>NC_134080.1:116780465-117086350 GCF_000715075.1 Nicotiana tabacum | reverse complement strand
TAGCTCTGCCTAGACCTCAGTAGCCTTATTATGCACCTCCAGTATCTAGTGTGCCTCCTACACGAGATGCCATCAGTGGTCAGTCCAACGGACCTATCCCCAGCTAGTCACAGTCGCCACGCCCTCTCAGAGCTTGTTTTGAGTGTGGCGACACACGCCATATGGTAAGGGATTTTCCTAGACTTATGAGGGGTGCACCTCCATAGCCTTCTCAGCCATAACGTGCTTTGCAGAGTTCTGAGGCTATGATTACAGCACCAGTTGCCACCCCACCTGCTCAGTCAGCTAGAGGTGGAGGTCGGGGAGGTAGAGGTCGCCCTAAAAAGGGAGGCCAAGCCAGATACTATGCCATTCCTACCTGTAGCGAGGATGTTGCCTCTGATTCTTTCATCACATGTATTGTTCTGGTTTGTCATAGAGATGCATCGGTTCTATTCGATCTAGACTCCACTTATTCTTATGTGTCCTCTTATTTTCCCCGTATGTTGGCGTATCTCGAGATTCTTTGAGTTCCCCTGCTTATGTATCTACTTATGTGGGAGATTCTATTATTGTGGACCACATTTATCGGTCGTGTTTGATTGTTCTTAGTGGTTTTGAGACCAGAGCTGATTTATTATTGCTCGGCATGGTAGATTTTGATGTTATCTTAGGCATGGATTAGTTGTTGCCCCATTATGTTATTCTTGATTGTCACGCCAAAACTGTGATACTAACTATGCCAGGTATACCGCGAGTAGAGTGGAGGGGTACTTTAGATCACACTCCCAGCAGAGTTATTTCATTTCTTAAGGCTCAACGAATGGTTGAAAAGGGGTGCGACACGTATCTAGCCTATGTGAAAGATGTCAATATTGATACCCCTACAGTTGATTCAGTCCCAATAGTGAGGGATTTTCCTGATGTGTTTCCAGCTGATCTTCCGGGTATGCCACCCGACTGAGATATTGATTTCGGCATTGATTTGTTGCTGGGCACTCAACCCATTTCTATTCCTCCTTACCGTATGGCCCCTTCTTAGTTGAAGGAGTTGAAGGAACAGTTATCGGAATTGCTTGATAAGCATTTTATTCAGCCCAGTGTGTCACCATGGGGTGCTCCTATCTTGTTTGTGAAGAAAAGGTATGGTTCTATGCGTATGTGCATTGATTATTTCCAGTTGAACAAAGTTACAGTGGAGAATCGATATCATTTGCCTCGTATTGATGACCTGTTTGATCAGTTACGGAGTGCTCGAGTATTTTCTAAGATTGACTTGCGTCCAGGTTATCATAAGTTAAATATTCGGGATCCAGATATCCCGAAGACTGCTTTTAGGAGTTGGTATGGTCATTACGAGTTCCTTATTATGTTATTTTGGTTGACCAATGCCTCAGAAGCATTTATGCATTTGATGCACACGTGTATTTCGGTCATATCTTGTCTCGTTCGTCATTGTCTTTATTGATGTCATTCTGGTGTACTCCTGGAGTTGTGAGGATCATGAGCAGCACCTGAGGACAACACTTCAAACTTTGAGAGAAAAGAAATTACATGCGAAGTTCTCGAAATGTGAGTTCTGGTTTGATTCCGTGGTATTCTTGGGTCACATAGTATCGAGTGAAGGGATCAAGGTCGATTCGAAGAATGTGGAAGAAGTGTAGAGTTGGCCCAGCCCATCCTAAGCTAAAGAGATCTGTAGTTTTCTTGGCTTAGCGGGTTATTACCGTCGATTTGTTGTGGTATTTTCATCTATTGCAGCACCTATGACCAGGTTGTCCCAGAAGGGTGCTCTGTTTAGATGGACGGAAGAGTGTGAGGAGAGCTTTCAGAATCTCAAGACAACTTTGACTACAACCCCAGTATTGATATTGCCTACAGGTTAGCGGTTTTATATTGTCTATTGTGATGCCTCGAGAATTGTCCTTAGAGCGGTACTGATGCAGGACGGTAGGGTGATTGCCTACCCGTCCAAATAGCTGAAGGTGCATGAGAAGAATTATCTTTTCCATGATCTGGAGTTAGCTGCTATTGTTGACGCCTTGAAGATCTAGTGTCATTATTTGTACGGTGTTCCTTATGCGATCTATACTGATCATCGGAGTTTACAGCATCTGTTCAAGCAGAAGGACCTTAATTTTCATCATAGGAGGTGGTTAGAGCTACTAAAGGACTATGATATCACTATTTTGTACCACACGAGGAAGGCCAATGTGGTGGCTGATGCTTTGAGTCGCTGGGCGGAGAGATTGGGGAGTTTCGCTTACCTACCAGTAGCGGAGAGGCCCATGGTGATGGATGTTCAGGACTTAGCCATCCAGTTTGTGAGATTGGATATTTCGGAGCCCAGTCGGGCCCTATCTTATGTGGTTTATCGGTTCCCTATTCGATCGTATCAGAGAGCATCAGTATGATGACCCATATTTTCTTGTCCTCAAGGACAAGGTTCTGCATGGTGATGCTAGAGATGTGACCATTGGTTATAACGGGGTAATGATGATGCAGGGTCGGATTTGTGTACCCAATGTTAATGGACTTCGGGAGTTGATTTTGGAGGAGGCCCACAGTTCGCGATATTCCATCCATCCGGGTGCCGCGAAGATGTACCAGGATTTGAGGTAGCACTATTGGTGGAGGCGGATGAAAAAAGATATAGTTGGGTTTGTGGCTCGGTGCCTCAATTGTCAGCAGGTGAAGTATGAGTACCAGAGACCGGGTGGCTTGCTTCAGCAGATAGAGATTCCGCAGTGGAAGTGGGAGCAAATCACAATGGACATCGTAGTTAGACTTCTGCAGACTTTGAGGAAGTTCGATGCCATTTGGGTGATTATGGATCGGCTGACCAAGTCCGCACACTTCATTTTTGTGTGTACCACCTATTCTTCAGAGAGGTTGGCTGAGATTTATTTCCGAGAGATTGTTCGTCTATATGGTATTTCAGTTTCCATCATTTCAGATAGAGGTACTCAGTTCATATTACTTTTCTGGAGAGCAATTCAGCATGAGTTGGGTACTCGGGTAATGTTGAGCACAGCATTTCACCCCTAGACAGATGGACAGTCCGAGTGTACTATTCAGATTCTTGATGATATGCTACGTGCATGTGTGATGGAGTATGGAGGTTCTTGGGATTAGTTCTTGCCACTTGCAGAGTTTGCCTACAACAACAGTTACCAGTCCAGCATTCAGATGGCACCGTACGAGGCTCTGTATGCTAGGCGATATAGATCCCCGGTGGGTTGGTTTGAGCCGGTCAAGGCTAGATTATTGGGCACAGATTTGATTTAGGATGCTTCAGAGAAGGTTAAGGTGATTTAGGATAGACTCCGCACGGACCAGTCCAGACAGAAGAGTTATGCGGACCGGAAGGTTCATGATGTTTCCTATATAGTTGGAGAGCGGGTCTTGCTTCGAGTTTCACCTATGAAGGGCGTTATGAGATTTGGGAAGAATGGCAAATTAAGCCCAAGGTTTATTGGCCCCTTTGAGGTATTGCGACGTGTTGGGGAGGTTACTTATGAGCTTGCCTTACCTCCCAGCTTGGTAGGAGTTCATCCGGTATTTTATGTTTCAATGCTTAGGAGATATCACGGTGATCCATCGCACGTGTTGAATTTCAGTTCAGTCCAGTTGGACAAGGATCTATCTTATGTTGAGGAACCAGTGGCTATATTGGACATACAGGTTCAAAAGCTAAGGTCAAAGAGCATTGAATCAGTGAAGGTTCAGTGGTGGGGTCAGCCGATCGAGGAGGCGACTTGGGAGACCGAGCAGGATATGCGCAGTCGTTACCCTCATCTTTTAACCACTTCAGGTATGTCTCTATGCTCATTCGAGAATGAACGAATGTTTTAAGAGGGGGAAGATGTAATGACCCAGTCGGTCGTTTTGAGAATTAACACCCCGATCCCCTATTAACTGTTTTCCCCATGTCTATTTCTGCTATTATGATTTGCCGGGATGGTTCATCTTGAGTTTCGGAGTGTCTTGGGACACTTGTTCCCTAAATGAGAGCTTAACTCTTAAAATTTGGATCATAGTCGGAGCAATGTGAAGACAGCTCCACAATGGAATTCTGTCAATTTCGTTAGCTCCGTTGGGTGATTTCTAGCTTAGTGGCGTGTCCGGATTGTGTTTTGGAGGTTCGTAGCTTATTTAGGCTTGAAATGGCAAAAGTTGAATTTTTGGAATTTTGGTCCGATAATGAAATTTTGATATCGGGGTCGAAATTCGATTCCGAAAGTTGGAGTAGGTCCGTAGTGTTAAATATGACTTGTGTGTAACAATTTGGAGTCAGTCGGACATCGTTTGGATGGTTTTGGCATTAGTTGTAGAATTTTGGAAATTCAAGTTCATTAGGTTTAGATTGGAGGGTGATTCGTGGTTTTAGCATTGTTTGATGTGATTTGAGGGCTCGACTAATTTCATATGATGTTTTAGGATTGGTTGGTATGTTTTGTTGAAGTCCCGGGGGCCTCGGGTGAGTTTTGGAGGCTTAACGGATTTGGATTTAGACTTTGGCAAATTTCTGGTGTACTGAACCTGTTGTTTTTGCACCTGCGGATGTTGGACCACAGGTGCGGCACCGCAGAAGCGGCTTGGTAATCGCAGAAACGGAAAAGGGCCAAGGCATCAAGGACTGCAGATACGGCTGGGGAACCCCAGATGCGGAACTGTAAATGCAGCCCAGTGACCGCAAATGCGGCCCAGCCCGGATAAGTTATTTTCGCACCTGCGATGCTTTTTAAGTAGGTGCAGGACCGCAGGTGCATCCCCATGACCGCAGATGCGGTAATCGCTGGGCAAAAATATGAAATTTTGAGGGTTTGAAGTTTATAACATCAAATTCGATTTTGAGCTCGGGAGAAGGCGATTTTTTGAGGTTTTTGAAGAGGAAATCAGTGGGTAACAATTCCTAACCCTATTTCGTTTATATTTCATCAATCTATTGTTGTTTTACTCATCTACAGGAATTTGAGTGGAAAAGTGGGAAATTGAGGGAAAAGTTCCCCAATCGAGTTTTTGGGTTTTGATCGGTTTTTTTGATGTCGGCATTGAATACTTTTTGGACGAGTGATCTCGTGAGTGAATGAGTGTTTTAAATTGGTAACTTTTACCCGATTCCGAGATGTGGGCCCGAGGAGGATTTTTGGGCATTTTCCTATTTTCTCGTCTTAGCTTTAAATTCTTTAGCTAAACTAGTTGCTTGTAGTTTTATTTACATTATGTAATTGATTTGATTAGATTTGGGCTACTCGGAGTTAGATACTCGTGGAAAGAGCGTGATATCGAATTGATTTTGAGTTGGTTCGAGGTAAATGGCTTGCCTAACCTTGTGTGAGGGAACATCCCTTAGGATTTTGGTACTGTTGTTATATGAATGTCGTGTACGTGAGGTGACAGTGCGTACACGTGCTAATTGTTGAAAACCCCCATTTTCATTAAGTAATTATCTGTGTTTTTTCCTTTAATTGGGCAATATTAGTATGTGAAGCCTCATGTTTAGCTTAGGAAAGAATACATATGTGACTCAACTGTCTCATCTGTTTTAACTTCTTACTTGGATTATGTGTAGCATGTTTAGAGTACGAATTTTCTATCTCTTGATACAAACTTGAATAGAATTGTATATCTTCTTGTTGAAACTGTGGTGTATTTATTTTGGGACTACGAAACGGTATTCCGAGAGATTTCCCTGGACATTTATCTTTGGGACTACGGGACGGTATCCCAGGAGATCCCCCTGTACTGGATATTTACTTTGGGACTATGGAACAGTATTCTGGGAGATCCCCCTGCACATTTACGATTTGGACTACGGGACGGTATCCTGGGAGATCCTATGCACATTTACGTTTGGGACAATGGGACGTTATCCTAGGAGATTCCCATATTGCTATCTCTGTATATTGAGTCATTTCTTTCTGTTATTTCATCTTTATTGACTGTTAGTATTTAATTATACTGTCAGTTTTCATGTTGTTTTACCTTGTTATATATATAACCAGTAGGGCCCTGATCTAGTCACTACTCGACCGAAGTTAGGCTTGGCAATTACTGGGTACCGCTGTGGTGTACTCATGCCCTTTCCTACACATGTTTTTCTTGTGCAGATCTAGGTTCTTCTGCTCAGCCATACTATCTGTGAGGCGAGGCGATCCAGAGACTTCGAGGTATATTTTCCGCGTCCGCAGACCTAGAAGTCCCTCTCTATTCTCCCTTCAGTCATAGACTTCTTGTATTTTCCTTTGTTTAGACTCCAGGAGTTAGAACACTATGTATTTTTTTTTAGCTTGTGATTCATGAGATTCTGGGTTTTAGGAGTGCCATGTTCAGTCGAGAGTGTTATTATTATCTATGCCGAGCGGTATTTTAAACTCTTTTATCTTACTTACCTATTAGTTGGCTAGTTTTGTATCTTCAATTCATTTTTCCGCAAATTGTTAGGCTTACCTAGTCGTAGAGACTAGGTGCCGTCACGACAGATCACGGAGGGAGAACTTGGGTCGTGACAGCCTTGCACCGAAACAACAGTGCCATAAACTGTGCAAGGCATTGTCCAGGGCACTGTCATTGGCGCCCCAGACAGTGCCTTATGCCGAAACGATTGTGCCATAGACAGTGCAAGGCGCCGATGATGCCATCCGAGCGAATTTTAATTCCTCATTAGTTTTAGACATGTAGAATTCGGCCCTACCTTATAAATACCCCTTAAAGTTAGTTTTTGAGGGGAGAGACATCATTAGAGAGGGGATTCAACCCAAGGAGGAAAGAACATACTAGGAGCAAGGCGGAGAATTCTTCTATAAGTTTTTCACTTCCTTCTTATTATTTTCATTATTGGTTATGAATTCTAGTATTGTAGTTTTGCATACTATTATGAATAGCTAATTGGTTATCCAAGGTCTAGAACTCCTTAATCTTTTCTCCAACCCGTAATATCTTTAGTTGTTAATCTACTACTTTAATTTGTTAGTTAATTTGATATAAGAATCTTAATATTTATAACTTAGGAATTGTTCGAGCTTGTCTTCTCAGTGAGAGTAAACAGTTGTAGCTAAACCTTAGTTCTTTGTGGGATTCAACTCTGGACTTTTAGACTGGATTATATTTTCAGCGACCGCTTATCCTTTTTAGGACTAGAGTTGGGCCTGATCAAATTTTGGCGTCGTTGCCGGGGAATTAATGGTGTAGTTGTTGCTGTACATATTGCTAGGTTTCATGTTTAAACTTTTATTTCTGTTTTGTTTTTTTTAATTTTTTTAATTTTAATTTATTTTACTTGTTGATTTGAGAAACATGACATCTTGGAATTATGGAAGTTTAGGTATTGGTAATTTTACTTTAGATCCATATACATATTGTAAAGGAAATCACCTGTGACAAAATTTTCAAACCACTCCTGAGAGTGAGTTATGTGCACTAACTCAATCATATGTGTGGAATGTGTGTGATGTGTGTGATGGTCAAGATGGTCACTTACATGGTTGTGCTTATATTTCATATCCTACCCCAACCCCTTACTATGATGGTTCTGCTTTTTCTTGTGAAGTTAATAGGAACAAAGAACCTGGGGATGCAGACCTGAATGAGATCAAGGATATGTTAAAGTGACTTTTGGAACAAAATAATAAGAAATAACTGCAGATAGAAAGCCAAGAGGCAACTATTCACAACTTGGAGGCTTAAGTGAGTCAAGTGGTTGAAGCTTTTAATGCTCAACAAGCTAATATTGGGGATCGTAGTGAGCGGTGAATTAGTGTCAATTAGCGTAGTTCGAAAGAATATATCTAGTAAATTGTGGTAGTTGCTCGAGAGAGAATTACGACACTAGAAGTACTCATGATCGGTAGAAAATACTTAGGCAAAATTATAGAAGACGTAGCGGGAAAGATTCCAACAATTAGGGAAATCATAACTCTAGACATCCTTAATCTTTTCTCCAACCCATAGTATCTTTAGTTGTTAATATACTACTTTAATTTGTTAGCTAATTAGATATAAGAATCTTAATATTTATAACTTAGGAATTGTTCGAGCTTGTCTTCTTAGTGATAGTCAGCAGTTGTAGCTAAACCTTAGTTCTCTGTGGGATTCGACTACGGACTTTTAGAGCGGATTATATTTGCAACGACCGCTTATCCTTTCTAGGACTAGAGTTGGGCGTGATCACCACACTAACCGCATCTGAGGTCCCTGCCTTCTCCAACCAAATCCTTACATGCGCTCACTTGGCCGCTTTTGCGGCTTCACATCTGCGAGGCTTTTTCTAGCAGATGGGAAAACATCACACTCAACAAAACTAGCACTTCTAGTAACTCCACAAATGTCTGAAATCTATTAGAAACACACCCTAAGGCCCTTGGAAGCCCTTCCAATCACTCCAACCAATCCCAAAATATAACATGAACTTATTCGAGGTCTCAAATCACATAAAACAACATCAAAATCATGAATCATACCTCGATTCAAGCCTAATGAACTAATGAGCATTCAACTACCAAAGCTCATGTCGAACCATATCAAATCAACTCGAAATGACCTCAAATTTTGCATACAAGTGACATAACGAGCTATTACAACTCCCGAAACCAAAATTCAAACCCGATATCAGTACAGTCAACTCCCGGTCAAACCTATCAATCTTCCAAGCCTTCAACTTTTTAACTTTTGCCAAAAAGCACCAAATCAACCTACAGACCTCCAAATCTAAATTCGGACACAGGTCTAAATCCAAAATCACCGTATGAAGCTATTGGAACCCTCAGAATACCATTCCGGAGTCGTCTATACAAAAGTCAATCTTCGATCAACTCTTACAACTTAAGCTTCCAACCTCAGGATTAAGTGTCCTAATTCACTCTAGAACCACACTAAAACCAAACCAACTACCCCGAAAAGTCACATAATCACAATTACATATAAGTAAAGCTTAAAATAGGGGAAACCGGGCTTGTTCGCAACAAATTTTTGTAATACGAAAAATAAACTGCAACAAAAATAATATGAAGAAAAAGTGATTTTATTGATAAATATTTGTGAGTACAATTCTAAGTATCCCTTGATTCTCCTCTCTAAAATTCTCCGTGATTCGAGGGCTTGAGAAGCGTCTTTCTCGAAGGTAGGATGATGTAAACCTCCTTGTGATGTATTTAATCGCCAAGAACGTCGAGCAACACTTTGTTGTTACGGGTTGATATCCGGGAAGAACTCTGTTGATCACTCCTTTGTTGAAGAGCTAAGCACTTGATGATTGATCTCTCTGTTTGTGGATGCCTTCACCAATTGTGGAGTGTTTTTCTCCAACTCTGAATGTCCCTTGAGAGTTATGTAACCCCCTCTATTTATAGTTGTAGAGGATGGACAGTCAAGTTACATAAGAACTCTCTTGCTTGATTCTGATTGGGCCATGTCATTTTAGCCACTTGGCGACTTGTGGTTGGTTCTTGCTTTTTGACTTGGATTGTCACATCATTTAACACGTGGCATCATCTTTTTGGCTTCGAGTTTGACTAGATATGTCATGTCACTTGACACATGGCATGAGTTTGGGCCTTAAGATGAAATGGACCTTGGATTTGAAAATAATAAAATGAACTAATTTAACTTGTAAAGCCTAAATTAATTATTTAACCCAATTGAATTTAATCCAAATTTTATATGGATTAGACCCAATAAATTTTATATATCTACAGATGCCCCCTACTTCAAGATTTATCGAAGTGTAGGCTTGGTGAAATGAATGACGAGACTTAAAGTACCGACGAATGTTGATATTTTTATTTTAGCACTTGTGGTGACTTCTACCGGTCAAATCCGAGCTTTTATCCAGTTGCATATTTATGTGAAGTGTCAAATACAAGCTCCAAGCAAAAATTAACCTTCCAATACTTTGGTTGCCGAACACGTGTAGGCAATGTAATTTGGTTTGGAAGTAGCAATTACAAACTATAGTGATGAAAAATTATTGCAAATTATAGACAACTTTCCATGTTTGTCAAACCTAGGCATATTTCCTTTTTTTACCAAGAGCAAACAAGGAAAAATATTTCTAGACCTTGTAAGGAAAAGGTAACGTTTTTTTTCTTCTAGGATGCTAACTTTTTGTTTTGTTCACTTATAACTCACACTTTGTTAGATCCTTTTCCAAACTTGGCATGTATTGTGTAAGATTCATCATTAACTTTGCCATAACTTGTATTGTATCCTAATATAGAAACATCTCGGCAAATTCAATTCACACCTATTTAAGCAGCCATCCTTTGGTGTATGTTTTCACGGTGCAAACTTATTGGAGAGAAGCTATCTGCCACCTTTGCGCACTTGCAGTGAAATATTCACATCTCGCCATAGGAGAGTCCAAATCACGGGCGGCCTGATTCTATAGAAAGCAGACTTAGGGTGAGGCAACGATTTTTGGAAAAAAAAATCAGATCTAAACTCCTTCTAGATCAGCTGGAGTTAAATTTCGGAAATCATGATCTACTCGTCTGGCTTGTAAAGCTGACAGCATCGCGCACTCTCGCAAAAGGAATCGTTCTCTGGTATACGAGCGTCGAAAGCACAAACCGCTTGATTCTTCTAAAACAAGACATGGAGAGATGTAACATATCCAAGAACCGGAGCAAAAATCCTTCTGTACCATCTTAAGTAATGTTTTTAATTTTTGTTTCAGGTTCTGCCGCATTGATCTTTCGGCTTTGCGCGTCTTTACAAGAAACTTCATATCTTGGTGTAGGTACGTTGGAATCACGAGAGATTTGCGTCTACAGAAACTAGACTCGGAGTACTGCAATATACCAAAAATTTGGATTTAAATTCGTGATATATTATCCCAAGTGAGCTTCCTAAACTTGGTCCAAGTTCTGTCGCGCTCGACATTTCAGCTTTGCATGCTCTTGCTAAAAAAATGCATATCCCAAGATAGGAGCATCCGAACTACGAGCTGTTTACACCGTTGGTAAGAAGACTCGGTGATAGACAATATCTATAAAAGTCGAAGCTCCAGCCCTTTTGATCTAGATGCGACCAATCTTTGATCGATCAAGCGCCGAAATCGCGAGGATTGTTCGGGCAGCATACTTCTTTCCTCTCTTTTTTTCTTTTGTTGCAGGCTTGGAGATGATATACATGGCGAGTTCTCCCATACGCATCATGAGAAGAAGTGGATGATCACCACTCCTTTTTTTGTAGGTTCATGAAGTGTACGATCTATCGAGATTTGACGGAGAAGCGCACGTCGCAATACTGACCATCCGCATTGAAGCGTCGTGTCATTGACACCAATTCTTGTTGCTGAGTGAAAGCTTCGTGCCATAGGCGTCGCTAGCTGTCATGCTGATTGGAACTTTGAGTAGCTACTACTTCTTTTTCCCTTTTCTTTAAACCAATCACTTATTATTTTACTTGCGCGTTTCAGGTACATATCCATGTAGGCGATTGTTTCTTCTGTTCAAAGAATCTCATAAGGTTAAAAGTATCTCTATCATCCTCTGTACTAATAGGTCACCCAACTACAGCCACCAGTAGGTGCAAGTATACGTGAACCATCAATAATGTTTGCCCATGGCGTTGACGCAACGGAGCACTTCTTTATTGAATATTGGAGTCAGTGAATCGACATCCCATTGACATTGAAACCTACTGTTGAGGCGAAGCGCAGCATCTTGGGGCTAATCAATCATGTGAAATCAAAAGCTTCATGGCATCTACATCGATATTTATGAGTCGAGTTGAAGTGTCATGAGCTGAAACGTCGTGCTATTGGCACCGAGGACTCCTAAAAAAAATTCTTTTGCAGGATTTGAGAGAGTTGCAGCGATCTTGACATCCCTAGGAAGATGAATTGCAAGCAAACCACTAGTCTCTTTGTTGCAGCTCGGCGAGAAAGACACATGAAGTGTCTTTTCAACCTCGGCGAAAAAATCCCTACTCTTGGAGGTTCGGAGTGACCATATTTCATCAGTGGCAAGTGAGACATGTACCATATTGCATTGTTGCAGGCTAGCAAAGAAGACAGCTGGAGTAGGCTTTTCCAACTTCGGCAAGCAAGCACTTGGCGCGTCTCTGCTGTTTTGACTTCATAGCATTTTATGCTCGCATTGAAAAAATTGTATCTCGACCTAGGAATGTCCAAACGGTAATACGCTTGGTTCTTCAGAATAAAAACTTGCACCACAGCAACATATCCAAAATTTAGGGCCAAATTCCATCAGGACAAGTCAAAACGATCTTTTGAAGGCGATACACAAGTCTGTCATTTCGGCTTCATAGCACTGCATGCTATCATTGGAATGCACATATCTCAAGCTAGGAAAATCCAAATCGCTATCCGTCTATGCCACTGGAAAGATGACTCAGAAATAATAAAATCCCCAGAATATCATAAAAAGATTCCTAGCATATTAGCCGCAGTAATATTTTGAAATTGACCCACCGTCTGCCGAACTCGCTATTCAGCTTTGTGTCCACTCGTGGAAAAATTCATATCTCAAGCTACAGGTGTTGGAATCCTGAGACGTCTACACCATCAGAAAGATAAGGTCGATACCTACGATACCTGAAGATATCGTGGCAGAACTCCTTTTAGATTGGTCGCGATATTACTTTGAAGTCGCTCCTGATATCTGCCTTGCTGCTTTTCATCTTGGTGCACTTTCGTCAAAGAAAATCATATCCCGAGCTACAAATCTCCAAATTGCGATCCGTTTGCACCGTTAGAAAGTAAACTTAGAGACCTGTAATACATATTAATTTTATGGAATAACTCGTTTTGATCTGGAAACAGAAAATTCTCAAATTCCACCTAGCAGCAGTAAACTTTCAGATTTGCGTAGTTCCGGCGGAAATAAAATCATATTTTGAGCTAGGAGCCTCCAAATCACAAACTGTTTGTGTTGTTTAACACTAGGTATATGAAGCTACAACATGTGAAAAGTTAGAGGTAAGACAGACTTTAGATGGACTGCGGTGGCTTTTCGAATTTGATCGAGACGTCCGTTGAGCTCGCTTTCCAACTTTGCGCACTCCTGCGGAAAAATTCCTAGCTTGTGCTATGGGTGTCTGGACCATAAACGGCTTGATTATACACCATTTAGACGTGAAGAAATATAACCACACCGAAGATCAAGGCTCCATACTTTCTGAGTTGTCCCATTTTGAGATTGACTCTACATTCTTGCATATAGTAACTTCAAGTACCTTGCTTCACAAATCTTATCTCTTGTTTATTCCTTTTGCAGAGTCGTGAAGGAGCTCAAAGGGTCCAGATGTCAGACTGAGGTGTCATACAAGATGCGGAGTCAACCCTTAAACAACTGTTGCACTTGATTTGTTGATAGTCTTGAAGTTCATCAATGTCGGCTCCCATGATGATTAAAAGTTTTTCCAAGAGAGACAACTTCTCATATATGGGACCTTCGACCAATACTTGACCAAGAGAAGCAAACTATCATGCTCGAGGATTAACAACAAGCTATGTGGTCAAGATATCATCACTACTACTGAACGCGAGAGACATACATTGGGAATGGCATCAAATGTGGAGACGTCATACGGAAAAGCATTTAAGACGCGTCAGCAAGAAAGCCTAGTTTACAATCATCTTCATGATTTAGGCTTTTGTATAGAAAAATGTCTAATTCCTTTTGTCTCTACATATTTTGATGTATCAACTTTTGTACTATTGAAGCAATAAAACATCTTTTATACTTCAAAGCAAATCGTCTCTATTCCTCATAGATATGTGCCTCTACACTTGGAAGAATTAATGTAATGATCCGATGATGCCAAACTTTTATTTTTTTAAAACTCATGCGACTGAACTTAGAATGAAAGTCTAAGCTGCCTACGTACCTCGATAAAGAGGATCAAGTCATAACGTAGTTCAAAGGGATGAGTTTCATTTTTTTTTAGTCTTGACTTTTGCCTAGGCCGCCTCTTTCGAGGTTTTCAACCTAGCAGACTCTTATTTTTTTTTGTGGTCG
The DNA here is from genome assembly GCF_000715075.1 of Nicotiana tabacum. Taxonomy (NCBI): domain Eukaryota; kingdom Viridiplantae; phylum Streptophyta; class Magnoliopsida; order Solanales; family Solanaceae; genus Nicotiana; species Nicotiana tabacum. The sequence goes on along the minus strand of NC_134080.1, from coordinate 117,072,386 downwards.
TACACAGTTTAGACTCATGTGGGCCAGGAGTGTAGCAACGTGCAGTTTAAGCTCATGCATCAAGGAGTGTCATAACTTGCAGTTTAGGCTCGTACGTCGAGGAGCATAGGTGACTTTCATGGGAAGTACTGCTTCAGAAATTTTCCGTTGATCGAACCAACTCTGAGACCGTCCTTATCGACAATTTTGTATGCGCCACTTGAATAGGTTTCTTTCACAACATATGGCTCATCCCATTTTGAGGTAAACTTGTCGCCTATGCATTTGTTAAGGATTATAGGTCGTCGAACAGCTAGGACTAAGTCTCCCACTTGGAATGATCGTGGCCACACTTTCTTGTTGAAGGCTCTAGCTAGTCGAGCTTGATAGCATTCCAGTTTTGTTGCGCTTCCAATATTTTCTCATCTAGTGCCTCTAACTCTGCTAGGTGAAGTTGAGCATTCTCTTCGGATGTGAGTCCTTCTTGGATTGCTATCCGCAATAATGGAATTTGTTGCTCCAATGGCAGGACTGCTTCTACGCCATACACCAAAGAGTAAGGAGTTGCTTGTGTAGCAGTTCTGAATGTTGTACGGTATGCCCACAAAGCTTCACCAATTCTCTCATTCCATTCTCTCTTGTTCTTTGCAACAACTTTCTTCAAAAGGTTACCAAGCGTCTTGTTAAAAGCTTCAACAAGGCCATTGGCAGGTGCATTATACATTAAAGACTTATGTTGTTTGAAACTAAACTTCTCACATAGACTCTTCTCGAGCTTGTTGTCAAATGGCGTTCCATTATCAATGATTATGTTTTTTGTTATGTCGTACCTAAAAATTATATACGACTTGATAAAATCGACAACGATTTCCTTTTTCACCTCCTTGAGTGGAACAGCTTCCGCCCATTTAGAGAAGTAGTCCGTAGCAGCCAATATGTACATCTGTCCCTTTGATGACTTTGGAAGTCGTCCAACAATATCAAGTCCCCACGCATCAAAAGGCCATGAAGCTACAGTTGGGTGAAGAGGCTCTGGAGGTTGGTGGATGTAGTTGGCATGAAATTGACACGCTTGACATCTTTTGGCATGATTCATGCAACCCTTCACCATTGTCGCCCAGTAGTAGCCCATCCTCTTGATGGGAAAATGGAGCTTGGGACCAGATTGGTGTGCTCCACATGAGCCAGAATGTGCTTCCTCCATCGCTTGGCGGGCTTCTTCTTTGTCAAGACATCGCAAGAATAGTCCTTCAAAAGAGTGGCGAAATAATGTCCCCTTATAGAAGATGAATCGTGGTGCTCTTCGTTTGATATCTGTTTTTTGTCGCGGATCTTTAGGTAACTTTCCATGTTCAAGGTACTCTATCAGTGGTTGCATCCAATCCTCTTCTTCAATCACTCGAACAGATGTATGATGGCTTTCGTTGACTTGAAGATCTAGAAGTCTAGGAATAACCCATCGATGACACACATATACCTTTGTTGACTCATTCTCTCCAAGTGTCATCGGCTTGGCCAAGTTAGCCAAAGCATCAACCTTGCAATTTTCTTCTCTTAGGACGTGGTTTAAAAACACTCTGTCAAATTTTTCAAGTAAACCAGAAGCGTATTCATGGTATGACAATAGATCTTCCTTCTTTACCTCGTAACTCCCCAAAAGTTGGTTGATGATCAGCTTAGAGTCGTCGTAGATCCCCAACTGTAGAATCTTTATTTCTAATGCCATTTCGAGACCGACGATGAAAGCTTGGTACTCTGCAACATTGTTGGAGCATGTTTCACCTAAAACAAAGGAGAATGGCAAGACTTGTCTTTCTAGAGAGATCAAAAAAACACCCGCCCCCGCACCATTATGACGTGCAAATCCATTAAAGAACATTGTCCATGGTGGAAATTCTTTGATGAACAAAATGTCTTTATGTAGAAACTCATCTGAAAGCTCCCATTCTACCGGAAGAGGGTGATCAGCCAGAAAATTGGCTAGTGTTTGTCCTTTCACAACTTTTTGAGGTATGTATGTGATCTCATATTGGTTAAACAATATGGACCATCTTGCTAGGCGTCCAGAAAGAACAGGTCAAGTCATCACAAACTTCACGGGATCTGCTCGAGAGATGAGTTTGATGGTGTATGCTTCAAAATAATGCCTTAGCTTCTTTATTGCATAAAGTAACGCTAAGCATGTTTTCTCAACAGGCGTATAGTTCAACTCAGCTCCTATCAGAGTTCGACTAAGGTAGTACAAGGCTTGTTCCTTTCCTTCCTCATTCTCTTGAGCAAGTAGCACTCCAAGTGAACGTTTTTGTGCCGCGATATAGAGTATCAATGGCTTCCCAAGCATTGGCTCCCTTAACATAGGTGGATTCAGCAAGTATGTTTTGATGCTTTCAAAAGCATTTTGACATGACTGATCCTAATGAAAAGGGATATCCTTCCTCAATAGATGATTGAAGGGTTGACACCGTCCGGCTAGATTAGAGATGAACCTCCGGATGAATGCTAAGTTTCCTTGGAGACTTCGAAGCTCCCTCAAGTTCTTTGGCTGGGGCATTTTCTGAATGGCATCAATCTTTGCAAGATCAACTTCAATTCCACGATGATGCACAATGAAGCCAAGAAACTTTCCTGGGGTAACTCCAAATGCACACTTGAGTGGATTCATCTTTAGGTCAAATTTTCTTAACCTTTTAAAAACAATTCGAATGTCTTCAAGGTGGTAATGCCTTCTCTTCGTCTTTACCACTAAGTCATCGATGTAGCATTCAACCCTCTTATGAAGCATGTCGTCAAAAATGTTTTGCATCGCGCGTTGGTAGGTTGCACCAGCATTCTTCAGACCGAAGGGCATCACTTTGTAGCAATATATCCCTTTTGGAGTTTGGAAAGTAATACACTCTTCATCTTTTGGAGACATTCTGATTTGATTGTATCCAGAGGACCCATCCATGAATGACATAGCTTTATGCCCTATTGTAGCATCAACCATGAGTTCAATAATTGGTAGCGGGAAGTTATCTTTTGGACACGCTTTGTTTAGGTCTCGAAAGTCAACACAAATGCGTATTTGACCATTCTTTTTCTTGACAGGTACAATATTCGATATACATGATGGGTACTTAACCTCTCGAATAAATCCTGCCTCGATGAGCTTGTTGACTTCGACTTCAATTTGTGATACAAGCTCGAGTCGAAACATGCGTTGTGACTGCTTCACAGGGCGTGCTCCACTTTTGATCCCTAAATGATGAACAACTACCTTAGGACTAAGAACACGCATTTCTCTATACGACCAAGCGAAGACATATTCGTACTCGGTCAACAACTTGGAGTATTCCTCCTCCTCTTGAGGCGTAAGCAGTGCACTAATGAAGGTGAGACGTGGATCTTTCGGAGTACCGAAGGTGAGGTGTGGATCTTTCAAAGTACCTAAATTGAGTTCCTTAAGCTCATCCACAGTTGATTGCCCGCCATCTTCTATTTGAGGGGGATCCTCATGTACTTCATCATCGATGTTAAGGCATGGGCTATCTTCCACAATTATGTGATAGGATGTTTCCACAAAGTCTGACTTTTCTCTTTGACTTTCTTGGATGGTCGGCATGGCTTCTTTCTCTTTCTTTGCTTCTTTATGAGGCTGGAAAGTGTAAACAATGGTTCTCCTTTGCACCTTCAGCGGACCATCTGTGGATATCGACAAAATAGACTTCCTCTTCATACGTGATGGGAAAACACTACAGATTTCTTTGTCAGCAACAACTTCAAAATGATCCCGCTCCTCATGGACTTGCTCCTTGTATTTTGACAGTATCTTTCTAGATGGAGACTTCCTTGTGGTCCCTAGGCAACAAAAGACAAAGGTCTTTGAGGTAGTGGAAACTTCTTTTAGATGTTTGGAAGCTACACATTCACCTTTGTGGCTTAGCCTTTCAAACACCGAGACCGGAGGGGTTGAGCCTCCAATGTGATCAAATACTGAAGCCCGTTGTTTTATTTTCTTGCCCTTAAATTCCTTCATCTCCTCTACCGAGGTGTATTGTGATGAAGCTATCTCTTTGCTTCTCTTTGATGAAATTCGAAGAGGCTCTGCCAAACTGAATCCTAACCCAAACTTTTCAGTGGCGACGTAGTGCCCTTGCTTTCTCAACTTCATTTAACTCATTGAGCCCATGTATCTTTTCACCGGTGACTTCGTCTTTGAGTTATCCTAGTTGTGATGGATTGGTGAAGTCATAACCAGACTTTTCAAGCAGTATGAAGGCCTTAGGATCATAGTGCCCTTTTATTTTATCAGCTTGGAGATTGCCTTTAACAGACTCACAAGTCACGGATGGGATTTGTGCAACTGGAACTATCATATGCTCCTTCAAATGTTGGATATCTTTATGACTCATTTGCTTCTTTGGAGTACATTCCTATAGCAAAGGTTGCCCTTTCTTTCGACGCTCACGTGGAACATAGCGAAAAACCAGATGCTCCTCAGTCTTTGTCTGTATGTCACCTTCAGATGATGATAGCTTAATGGAGACTTCTTCGATTCCCTTCTTAGGAAGCTTGGTAGTAGTCCGTTGAGCCTCATTTTCCTTTTCTGACTTGACATCAGCTTAGTCATCTAATGATGGTTTCTCCACTTTCGGTTCACAAGAATCTAGGTAGAATTTTGCATCTGCAAAGTATGACTCCGTCTCAGTGAAAGGCTTGATGTTTGCATCAATTATGACTATCTCACCATCTCTTCTATACTTCAGACATTGATGCAAAGTAGATGATACAACCCCATTCTCATAAATCCAAGGACATCCAAGCAACAAGTTGTATGATGTTTTAGCATCTATGACGTGAATCAGGGTGTTTGAATTCATCTCACCAATGGATAATCCTACGCGGATCATACCTATGGCTCGTTGTCCTCCCTGGTTGAAACCTTGGATTGTTAGGTTACTTTTGAATAGCTCATCGATAGAGATCCCAAGATTTTTTAGCACCATCTTTCGCATGATGTTGACAGCCGAACCATCATCAACAAGTATGCGATTGAGATGTTGTTCCTGAATGGACCCTACAACAAACAATGATTTGTTATGTGGCTTAGACCCCAGCAACAAGTCATCCTCTGTGAATGAAATTGTTGCACAGCATGTGACAATTTTTCCGTTTCCATGATGTTCTTGTGTTTTCATTGGAGTAGGCTCATCGTTGCTTTCTGTTGTTTCGACAGTTTTAGAAACTATATGAGTTGCACCAACGTGACCTCCATGAAGGAATTTTCCCATAAAGAATTCATGCAATGTGATGGGCTTTTGGAACTTTGGCAATAAGGCACTATTAATCTTCTTGCTAGTATAATATTTGATATTTCTTGGTGAAGCCTATCTGCATCGCTCATCATCGCTCTTGAATTAAGAATTCGTAGCCTTAAAACTGCCTGATGTTTTCGCTTCTTCAGAGTGACTAGAATCCAACCCTCATCATCTTTGTCTTTGGAGTGATTGTCTAGCTCTAGTGAACCTTCAAGAGTTTTCCTTGGAAGATCAACTTCAACGGGCTTGAAACTTCCAAATTTTAAGAAGGCAGTGCTTGACACGTTATGCAACTTTGAACATTTCTTTTCCTTGAGCGCGATACTTACATGATTTGCTTCTGCTGTTTCATCCATGTCTATGATGATTTTTCCTTCACTTACAAGAGCCATAATTTTCTCCTTCAAGACGAAGCATTTCTTTGTAGGGTGGCTAATGACGCGATGAAACTTGCAATATTTCGGATCGCCAACTTTGCCAATTTCCTCTGGCCTTTGTTATTCAGGGAAATCAATGACTGCCTTATTCAACAGTTCATCAAGGATTGTGGGTACGTCTGAATCTGTAAATGGATAAACCTTCGCCTCTGATTCCTTCAAGGTGGGACGACGTTTCTCCTCTTTGGGATATTGACTCGGGGTCTTATCCTCCTTCACTTTTTGCTTAGTAGTCACCTTCACAGAAGTTGCTTTCATCTCCATTGATTCTTTGGTTTGGTTCTTTGATGAAACATTTTTCTTGAACTTCTTTTGATCAGCAAATGGAGATGCCTTTCCATGACTTGCGATGCTTAACTCCATGTCGTGCGCTCGTGTTGCAAGTTCTTCAAAAGTTAGCGGTTTGATCCCTTGTAGGATGTACAAAAGGCCCAGTGCATTCCTTGAATGCACATCTCCACAGCAGATATTTTTGAAAGGCGATCTTTGCAGTCCAAACTTAACGCCCTCCAACGATTAATGTAATCCATCGCTGGCTCGTCCTTCCTTTGCTTGATGCCTGTCAATTCTATCATGCTTACAGTTCTTCGGGTACTGTAAAAACAGTTGAGGAATTCCTTCTCAAGTTTCTCATATCTATCAATGGACTCGGGCTCCAAGTCAATATATCAGTCAAATGTGTTTCCTTTTAGAGAACGAACAAATTGTTTTACCAAAAGATCACCATGCGTTCCCACATTGCTACAAGTCTCGGCAAAGTGGGCAATATGTTGCCTTTGGTTCCCTTTGCCATCAAATTGATGCAGCTTTGGTGGTTGATAATTAGTTGGCATGGTTAAAAAATCAATCCTCTTAGTATAAGGCTTAGAGTAGTACAACGAACTTTGTGATGGTCCGCCATATTGAGCTCTGATGGTGTTTGTTATCATGTCTTGCAATTGTTGGACAGATAACGCCGCAACTGAAGTATATTGCTTTTCCTTTTAAATGTTTAACTTTGAAAATGATTCCTCAACGGCTATTTTTTTTTGGAGGTGAAGACAGGTGAACGAGGAGGGACATTGCTCGACTCTCCAGGTGCATAGGCGTCCAATTTGTTCATGAGTTGAGCGATTTGAAAGTCTTTGTCTTCAACAGATTTCTTCAAGACCTCTATAGTCTGTTCCATCATGGCAAACTTTCGTCCACATTAGTTGCGTCAGTCATCAAGGCATTGACTTTTGTTAAAACTGAAGAATCCACCAAATCCTCAAATCTGCCAAGGTTTGAGGATGTTTGAGAAAGTTGGTCCAACATCGATAATGGGGTGTTGCCCCCAGAGATTGCGGTTGTGAACGTCATATGAGATCTTCTTTTCTTTGTCATCTCCAAGGAAGCGAAGTATTCGGATCCATCCAAGCCACTAGTCTTGAACTTGCTTCGAGTGATTGGGCCAACATGACCGAGCTCAGCGGATGCGGCAACAATAGCATCTTTGCATGAAACATCACACTTGCAGAAGGCCATTGTAGTAGTAGATATGAAGCTTGTAATTTTCAACTTGCAAGAAGGAGAGATGAAGGGCAGAATTAGTCCCACCGGGCGTGCCAAAATTTATTCGCAACAAATTTTCGTAATATGAAAAATAAACTGCAACAAAAATAATATGAAGAAAAAGTGATAATTATTGATAAATATTTGTGAGTACAATTTTATGTATCCCTTGATTCTCCTCTCTAAAATTCTCCGTGATTCGAGGGCTTGAGAAGCGTCTTTCTTGAATGTAGGATGATGTAGACCTCCTTGTGATGTATTTAATTGCCACGAACGTCGAGCAGCACTTTGTTGTTACGGGTTGATCTCCGGGAAGAATTCTGTTGATCACTCCTTTGTCGAAGAACTAAACACTTGATGATTGATCTCTCTGTTTGTGGATGTCTTCACCAATTGCGAAGTGTTCTTCTCCAACTCTAAATGTCCCTTGAGAGGTATGTAACCCCCTCTATTTATAGTTGTATAGGATGGACAGTCAAGTTACATAAGAACTCTCTTGCTTGATTCTGATTGAGCCATGTCATTTTAGCCACTTGGCGACTTGTGGTTGGTTCTTGCTTTTTGACTTGGATTGCCACATCATTTAACATATGGCGTCATCTTTTTGGCTTGCAGTTTGACTAGATATGTCATGTCACTTGACACATGGCATGAGTCTGGGCCTTAAGATGAAATGGACATTGGGCTTGAAAATAATAAAATGAACTAATTTAACTTGTAAAGCCCAAATTAATTATTTAACCCAATTGAATTTAATCCAAATTTTATATGGATTAGACCCAAAAAATTTTATATATTTACAGGGCTAAAACACTCAAAAGGACTGACCAAGTCGTTATATTTGCAAGTTATACCGCGAATAACTTTCGTACAAATTATGCAATGAATTTGTTCACTGTTGGCAATTTTTGCTGGAGTGGCAAGATCTATTACTATTTCCTTTCTGCATATCTTGTTAAATTGTTCGTATAACTTGACGAATTTGGGAACATTTGTGTGTGTGGTTCGCAAGTTTGCCAGATTGGCAAGATGTGGTACTATCTTAATTATACATATATATTGTTAAATTATTCACCAATTTTGCTAAATTGACAAATCTTACTTGTGTTATTCGGTTGTGAATATCTCTAACTTAATTCTCTCTGATTCTTTAAAGTATCAAAGTGAATTTTAACTTCTTTGTCATTTTGTAATCAAGCCAGTACAGCAAGATAGCTTCTCGTTTTTCTATATTTTGAATAACAAAATTGAGTTGTCAGTATTTTCATAGATGACCACTTTAAGTTCTCCACAATGATCTTTTAAACACTAACATTTTTAGTGATCAAATAGACACCTATAGTCGGAAAAAATATACTTCATAAATACTTGAGTCCAGCAAATAACATGTGTGAGTTACGCTTGCGGATGACATGTCAAATGAACCAATTAAAGAGTGATACATATAATTTATAATAAATAAAATAAAAATTGACACATCTAATTAACAAAAAAATACATTTAAAGAGAAAAAGTGTACTTTTAACTAGAGCAGCTTCCACCCCACCCCCCCAAAAAAAAAAACCAATTCTTCTTCTTCTTCCTATCCCCTATTTCAATTGTCACCCATGTTCTTCACCAGGTAGAAATCGATACCCCTCAACCCCCTCCTTTCTTCTTCTTCTTCATTAGAGACCCAAACTCCTCGTCCCACCTCACCCTACCCACCTTGTTTCTTCTTCCCTTTCGTTCCCCCCTAATTTGTTGGTGCTTCTTCTTCTTGATTAGAGACCGAACCCCTGACTCTTATCCTTTTTTCTTCTTTTTCATTGTAGTTTTCTCGATTGATTGTTACTCAACATAAACTTTATAAAATCCAACTGAGTTTCTCTTCAATTCAAGTTGGTGGATTGTGGTGTTAGGGGTGGTTATGTAAGGGAAAAGGGGTCACCGATCGGCTCAGGGTGGTGATGAAATCGTGGGGCTCGCGTAAAAAATTTAATTCTAAATAAGGAGAAAATCACAATAATAAAGGCTATAAAGGATTGAAATAAGCAAGAACAATTTAAGCACACGCAAGAAATTTAGTAAAAGCTATATTAAAATAATTTATTAAACTAGGGAGAAAACTTGGTAGGAGACTTTTTTCACAATTCATAAACTCTTGAATCTCTCTATAAGAAAAAATAAGTAGTAGCATCCCTATTTATAATACTACAAAACCAAAAACCTATTCCAATATAAAATTGGTAAACAAAACCTAACTAGACATGAATTAAATAAACTACCAAATATCAAATCAGAGACAAATTAGGAATACTAATAAATCTTGGTTTAGTTTCCAACAGCCTCCCTTAAACCAAGATCTTCAAATTTGATCATGGCCAACATTTTCTTCAACTTGATGAATAACTCCAATTTTAGTGGCTTTGTGAAAACATCAGCAACTTGCTCTCCAGTCTTGCAATACTCAATAACTATCTCTTTGTCTTGAACCAAGTCACGAATAAAGTGAAATTTGATATCAATGTGTTTGCTACGCCCATGAAAAACTGGATTCTTTGTTAGTTCAATTGCAGACTTGCTATCACAAAAAATTGTTGTAGAACTGTTTTGCTTGTGTTGAAGAAATCCAAGCATTCTTCTTAACCACAATGCTTGTGTAGCACTACTTGTTGCAGGCATGTACTCTGCTTTAGCTATTGATAAAGCAACAACTTGTTGCTTTTTGGAAGACCATGAAAATACACCAGAACCCAAATAAAATGCATAGCCAGAAGTACTTTTTCTTTGTATTGTATCACCAGCCCAATCACTATCTGTAAATCTCACAAGACTACTATCATTAGTCTTTGAATAAAATATACCATCAGTTTGCGTACCTTGTATATATCTCAAAATTCTTTTTGTGGCTTGCAAGTGGGATTGTTGTGGAGTCTCCATAAATCTGCTAATTAATCCAACTCCATAAGTAATATCAGGCCTTGTAGAAGTCAAGTACCTTAGACTCCCTACCAATTTTCTAAAATATGTAGGATCAACAAAGTTATCAGTCCCATCTCTAACCAACTTTAATTTTTCTTCAACAAGGGTCAAAATTGGTTTGGCTTTATCCATATTAAATCTCTTTAGAATATCACCAACATATTTTTTCTGAGAAATAAATATTCCATTATCTAATTGAGATACCTCAATGCCAAGAAAATAAGACATTAAACCCAGATCAATCATCTCAAACTGGCTAATCATTGCCTCCCTAAACTCAGAAATTAATTTAGGATTATTGCCAGTAAAAATTAAATCATCCACATATAAGAACACAATGAGAATATTTTCGCCAGGCTTGAATTTGATATATAAAGTATGCTTATATGGACATCTCTGAAATCCATGTCCAATAAAATAAGAATCAATACAAGTGTACCAAGCTCTATGTGTTTGTTTCAATCCATATAATGTCTTCTTCAGTCTATAAACTTTATTTTCTTGACCCCTTTTGACATAACCAGCAGGCTGCTCAACATGCATTTCTTCTTCAAGTACATCATTTAAGAAAGCAGATTTCACATCCATTTTGAAAAATTTTTCAGCAATTATTGGCAGAAAGAGAAATTATCATACGAACAGTATCAAGTCTAGCAACAGATGCAAATACCTAGAAGTAATCAATACATGCCTTCTGCTTGTATCCTTTAACAACTAATCTCTCCTTTAAACGATCCACTTCTCCAGTTGGTTTGAACTTGGTTTTGTATACCCACTTGACTCCAATTGGTCTTTTTGAGGGCGGTAAAGTAGTCAATTCCCATGTATTATTTTTCTCAATAGCGTGAATTTCTTCATTCATTGCATGAACCCATCGGTCATCTTTAACAGCTTCCTCAAAAGTAACTGGATCACAATCTGCAAATAAGGCAAAATTTACAATATCTTCATCGGATAAATTATTATCATCGCCAACAACATAATATTGCAAACGAACCGGTAATTGGTGTTGTCTTTGCGGGCGACTGGACGTCTCTACTTGAACAGTATCTACTACATGTTCCTCTTGATGTCTGCTAGAACTTTCTTCCTATATGACTGAAATTATTGGTTGAGACCTAGATGGTTCAGGATCCTTCTTAGACCAATCCCAAGAACTCTGCTCATCAAAAGTAACATCTCTGCTAATAATTACTTTTCCTGTATCTGGATTAAACAACTTGTAACCCTTTGTCTCATGACTATAACCAATAAAAATATATTTTTCAGCTTTATCATCCAATTTTTTTCTCAAAGCATCAGGAACATGAGCATAAGCAAGACAATCAAATACTTTTAGATGAGAAATATTTGGTTTCTAACCTGTCCAGACCTCTTGTGGAGTTTTTCCAAATTAGACTGTGTAGGACACCTATTTAGTACATAAATTACACAAGAGACAGCTTCTGCCCAAAAACCTTTTGGAATATTTTTAGAATGCATCATAGATCTCACCATGTCCATCACTGTTCAATTTTTTTTTCAGCCACACCATTTTGCTGAGGTGTATATCTAGCTGTCAATTGATGCTTAATACCATACTTCTTCAAATAATCATCACAAACAAGAAATTCAGTGCCCATATCAGTCCTCAATATTTTAATAAAACACCCACTTTGCTTCTCCACATAAACTTTGAAGCTCTTAAAAATATCACATGCATCAGATTTATTAAAATATACCCAATTCTTTCGGCTGAAATCATCAATGAAAGTAATAAAATACTTACTACCACCATTAGAAGAAACTTCAACTGAGCACAAATCTGAATGAATTAACTGCAATGGTGCATTAGCTCTCCAAGCCTTGACTTTCTGAAAAGGTTCTCTGTACTTCTTTCCCAAAATACACGACTCACACTTCTTGTCAGGAAAATTAATAGAAGGCAAACCATCAACCAAATTTTTTCTTGCAAGAAATTTCAAACTCCCAAAATTCGAATGCCCAAGACGTAGATGCCACAACCAAGTATCATCACAGTTTATAAAACTAAAGCAAGGTAAATCATCACTATTGAGATAAAGAGGCCACAAACGACTATTGTTCATGTTAAACTTTGCAATTAGTCCAAATTTATCATCATTGATTGTACCAATTCTATACATAAAATGCAAATCATACCCCTTTTCTGATAGTTGTCCAAAGCTCAATAAATTATGATGAAGACTCGGCACATAAAACACATCTGATATAAAATTAGAAGAACCATCTTTTACGGTAATGCGAATTTTTCCCTTTCCAACATCAGGCACCTTTGCGTTATTTCCAAGTCTCACTATTCCTCTAAATGTTTCATCTAGATCAGTGAATAATTTCTTATTTCCACTCATATGATTGCTGCAACCCGAATCAACAAAACTATTCATTCCCTTTAGTTTCTTCAACTCCAGAATTAGAAAACAATAAAGTCTCTTGTTTATCCCCATTATTTTCAGCTATCTTAGCATGTACGTCTTTATTACCAGATTTAATAGACCAACATTTGCTTTCATAATGTCCAAATTTACCACAATTATAGCACTGAATCTGAGATTTATCACGTCTTTGAAAATTTTGATGACCTTGTTGTTCCTTCCAAAAATTATTACTATTTCTTTGTAGATAAGAAAAACTACCTCTACTACGGTTGCCTCGATAATTACTTCTACCACGACCTCTATCTCTGAAATTCTGGTATCTTTGATTTGTTTCTTTAGGATAACTTGTCTTTTCTTTTGCTTTAGGTTGATTCACCTTTGCTTGCAACGTCTCCTCCACTATTTCGGGTGTGTATTGAGTTAGGGACATCTCATATGTCACCAATTCACCTTCTAAATCATCAAGTGTAAAAGTGCTAAGATCTTTGGTAGCCTCAAGAACCACCTTCTTCGTGTGAAATTTTATACTCAAGGACCGCAATATTTTTTCAACCACTTTAACTTTATCTAGTATTGTCCTCATGTCGTTGACTATATTAGTAATTCTTGTAATGAATTCTTTAACGGACTCTATTGGTTTCATTTGGGCCAACTCGTACTGTCTCCTTAGCTCTTGCAATTTGACTTTCTTTACTTCGGCGGAACTTCGATGTGAATTCACCAAGATTCTCCAAGCCTCCTTAGTTGATTTTGCATGCAAAAATTTGTTAGATACACGCAATTCAACCTTGCTGGTGACAGAGTAACGTGCTTTATAATCCAATTGTCTATTTTTCTCTAATTGCGTAGCTGCATCACCTGTCAATGTTGTACCTTCTGGGGGTTCATCAGATCCTGTTTCAACAATGGACAATAATCCAGCAACATTGAAAAAATATTTCATATATTGATGTCAATCTTCAAAATTATTTTTGCCATCAAACTTGAAAACTTGGCAATCATGTAAATATGGAGTATTCATATTTTTTTTGGGATCTCCACCGACTCCGACAGAATCTCACACAGGCTCTGATACCAATTTGAAGGATTGAAATACCCCGAAGAACAATTTAGGCACAAGCAAGAAATTTAGCAAAAGCTATATAGAAAAAATTTATTAAACTAGGGAGAGAACTTGGTAGGAGGCTTTTTTCACAACTCATAAACTCTTGAATCTCTCTACAAGAAAAAATAAGTAGTAGCACCCCTATTTATAATACTACAAAATCAAAAACCTATTCCAATATAAAATTGGTAAACAAAACCTAACTAGACATGAATTAAATAAACTACCAAATATCAAATCATAGACAACTTAGGAATACTAACTAATCTTGGTTTAGTTTCCAAAAGGCTATCATGCACTTAATGTAATTTGAAACACAATCTTATTTCCCACTAGAGAAATTGTCCGCACGAAATGTCATTGAACAAAATAGTTATTATAAATTCAATCCAGATATTGAAGATAATTATTTTTTATTTAAATGCATATAAGAAATTAGTCTATATATTGATTAAGTTACAAAAGATAATATTCTTGTTAGAAGTTGAGCTTAATGAATCTATCTTCTTATCAGATTTTTTTATAAGAATTTTAAGGAGACTTGTAGTTTGTATAAGGCAGAGTTGTGCGCATATGGTTTTAATACTTGATTTTTTATATTCATGAATGTGTACTTTGATATGCATTTGAATTTTTTCCTTTTCAGTAAATAGTAAAACTTTTTTTTTTGGTCAAACTTTTAATAAACATGAAATGAAAAGTAAAGAAACTAAAATTAAAAAAGAAAATCCATTTGTTAAACTCAAGTCATTTACACTTTTTCCTAATTCTTTTTTCATTGATCTTGTTTTTCTTTCCTTCTCAATTCCCTGAACACTCTACTATTTTTTTCCCTACCTTATACTTCCTCTACAATTTTTTATTCTTTCTTTTCTTTTTTTCTTTCTCTTTCCTCTTTCAATTTGCCTTATTAAATCTATTCTCTTGGTACTATGCAAAAACCGGGAAGAGGGGAACTTTTTTTAAATTTCTTACCGCAGTCAATTAATTTTTGGAGTTACTATATGTACACCTTAAATAAAGGGAGGAAAAAGAATTAAAATTGTTATATATTTTTAATTGCGCAGATGCCAAAAACTGATAAATTGGCCATTTTAGTTCTAGAAAAGTGCCACGTTATATCTCCATAAATTAAATAATTGGACAGAATAAGAGAAAAATGCCAAAAAGTGATTAAAATAATTGGTCATTAGTCTTGGAGAAGTGCCACATTATATCTCTGTAAATTAGATACAAATTATTCTTCACACAATAGCCAGTAATCTCTTAGTAAAACCCAATAAAATATAAGAACTTTTAGAATATATTTTCTACTCTATAAAAAATAAAATATCACTAAAATAATATTTGTGACAACACGGTCCCCATTACAAGCCCCATGATGATCCATATATAATAGACACAAACAAAACAACAAAAACACTTGGAAGTGAATACGAACTACAAAGTGATATTGAATCAAAATTCAGATAAATGCTTGCTAAACTTCTTCACCAGCTCGTGGAATTTAATAGAAAGCTATTTCTAATATTATCATCATCATCATTGACTTTGTCTCCTCCATATCTCTATATACATAAATATAGGATGACATGTATAAATGTGGATACATGAATAATTGTTGAAATATTTGATTTTTACTTTAATTTCAACATCTAATACAGAATACTATTAAGATGAAAAAGGAATTGAAAACTCACCACAATGTATTTGGTATGCAACTAGAGACCATTATATATAGTTGGATTAGAAATTGAATGGCCAAGCGGAGAATTGGAAGAACAACAAATTTGAGATATTATGTCAATTTTTAAGATTTTTTATGCTATTGTCCTAATGATTTCTAATTATTTATCATCTTTGATAGTTTTCACTATGTCAAATTTGTCAAAGCTTGAGTTTGTGGCACTTAACATTTCTGGAAAGAATTACCTATCATGGGTTCTCGATGTTGAGATTCACTTAGCCGCTAAAGGCCTTGGTAACACCATTACTCAGGGTAATAAGGCATCAAGCCAAGACAAAGCTAAGGCCATGATTTTCCTTCGTCATCATTTGGATGAAGGTTTGAAGGTTGAATATTTAGCAGTGAAATATCCACTTGAATTGTAGACTGGCCTGAAGGAAAGATATGATCACCTTAAGGCTACGGTATTGCCAAGGGCTCGATATGAGTGGATGCACTTATGGTTGCAAGATTTTAAGACCGTAAGTGAGTATTACTCTGCTGTACTTCGAATAACTTTCCAATTGAAATTATGTGGGGATGTTATGAATAATGAGGATTTATTGGAAAAGACTCTTATGACTTTTCATGCCTCATATATGGTATTAAAGCAGCAATACCATGAAAGGGATTTTAAAAAGTATTCTGAATTAATCTCATGCCTTCTGGTGGCTGAGCAACATAATACCCTAGCTGAAAAATCATGAAGCCCGTTCCATAGGGCCAGATCCTTTTCCTGAAGCAAATATGGCAGCTAGACGTGATAAGTCTAGAAAAAGACAGAATAATAATCATGGCCATATGAATGTACGTGGGAATGACAATGGTAAGAGACGATATAATAGTCGTTATCGTGGAGGTCATGGAAAACGAGAGAACAATATGGGTTCTCAAAACAATCATTCAAGAGGCAAAAGCGGTAACTGCCACTGTTGTGGCATGAAAGGTCATTGGAAAATTGAATGTTGTGCACATGAGTATTGTGTCAGGATTTATCAAAACTCCATCAAAGAAAAGGCAAATAATGTTGGAGCATCTTCTGCTAATGCCCCAGTAGAGTCTCACTTGACCTTTAAAAATGATTTTGAGGCAGGGCCTTCAAACAAAAATGATGACAATGCCCAGACAAATCTTGCTTTGAATGATGATGATTTTCAAGGCCTCGATGATCTTACTCATTTGGAAGTTGAAGATTTCTTTGGAGATCAAAACTAAAGTTTGATCATTTTACTGGGGAATGCAATTATGTTGTTATTTTTATCTTCAGTGTTTTTGTATCATCTAATGTTGTTTTTATTTTCAGATAGTACTTTAGTTCTCTTATGTTGTTGTTAGTGTTGTTAGTTTTTTGGTATTTCTCATGATGTACTTTTATTTTTTTATGAAGAAATTAAAATTCTCCGGTCTTCAGTTGGATCCAAGATGAGTAATGAAGATTTATGTCTTTTGGATAGTGCTACAACTCATACAATATTAAGAGAAAAGAATTTTTTCTCTTATTTGGTTATGAAAAAGGCCTATGTTGATACAATATCCGGTAGTACAAAGTTGATTGAGGGCACTGAAAGAGCGACCTTATTACTATCTGGAGGAACGATATTAACTATTGATAATGCATTGTATTGTAGTAAATCTCAAAGAAACTTGTTGAGTTTCAAAGTTATTCGCCAAAATGGCTACCATGTTGAGACATCAAACGAAAGAAAGGTTGAATACCTTTATATTACTACAATAAAAGCGGGTAAAAAATATGTGTGCGAAAAATTACCCGCATTTTCTTCTGGGTTATACCCCACAAACATTGGTGTAGTTCAATCACATGCCATAGTAAACAAAAGGTTTACTACTTCTAATAATTTTATTATTTGGAATGACCGGTTGGGCCATCACGGTTCTAACATGATGCGCAGAATAATAGAGAATTCAAATGGGCACACCTTGAAGAACAAGAAGATTCTTCAATTCAAGGAATTCTCTTGTGCTGCTTGTTCTCAAGGAAAATTGGTTATTAAACCATCAGCAACTAAAGTTGGGATTGAATCCCCTGCATTTTTGGAACGTATACAGGATGATATATGTTGGCCTATACACCCTCCAAGTGGACCATTTAAGTATTTTATGGTCTTGATAGATGCATATAAAAGATGGTCACATGTGTGCTTATTGTCAACTCGTAATATGACATTTACGAGATTGTTGGCCCAAATAATAAGGTTAAGAACACAATTTCCAGATTATGCAATTAAGACAATTCGTCTTGATAATGCTGGTGAATTTATATCTCAGGCCTTTACAGATTATTGTATGGCCACTGGAATAAAAGTTGAGCATCCGGTTGCTTATGTTCATACTCAAAATGGTCTAGCAGAATCATTGATTAAACGCCTCCAACTAATAGCTAGACCATTTCTAATGAGGACAAAACTTCCCCTTTCAGTGTGGGGAAATACTATTTTGCATGCAGCAGCACTTGTGCACATAAGGCCAACCAGTAATCATAAAGTCTCCCCATTACAGTTGGCTTTTGTTCAGGAGCCAAATATTTCCCATCTAAGAATTTTTGGATGTGCGGTATATGTTTCAATTGCTCTATCAAAACGCACAAAGATGGTTCCCCAAAGAAGGTTGGGAGTATATGTTGGTTATGAATCTACTTCTATTATTAAATATTTGGAGCCTATGACAGGATATTTGTTTATAGCCAGATTTGTTGATTGTCATTTTGATGAATCAGTTTTTCCAACATTAGGGGGAGAAAATAAACAGATGGAAAAAGAGATAGATTGGAACGTATTATCTCTGTAACGATCCGACCGGTCATTTTGAGCATTTGTACTTTGCTCGGTAGTTTGAGGGCACGAGTAGCTCCGTGTGATGTATTAGGACTTGTGTGCAAAATTTAAGTTCATTTTGAGTTGATTTGATATATTTCGGTGCGAGTTTTGGAAGTCGAAAGTTTGAAAGTTCGATTTGAGGTGTGTTTCGTCGTTTCGATGTTGTTATATATGATTTAAGGCCTCGAGTAGATCCGTATTAAATTATGGGACTTGTTGATATGTTCGTAAAGAGTGCCGAGGGGCTTGGGTGAGTTTTGAATAGGTTTGGGTTGTGTTGCGCTCATTTTTCTTATGTTCTGACGTCGTTTCTTCAAGTATAAATGGTACCACATTGAACAAATGAGCACCGATTTCTGATTTGATTGAAGCATTAGATCCATATTATAATTACAAAGTAATAGCAAAAAGAATCACCAAATTTGGAAATCGTATGAGTATTTTATGGTCATTTTACTAAGAATTGGGTTGCGAGATTTTTTCAGATTAATTACAAAATTGTCACTGCTGTGTATTTAAAAATCTGCACTATTTCCAAATATTGAAACCAACATATCTCCTTCAATATAAGGTCAAATTGAGTGATTCAAGAGCCTAACTTGACTAGAATATCACAAGAAATCCATTGGAAGCATCAAAAGCGAGTTTCAAGACCTTTTGGCATGAGAAACGAGGCAGAACAGTGTTAAAACGAAGGTTTTGTTCATGTAATATATTTTGAGTTAGGGAGCTCAAAATTGGGCAATTTTCGAGGTGATTTCAGCATATGGATTGGGTTTCGAGCCATTTAGAGGTCAGAACGTGCGTGATGGGATTCTTGGAGCATCGCTTGGCTCGCTCGGTGTCGAAAGTGCCTTATTTAAGATAAGTAACTCTTCTAAGCTTAGTGCTGAGGGTATGAAATCCCGAACTATGTGTTATGTAATTGGTATTGAGGTGACGCACATGCTAGGTGACGGGCGTGTGGGCGTGCACCCTGTGAAATAGGACTCTATGGTTCTCATGGCCCTGTATAGTGGCCCTATTTTGTTGATATTTGGGTTTTCATCATGTGATAAAGTAATTGAGCTGTCAATCATGCTACATATCATGTTTAGGCTTTATGCTGATATTGTTTGTATCCATAGTGGTTATTTGTTGATGTCATCTCACTGATTTCTATTGATCTTTTGTACTCAGTCATATTCATGCATTCATATCATATCTCAGTCTCAGCTATTGTTGTTGATGCATCATATCATTGTTGTCGGGCTAGTTTCATGACATTTTGAGCCCATAAGCGAGATTGGAGAGAGTGATGACTGAGTGAGGCCGAAGGACTAATTTTGAGGATATAAATATATATATGGATCGGGCTGCACGCTGCAGTGATATATGGATCGGCTTGCACGCCGCAACGATATTGGGTCGGGCTGCACGCCATAACGATATAGCGCTTGGGCTGTAAGAGCCCCTCTGGAGTCTGTACACCCCCAGTGAGCGCGGGTACCCATTGAGTGTGAGTGATAAGGGCTGGGAGCCCAATAAGTGATTGTTGTCCTGAGAGTTATTATATACTGTTGAGTGATTTAGTGTGTTGAGTATTGAGCTTCATGAAGAGGATGTGAGGCAATGAGATTGAGTACTCTAAGAGTGTGAGTACATGTTTCAGCTCTGAAATACATGGCATTTACATGCATACATGACATACAGACATAGAGATGCATTTTTCCTCATGCTATATAGTATCACATCATTCATGACTTATTATACACATTGATATGTGGGTATGGAGAGGTACTTTATACTTGTTATTTGGAAAGAAAATGAAACATTTTATTTATTGTGAAAAGGATATTTGGAAAATTACAGTTTTCAAACGTACTCGTACTTTTGGCATTTTCGGTAAGAGATTTAGGATTTTCTTTCACTGAGATATTTGAAAAGCATGACCATTTTTTGGAACTGTGAATGAGCTGAGAATTTTACTTTTGAGATATCTTTTTTATAATTGCATTTATGTTGTTATGAACTGTTTTGGAAAATATTGGCATTGGACACGATCCTGTGTTAGCTCGTCACTGCTTTCAACCTAAGGTTATGTCTGTTACTTACTCAGTACATGGGGTTGGTTGTACTGATACTACACTTCTGCACATTGCGTGCAGATGTGGGTTGTTATTGTTGTTGTGCTCGATGGTTGCGGGACTTGAAGATGTATCGGCATTCCTGTTGTAGCTGCCTTTTTGTTCAGGGCAGCCTTAGCTTATAAAACTCTTTTTATGTGCTTTCAACCTAAGGTTAGGTCTGTTACTTACTCAATACATGGGGTCGGTTGTATTGATACTACACTTCTGCACATTGCGTGCATTTGTCAATTGTTGTTGTTGCGGTGCTCGATAGTTACGGGACTTGAAGATGTACCGGCATCCCTGTTGTATCTGCCTCCTTTGTTGGGGGTAGCCTTAGCTTATAAAACTCTGTTTATGTGCTTTCAACCTAAGGTTAGGTCTGTTACTTACTCAGTACACGGGGTCAGTTGTATTGATACTACACTTCTGCACATTGCGTGCATTTCTCGGTTGTTGTTGTTGTTACTGTGCTCGATGGTTGCGGGACTTGAAGATGTACCGGTGTCCCTGTTGTAGCGACCTCTTTTGTTCGGGGTAGCCTTAGCTTATAAAACTCTTTTTATGTACTTTTCAAATAGACTATATATTTCTTTCATTTCCAATTTGTAAACTCTATTCTTAGAAGCTCATGATTTGTACTACCAGTCCTTGGGATGTATATAAAATTTAGTAAATTTATTTTTGTTTAATCGACTTAATAATATTATTGAAACTGGATAGCTTTAGTTGGCTTACCTAGCAGGTTGGGTTAGGTGCCATCACGACTGGTGAATATTGGGTCATGACAAGTTGGTATTAGAGCTCTAGGTTCATAGGTTCTACAAGTCATGAGCAAGTGTCTAGTAGAGTCTTGTGGATCGGTATAATGACGTCCATATCTATCTTCGTGAGGCTACAGGACATTTAGGATATACTTCCCATCTTTCTTTCCTTATCGTGCGGCATTGGTTCAGCTTGAAGCTTACCTCTTTGCATTTCTTCCATGCATTTGTATGCGCATGAGCGCTCGGTACCAGCTGTGCATCGACGGCGTTTGATTTCCATGATTGAGGTGCAAGATGCAATTTTGGCATGTTGATAATGGGCCAGTATGGAGAACTTGAGGCCGGGTTTTGACTATGGTTTGAGCACAGAGGTGTTGATTGTTTGAGCACGTGCATTTGGATTTATATGTCCAGTAGTGTCCCTATTCGTAGAATTTATGGCTAGATGGCTACGTGAAGAGTATGATGTAACTACGAGATGTGTTTATATGGTTGAATGTGATGAGAAGGGTCTGCTTGGAGAGTAGAAAGAACTATTTGGTGCTTGATTTCCATCTTAATTTAATGTATAGTTCCGAGTTATGGGTGTGTTGAAAGGTCTTTTCATGTTGATTAGTTGAGGAGTGAAGTAGATTTTATGTTGGTATATGAGTTTAGACTCAGGAAGATTAAGTGATTGCATAATTTTTATGACTGTGGAAGGCTATAGAGAGAGGTCGGTTTGAAGCAAAGCAGGTAGGCTATCTCCTGCAGGGCGTCATGAGGTTGTGTGATCCTTATGTTGTTTTGTGGCGAGTTCTCTTTACCAGTGAATGATATGCGTTGCAATTTGAGTTTAGATCGCTCGTGGAAGTTGGCCTGACTATTATAATGGTGAATGCGAGATTTGCAGATAATTTGAGGTATTAGATGGTTTGTGTTACAGGAGCTCAGGAAGGATTTAGTTGAATCTCTCTGTGGTATGACGGCAGTAATAGAGTATGACCATTGTGAGTTATTGTGTGTTTTGATCTATGGATGTGGGCCAAGTAGGGGAGTCCGCTATTGATAAGTTGATTTCATAGTTATGTTGTATTGGTTTCGGTTTGAGGTATACTTGTGAATGAGTTATGTTCTGCAGAGGGTGAGATTGAGGATGACTTGAGTAAAGGAATTTTTGGGTACGAGTTGTATTAGGCTTTATGAGTATATGAGAATCACGAAATGATTTAAGTTGTTACTGGTGAAGGATGTAATGTGCATAGAGCAGGAATTTATTTGGTTGCATTAAGGTGGAGTTACTTCCTTGGGTGTTGAAGTGCTAATGCGGCACATGTCGTTCGGTCCGTTTGGTTAGTCTAATCGAGACTTAAGTAGAGTGGATGACTCTCGAGAATGGTTCCAATGAATTCAAGATTTATATGTGGCAAATGGGAATCTTCAGGATGTGTATTTGGCTAGAAACTGAGATTTATAGTGGAGGATGTCAGGACTTTTGGGATTTCTATATCATTATGGATTCTACATATCAGTACCAGGAAGGCAAAGGTAATATCTTTAGGTTCGCAGAAGGTCTCTTCAGAGCGGGTATCTCGGTTGTGGTACTTTTGGGGGTGCTTAAGAAGGAATACAATGGTTTATGAGCCTTAGGGCGATGGGGTTTATGCTAAAGTTCGTGGGGCAAGTTTTAGTTAAAGATAGTGGTGTACTAGCAAGGAAAAGTATCAATTTTAAGGTAATTCAGAAGGAACTTAGAGAATTAGGATTGCTTGGCTGTAGGTTGGATCAGCATGATAATGGATATGATCGGTTCTTTGGGTGCTTATAATGTGGTGGGTTTCTACAGGTGTTTCGTGGCAATGCTCTTGGGTTTTGGTGACCTGCGTAGCTTGGTTGAGTTAGAAGGATTCAGTCCTGACGGTTTGATTTTGTGCAAATGGGATTCAGAGAGTTCTTGATGGTTTCTACCATGACTTGAGGACTATATTTTGTACTAGCGTGAGGAGCATGTGATGTATAGTGATTTTCTCCTAGATGAGATCAAATGGAAGGTTTCTAACTGGTTGAGTATGTGGTTTACTATTACTCGGAGTGGATTATGAGATTTTCATACTTTTCATACGACGACATGATATATGCGGTGTGTTGTGTGGGATTGAGATTTGCATGAGCAAGGTCATAGTGTATTCTTAGGCAACATGGACGGTTTCAGATGACTAGGTGAATGATATTACGACTTGGTATTGTTTGATGATAGTGTACATTTCAGAAGGGGCGATGTGTCTCGATTATGGCTACTTCATTGTTATTGTGTTGCTCTCATAGTTTATCAACTGTTGATCTCCAAATTTAGCTTTGCGGCACAGAAGAATTACAGAAGTATTCCTTGTGGGATGATCGCGTATTGGAGAAGTGTTACGAATCCAGGCGATAGAGATAAGATCAGATATGGTGATTCATGTGTTTTGTGGATTTGGAGACTGGGAGCTCTCAAGAGTAGCTTGTTGCATGGTTCTAGACTATGAAGTGTGGTCGAAGCTAGCCAGGTGATAGTATGTGTTATGATTTAGTCATCGTGGACTTTCAGAGGATTATTTATCTATTTATGGGTGACCAGAGTTGATTTGGGGGTCCATTGGTAGGCCCAATTAGGATGTATATTCCAGACCGAGTCGGATTGGTTGGCTCCATACTGCTATTGTTGAGGGATGTGGCATTTGGTTGTTGTTAAGCTTATTCGTGTTCTGAAATGTTCTATGAGTTGCTCTTTTATGCCACGAAGAGTGGTGATTCGTTGGTTATATGCACATATAGTGCGGTTCTATTTGAGCTTTATAGCAGAATTTGAGCGAGATGAGTATTTGGGTACTACATGATTGATTGCGCGTTGGCTATGTTCTTTCCTGATTGTGGTATTGTGTTATTTACTCTCCATGGTTATGGTAATGCACTTTGAGTACTTGATTTCGAATTGTGCGTGGTTATTAATTTTGAGTAGGTTGGCTTGAGCTATATGCCATGGATCAGTGTTTGGATGGGGCACGCATTGCAGCGAAATTATATTGAGGTATGAACCTTTGTGTTATATTCGTGTGATGGTCCTACGGGGTGTGATGGATTTTCAATATTTCGTTGTGGCAGTACTTGTTAAGCTTGCGGCACAGTTCTCTCATTTGAGTCATTTTTCATGATTTGAGTACATTTGGATTGTTGCTTATTGGTGCACGGATTGCATGGGTTGTGTCTTTAGATTGTGTTGATGTGGCATGTCACTAGAATGATTGTGTTAGATGAGATGGGGTCATTGGACCAAGAATGGATACTATCATAATTGATTACAACATAGTTGGAAGGATAATACTAGAAGTCGGCTTAGAAATTGGCTATAGTTCTTGTCGAAGGAGGGAGAGTTCCATGACTTGTTGGTCAGATAAGTGGTTACGAGTTTCTACGTGTTTCTTTCATCATTGGAAGTGTACAAAGGTTCAGAACAAGATTTTAGTTGATATGAGGTTCATTATCGGTTTTGAGTTGGTTATCGAGCAACTATTGTGGTCGAAAGTTATCGCTATGAGTATTTGAGTTGTATGGTATATCCTGTGATTGTATCGTGGGTCATGGTTATGGCTTGATACAGCTTGTTCAGACTTATACAGTGTGTATATGCGAAGTTAGGGTCTTGTAATAATTCCGGATGTTGGAAATTAGATACTATGGTTTACAGACTAAGGATGAAGTAATTATATTTAGTTGTGTAGTATGGTTGTGCCTAGTTGAAATAGGGTGACATGGGATCACCTCCGAGTATGTGCAGGGTAAAATTATACGGCGGTTTGATGGCCTTAGAAACAATTCTTGGTACGTTCGAGGACGAACGTATGTTTAAGTGGGGGAAAATGTAACGATCCGACCGATTATTTTGAGCATTTGCACTTCGCTCGGTAGTTTGGGGGAACAAGTAGCTCTGTATGATGTGTTAGGACTTGTGTGCAAAATTTAAGTTCATTTCAAATTAATTTGATATATTTCGGTGTGAGTTTTGGAAGTCGAAAGTTCATTAAGTTCGATTTGTGGTGCGTTTCATCGTTTCAATGTTGTTATACATGATTTAAGGCCTCGAGTAGGTCCATATTAAATTATGGGACTTTTTGGTCTGTTCGTACAGGGTGTCAAGGGGCTTGGGTGAGTTTCGGATAGGTTTGGGCTGTGTAGCACTCGTTTTTCTTATGTTCCGACGTTGTTTCTTCAAGTATAAATGGTACCACAATAAACCAATGAGCTCCGATTTTTGTTTTGATTGAAGCATTAGATCCGTATCGTAATTACGAAGCCATAGCAAAAAGAATCGTAAAATTTGAACATTGTATGAGGATTTTAAGTCATTTTACTAAAAATTGGATTGCCAGATTTTTTTCCAGATTAATTACGAAATTGCCACTGTTGCGTATGTAAAAATCTGCACTATTTCCAAATATTGAATCCAACATGTCTCCTTCAATATAAGGTCAAATTTAGTGATTCAAGGGCCTAAATAGAATTTCACAAGGAATCCATTGGAGATATCAAAAGTGAGTTTCTAGATCTTTTGGTGCGAGCAACGAGGCAAAATAGTGTTAAAACGAGGGTTTTGTTCATTTAACATATTTTGAGTTGGGGAGTTCAGAATTGGGCAATTTTTGAGGCAATGTTTCGCATATTTATTGGGTTTCGAGCCATTCGGAGGTCGAAACACGTGTGATGGGATTCTTGGAGCATCACTTGGCTTGCTCGGTGTCGGAATTGGCTTGTTTAAGATAAGTAACTCTTCTAAGCTTAGTGCTGAGGGTATGAAATCCCGAACTACGTGTTATGTGATTGGTATTGAGGTGAAGCACATGCTAGGTGACGGGCGTGTGGGCGTGCACCCTGTGAAATGGGATTCTGTTGTTCCCATGACCCTGTATAGTGGCCCTATTTTGTTGATATTTGTGTTTTCATCATGTTATAAAGTAATTGAGTTGTCAATCATGCTAAATATCATGTTTAGGATTTATGTTGATATTGTTTGTACCCATAATGGTTATTTCTTGTTGTCATCTCACTGATTTCCATTGATATTTTGTACTCAGTCATATTCATGCATTCATATCATATCTCAGTCTCAGTTGTTGTTGTTGATGCATCATATCATTGTTGTTGGTCTAGTTTCATGACATTTTGAGCCCGTGAGCGAGACTGGAGAGAGTGATGACTGAGTGAGGCCGAGGGCCTAATTGTGAGGATATAAATATATATATGGATCGGGCTGCATGCTGTAGCGATATATGGATCGGGCTGGACGCCACAACAATATTGGGTCGGGCTGCATGCCGCAGCGATATAGCGCTTGGGCTGTAAGAGCCCCTCCGGAGTCTGTACACCCCTAGTGAATGTAGTCGACTATATATAGATGGATCGGGTTGCACGTCGCAACAGTTATTATACACCACTAAGTGATTTAGTGTGCTGAGTATTGAGCTTCGTGAGAGAGGATGTGAGGCAATGAGATTGAGTACTCTGAGAGCGTGAGTACATGTTTCAGTTCTGAAATACATGGCATTTACATGCATACATGAGATACAGACATAGAGATGCATTTTTTCTCATGCTATTAGTATCACATCATTCATAACTTATTATACACATTGATTGTGGCTATGGAGAGGAACTTTATACTTGTTATTTGGAAAAAAAATAAAACATTTTATTTATTGTGAAAAGGATATTTGGAAAATTACAGTTTTCAAACTTACTCGTACTTTTGGCATTTTCGGTAAGAGATTTGGGATTTTCTTTCACTGAGATATTTGAAAAACATGGCATTTTCTGGAACTGAACGAGCTAAGTATTTTACTTTTAAGATATCTCTTTTATAATTTCATTTATCTTGTTATGAACTATTGTGGAAAATATTGGCATTGTACCCGATCCCGTGTTAGCTCGTCACTACTTTCAACCTAAGGTTAGGTCTGTTACCTACACAGTACATGGGGTCGGTTGTACTGATACTACACTTCTGCACATTGCGTACAGATGTTGGTTGTTGTTGTTGCTGTGCTCGATAGTTGTGGGACTTGAAGATGTACCGGCGTCCCTGTTGTAGCTGCCTCCTTTGTTTGGGGTAGCCTTATCTTATAAAACTCTGTTTACGTACTTTTCAAACAGACTATGTAGTTCTTTCATTTCCAATTTGTAAACTCTATTCTTAGAAGCTCATGATTTGTACTACCACTCCTTGGGATGTATATAAAATTCAATAAATTTATTTTTGTTTAATCGACTTAGTAAGATAATTGAAATTGGATAGCTTTAGTTGCACTTTCATAGGATTATTTATCTATTTATGGGTGACCAGAGTTGATTTGGGAGTCCATTGGTAGGCCCAATTAGGATGTATATTCCAGACCGAGTTGGATTGGTTGGCTCCATACTGCTATTGTTGAGGGATGTGGCATTTGGTTGTTGTTAAGCTTATTCGTGTTCTAAAATGTTCTATGAGTTGCTCTTTTATGCCACGAAGAGTGGTGATTCGTTGGTTATATGCACATATAGTGCGGTTCTATTTGAGCTTTATAGCAGAATTTGAGCGAGATGAGTATTTGGGTACTGCATGATTGATTGCGCGTTGGCTATGTTCTTTCCTGATTGTGGTATTGTGTTATTTACTCTCCATGGTTATGGTAATGCACTTTGAGTACTTGATTTCGAATTGTGCGTGGTTATTAATTTTGAGTAGGGTGGCTTGAGCTATATGCCATGGATCAGTGTTTGGATGGGGCACGCATTGCAGCGAAATTATATTGAGGTATGAACCTTTGTGTTAGATTCGTGTGATGGTCCTACGGGGTGTGATGGATTTTCAATATTTCGTTGTGGCAGTACTTGTTAAGCTTGCGGCACAGTTCTCTCGTTTGAGTCATTTTTCATGATTTGAGTACATTTGGATTGTTGCTTATTGGTGCACGGATTGCATGGGTTGTGTCTTTAGATTTTGTTGATGTGGCATGTCACTAGAATGATTGTGTTAGATGAGATGGGGTCATTGGACCAAGAATGGATACTATCATAATTGATTACAACATAGTTGGAAGGATAATACTAGAAGTCGGCTTAGAAATTGGCTATAGTTCTTGTCGAAGGAGGGAGAGTTCCATGACTTGTTGATCAGATAAGTGGTTACGAGTTTCTACGTGTTTCTTTCATCATTGGAAGTATACAAAGGTTCAGAACAAGATTTTAGTTGATATGAGGTTCATTATCGGTTTTGAGTTGGTTATCGAGCAACTATTGCGGTCGAAAGTTATCGCTATGAGTATTTGAGTTGTATGGTATATCCTGTGATTGTATCGTGGGTCATGGTTATGGCTTGATACAACTTGTTCAGACTTATACAGTGTGTATATGCGAAGTTAGGGTCTTGTAATAATTCCGGATGTTGGAAATTAGATACTATGATTTACAGACTAAGGATGAAGTAATTATATTTAGTTGTGTAGTATGGTTGTGCCTAGTTGAAATAGGGTGACATGGGATCACCTCCGAGTATGTGCAGGGTAAAGTTATACGGCGGTTTGATGGCCTTAGAAACAATTCTTGGTACGTTCGAGGACGAACGTATGTTTAAGTGGGGGAGAATGTAACGATCCGACTGATTATTTTGAGCATTTGCACTTCGCTCGGTAGTTTGGGGGAACAAGTAGCTCTGTATGATGTGTTAGGACTTGTGTGCAAAATTTAAGTTCATTTCAAATTAATTTGATATATTTCGGTGTGAGTTTTGGAAGTCGAAAGTTCATTAAGTTCGATTTGTGGTGCGTTTCATCGTTTCAATGTTGTTATACATGATTTAAGGCCTCGAGTAGGTCCATATTAAATTATGGGACTTTTTGGTATGTTCGTACAGGGTGTCAAGGGGCTTGGGTGAGTTTTGGATAGGTTTGGGCTGTGTAGCACTCGTTTTTCTTATGTTCCGACGTTGTTTCTTCAAGTATAAATGGTACCACAATAAAAAAATGAGCTCCGATTTTTGTTTTGATTGAAGCATTAGATCCGTATCGTAATTACGAAGCCATAGCAAAAAGAATCGTAAAATTTGAACATTGTATGAGGATTTTAAGTCATTTTACTAAAAATTGGATTGCCAGATTTTTTTCCAGATTAATTACGAAATTGCCACTGTTGCGTATGTAAAAATCTGCACTATTTCCAAATATTGAATCCAACATGTCTCCTTCAATATAAGGTCAAATTTAGTGATTCAAGGGCCTAAATAGAATTTCACAAGGAATCCATTGGAGGTATCAAAAGTGAGTTTCTAGATCTTTTGGTGCGAGCAACGAGGCAAAATAGTGTTAAAACGAGGGTTTTGTTCATTTAACATATTTTGAGTTGGGGAGTTCAGAATTGGGCAATTTTTGAGGCAATGTTTCGCATATTTATTGGGTTTCGAGCCATTCGGAGGTCGAAACACGTGTGATGGGATTCTTGGAGCATCACTTGGCTTGCTCGGTGTCGGAATTGGCTTGTTTAAGATAAGTAACTCTTCTAAGCTTAGTGCTGAGGGTATGAAATCCCGAACTACGTGTTATGTGATTGGTATTGAGGTGAAGCACATGCTAGGTGACGGGCGTGTGGGCGTGCACCCTGTGAAATGGGATTCTGTTGTTCCCATGACCCTGTATAGTGGCCCTATTTTGTTGATATTTGTGTTTTCATCATGTTATAAAGTAATTGAGTTGTCAATCATGCTAAATATCATGTTTAGGATTTATGTTGATATTGTTTGTACCCATAATGGTTATTTCTTGTTGTCATCTCACTGATTTCCATTGATATTTTGTACTCAGTCATATTCATGCATTCATATCATATCTCAGTCTCAGTTGTTGTTGTTGATGCATCATATCATTGTTGTTGGTCTAGTTTCATGACATTTTGAGCCCATGAGCGAGACTGGAGAGAGTGATGACTGAGTGAGGCCGAGGGCCTAATTGTGAGGATATAAATATATATATGGATCGGGCTGCATGCTGTAGCGATATATGGATCGGGCTGGACGCCACAACAATATTGGGTCGGGCTGCATGCCGCAGCGATATAGCGCTTGGGCTGTAAGAGCCCCTCCGGAGTCTGTACACCCCTAGTGAATGTAGTCGACTATATATAGATGGATCGGGTTGCACGTCGCAACAGTTATTATACACCACTAAGTGATTTAGTGTGCTGAGTATTGAGCTTCGTGAGAGAGGATGTGAGGCAATGAGATTGAGTACTCTGAGAGCGTGAGTACATGTTTCAGTTCTGAAATACATGGCATTTACATGCATACATGAGATACAGACATAGAGATGCATTTTTTCTCATGCTATTAGTATCACATCATTCATGACTTATTATACACATTGATTATGGCTATGGAGAGGAACTTTATACTTGTTATTTGGAAAAAAAATAAAACATTTTATTTATTGTGAAAAGGATATTTGGAAAATTACAGTTTTCAAACTTACTCGTACTTTTGGCATTTTCGGTAAGAGATTTGGGATTTTCTTTCACTGAGATATTTGAAAAAAATGGCATTTTCTGGAACTGAACGAGCTAAGTATTTTACTTTTAAGATATCTCTTTTATAATTTCATTTATCTTGTTATGAACTATTGTGGAAAATATTGGCATTGTACCCGATCCTGTGTTAGCTCGTCATTACTTTTAACCTAAGGTTAGGTCTGTTACCTACACAGTACATGGGGTCGG
The DNA here is from genome assembly GCF_000715075.1 of Nicotiana tabacum. NCBI lineage: Eukaryota > Viridiplantae > Streptophyta > Magnoliopsida > Solanales > Solanaceae > Nicotiana > Nicotiana tabacum. Next base: position 117,041,490 of record NC_134080.1, on the reverse strand, counting down.
TTGTACTGATACTACACTTCTGCACATTGCGTGCAGATGTTGGTTGTTGTTGTTGCTGTGCTCGATAGTTGTGGGACTTGAAGATGTACCGGCGTCCCTGTTGTAGCTGCCTCCTTTGTTTGGGGTAGCCTTATCTTATAAAACTCTGTTTACGTACTTTTCAAACAGACTATGTAGTTCTTTCATTTCCAATTTGTAAACTCTATTCTTAGAAGCTCATGATTTGTACTACCACTCCTTGGGATGTATATAAAATTCAATAAATTTATTTTTGTTTAATCGACTTAGTAAGATAATTGAAACTGGATAGCTTTAGTTGGACTTTCATAGGATTATTTATCTATTTATGGGTGACCAGAGTTGATTTGGGAGTCCATTGGTAGGCCCAATTAGGATGTATATTCCAGACCGAGTCGGATTGGTTGGCTCCATACTGTTATTGTTGAGGGATGTGGCATTTGGTTGTTGTTAAGCTTATTCATGTTTTGAAATGTTCTATGAGTTGCTCTTTTATGCCACGAAGAGTGGTGATTCGTTGGTTATATGCACATATAGTGCGGTTCTATTTGAGCTTTATAGCAGAATTTGAGCGAGATGAGTATTTGGGTACTGCATGATTGATTGTGCGTTGGCTATGTTCTTTCCTGATTGTGGTATTGTGTTATTTACTCTCCATGGTTATGGTAATGCACTTTGAGTACTTGATTTCGAATTGTGCGTGGTTATTAATTTTGAGTAGGGTGGCTTGAGCTATATGCCATGGATCAGTGTTTGGATGGGGCACGCATTGCAGCGAAATTATATTGAGGTATGAACCTTTGTGTTAGATTCGTGTGATGGTCCTACTAGGTGTGATGGATTTTCAATATTTCGTTGTGGCAGTACTTGTTAAGCTTGCGGCACAGTTCTCTCGTTTGAGTCATTTTTCATGATTTGAGTACATTTGGATTATTGCTTATTGGTGCACGGATTGCATGGGTTGTGTCTTTAGATTGTGTTGATGTGGCATGTCACTAGAATGATTGTGTTAGATGAGATGGGGTCATTGGACCAAGAATGGATACTATCATAATTGATTACAACATAGTTGGAAGGATAATACTAGAAGTCGGCTTAGAAATTGGCTATAGTTCTTGTCGAAGGAGGGAGAGTTCCATGACTTGTTGGTCAGATAAGTGGTTACGAGTTTCTACGTGTTTCTTTCATCATTGGAAGTGTACAAAGGTTCAGAACAAGATTTTAGTTGATATGAGGTTCATTATCGGTTTTGAGTTGGTTATCGAGCAACTATTGCGGTCGAAAGTTATCGCTATGAGTATTTGAGTTGTATGGTATATCCTGTGATTGTATCGTGGGTCATGGTTATGGATTGATACAGCTTGTTCAGACTTATACAGTGTGTATATGCGAAGTTAGGGTCTTGTAATAATTCCGGATGTTGGAAATTAGATACTATGGTTTACAGACTAAGGATGAAGTAATTATATTTAGTTGTGTAGTATGGTTGTGCCTAGTTGAAATAGGGTGACATGGGATCACCTCCGAGTATGTGCAGGGTAAAGTTATACGGCGGTTTGATGGCCTTAGAAACAATTCTTGGTACGTTCGAGGACGAACATATGTTTAAGTGGGGGAGAATGTAACGATCCGACCGATTATTTTGAGCATTTGCACTTCGCTCGGTAGTTTGGGGGCACAAGTAGCTCTGTATGATGTGTTAGGACTTGTGTGCAAAATTTAAGTTCATTTCAAATTAATTTGATATATTTCGGTGTGAGTTTTGGAAGTCGAAAGTTCATTAAGTTCGATTTGTGGTGCGTTTCATCGTTTCAATGTTGTTATACATGATTTAAGGCCTCGAGTAGGTCCATATTAAATTATGGGACTTTTTGGTATGTTCGTACAGGGTTTCAAGGGGCTTGGGTGAGTTTCGGATAGGTTTGGGCTGTGTAGCACTCGTTTTTCTTATGTTCCGACGTTGTTTCTTCAAGTATAAATGGTACCACAATAAACAAATGAGCTCCGATTTTTGTTTTGATTGAAGCATTAGATCCGTATCGTAATTACGAAGCCATAGCAAAAAGAATCATAAAATTTGAACATTGTATGAGGATTTTAAGTCATTTTACTAAAAATTGGATTGCCAGATTTTTTTCCAGATTAATTACGAAATTGCCACTGCTGCGTATGTAAAAATCTGCACTATTTTCAAATATTGAATCCAACATGTCTCCTTCAATATAAGGTCAAATTTAGTGATTCAAGGGCCTAAATAGAATTTCACACGGAATCCATTGGAGGTATCAAAAGTGAGTTTCTAGATCTTTTGGTGCGAGCAACGAGGCAAAATAGTGTTAAAACGAGGGTTTTGTTCATTTAACATATTTTGAGTTGGGGAGTTCAGAATTGGGCAATTTTTGAGGCAATGTTTCGCATATTTTTTTGGGTTTCGAGCCATTCGGAGGTCGAAACACGTGTGATGGGATTCTTGGAGCATCACTTGGCTTGCTCGGTGTCGGAATTGGCTTGTTTAAGATAAGTAACTCTTCTAAGCTTAGTGCTGAGGGTATGAAATCCCGAACTACGTGTTATGTGATTGGTATTGAGGTGAAGCACATGCTAGGTGACGGGCGTGTGGGCGTGCACCCTGTGAAATGGGATTCTGTTGTTCCCATGACCCTGTATAGTGGCCCTATTTTGTTGATATTTGTGTTTTCATCATGTTATAAAGTAATTGAGTTGTCAATCATGCTAAATATCATGTTTAGGATTTATGTTGATATTGTTTGTACCCATAATGGTTATTTCTTGTTGTCATCTCACTGATTTCCATTGATATTTTGTACTCAGTCATATTCATGCATTCATATCATATCTCAGTCTCAGTTGTTGTTGTTGATGCATCATATCATTGTTGTTGGTCTAGTTTCATGACATTTTGAGCCCGTGAGCGAGACTGGAGAGAGTGATGACTGAGTGAGGCCGAGGGCCTAATTGTGAGGATATAAATATATATATGGATCGGGCTACATGCTGTAGCGATATATGGATCGGGCTGGACGCCACAACAATATTAGGTCGGGCTGCATGCCGCAGCGATATAGCGCTTGGGCTGTAAGAGCCCCTCCGGAGTCTGTACACCCCTAGTGAATGTAGTCGACTATATATAGATGGATCGGGTTGCACGTCGCAATAGTTATTATACACCACTAAGTGATTTAGTGTGCTGAGTATTGAGCTTCGTGAGAGAGGATGTGAGGCAATGAGATTGAGTACTCTGAGAGAGTGAGTACATGTTTCAGTTCTGAAATACATGGCATTTACATGCATACATGAGATACAGACATAGAGATGCATTTTTTCTCATGCTATTAGTATCACATCATTCATGACTTATTATACACATTGATTGTGGCTATGGAGAGGAACTTTATACTTGTTATTTGGAAAAAAATAAAACATTTTATTTATTGTGAAAAGGATAATTGGAAAATTACAGTTTTCAAACTTACTCGTACTTTTGGCATTTTCGGTAAGAGATTTGGGATTTTCTTTCACTGAGATATTTGAAAAACATGGCATTTTCTGGAACTGAACGAGCTAAGTATTTTACTTTTAAGATATCTCTTTTATAATTTCATTTATCTTGTTATGAACTATTGTGGAAAATATTGGCATTGTACCCGATCCTGTGTTAGCTCGTCATTACTTTTAACCTAAGGTTAGGTCTGTTACCTACACAGTACATGGGGTCGGTTGTACTGATACTACACTTCTGCACATTGCGTGCAGATGTTGGTTGTTGTTGTTGCTGTGCTCGATAGTTGTGGGACTTGAAGATGTACCGGCGTCCCTGTTGTAGCTGCCTCCTTTGTTTGGGGTAGCCTTATCTTATAAAACTCTATTTACGTACTTTTCAAACAGACTATGTAGTTCTTTCATTTCCAATTTGTAAACTCTATTCTTAGAAGCTCATGATTTGTACTACCACTCCTTGGGATGTATATAAAATTCAATAAATTTATTTTTGTTTAATCGACTTAGTAAGATAATTGAAACTGGATAGCTTTAGTTGGATTACCTAGCGGGTTGGGTTAGGTGCCTTCACAACTGGTGGATTTTGGGTTGTGACAATCTTTATCTCATTTGGATCCTTGTACAAATGAATTTCCAGATGCATTTACTAACCTTCCACGTGTTACTAAATCGCATATTCCAGCTGTAAATGCTCCAATTCAAGTTGATGTCCCAGTTGGACAGTATGATGATGCAAATGAGTCTAGGCCACGCCTTAAACGTGGTAGACCAATTTGTTCCAAGGATAAGAATCCCCGAAAAAGCAAAGGAGCAAATGATCAAGTTAATCATAACATGGAGGCAATTGCTCAAGAGGAGCATAAAGACATAGCAATTGATAAGACCTTACAAGAGGTTCTAGTACCTGAAATGATGAGAATGAAGAGATCTCAATAAGTTATGTCTCTACGGGAAAAAGGTGGAATCGAAATAACGTTGTTGTTAGCAACAATTTTGCATATAATGTTACAGTTGAAATAATGCAACAAGATGAGGATCTTGAGCCAAAGTCTGTCGATGAATGTAGACAGAGAAATGATTGGCCACAATGGAAAAACGCAATTCAAGCGGGATTGGCTTCACTCGAAAAATTTGAAGTTTCCGGACCAATAGTCCAAACACCTAAAGGTGTCAAACTAGTAGGGTACAAATGGGTTTTTGTGCGAAAATGAAATGAAAAAGGTGAAGTCGTAAGATATAAAGCATGACTTGTGGCACAAGGGTTTTCGCAAATGCCTGGCATTGATAATATGGAGACATATTCTCCTGTGGTAGATGTAATTACCTTCAGGTATTTAATAAATCTGGCAGTCCATGAAAAGCTTGATATATGGTTGATGGATGTTGCCACAGCCTAATTATATGGCTCACTGGACAATAAAATTTTTGTGAAAATCCCTGAAGAATTTAAAGTTCCTGAAGCACATAAAAGTTTAAGAGAAACTTGTTCAATAAAGCTTCAGAAATACTTATACGGATTGAAGAAATCGGGGATGATGTGATACAATTGCCTTAGCGAGTATTTGCTAAAGGAAGGGTACAAAAATGACACTGCTTGCCCTTGTGTCTTTATTAAGAGGTCTGGATCTGAATTTGTCATCATAGCTGTATATTTTGATGACTTGAATATCATTGGCACTTCTACAGAGCTTCCAAAAGCTGTAGAACGTTTGAAGAAAGAATTTAAAATGAAAGATCTTGGTAAGATAAAATTTTGTCTTGACCTACAAATTCAGCATGTACCAAATGGAAATTTTGTTCATCAATCAACATACACTGAAAAAGCTTTAAAGTGAGTTTACATGGATAATGCACATCCATTGAGTACCCCAATGGTTGTGAGATTGCTTGATATAAATAAAGATCCATTGCGGCCTCAAGAAAATGATGAAGAGCTCGTTGGTGATGAAATTGCATATCTTAGTGCAATTGAGGCACTGATGTATCTTGCCAACAATACCCGGCCAGATATTACTTTTGCAGTAAGCTTATTAGCAAGATTCAGCTCCTCCCCAACAAGAAGACATTGGAATGGTGTTAAACATATATTTAGATATCTTCGAGGAACTATAGATATGTGATTGTTTTATTCTAATTGTACGCGGTAAAATCAGAGGACTTGATTTCTTGTTGTCAAGACATTTCGGAAGAACGCCTCGAGACCCCGAGGACGGGAAGCCACGCTCGAGTTCCCGACCTCGGGGCTCGTCGAGGCCTGACTTAGAGAAAATGAAGATCGAAGCTAGGGCAGAGGGGGAAGCTCCCAAGGCACACGGCTAAGTCTGACAGGGTCGGCCTATCCAGAGCCTATGCTTAGGCATCGCGTCAAGCTATCCCATCTACCTACTCTGTAATTAATCTCCACGTACTTGCAGCCGAGTTACCCTCCTATATAAAGGGGGCTCACACTACCTTGTAACGAACTGATGCTGCTCTATTTCTCCACAAGTGCAATAATATCTCTCTCTATCTCTCTCTCTCTCTATTCTTTCTAACTTGTTCGTTCTCACTGGCCCGAGGTCACCTCGATATCCATCGCCTTCTTACTTGTTCTTCGTCATATACCTAAGTAGTGGCCATAATGAGCCTTGTTTAATTATATCTTCCACTGTTATCCCATCCCTGACTATCCCAAATAGCTCGAGTTCGACCCTGACGTCGACCCCGAGGTCCCTCATCGACCAGATCTATATCCGGGTGGTAGGCCCTTCGATTCAACTGTTATCTCTTATTAGCTTGTATTTAATCTTTAAACTCTATATCATTAGCATCAACTGCTCTAACAACTAGCTCGGGAATAGATCACGTATTTTTAGAATCCCATTTACAAATTTAATTATTGTTACCATTTTCACGGTAAACAGTTTGGCGCCCACCGTGGGACTAAAAATTAATAGTGATTATTTTCTTGCTAGTTTCATTGCACAAACGCACATTATCTTTCACACTTTTTCTTGTCCAAGATCTTTTGATTTCAGGTCAAAATGTTTGGCTCGGTAAACGGAGTCGAGAACGATAACCTCGAGAATCACGGGGAAAATGGCGTGGCTATCCCGGTCGCCAGAGCACCACTACAGAATCTAGATAACACGCCCGGACCGATTCTAATGGACAAGGATTCACAGGATGCGCAGTGAGCAGATAAAATCTCTCACGCAGACAGGAGCATTCAGCACATCGACCAACAGGGAGCCCAACAAACCCCCGCTTGGGAAACACAAGAAGTTAGCCTTCACGATATTTTGAAATGTTGCAGGCACAATAGTTGGCTATCGCTCAGCTACAGAGACGTCCGAGAACTCCCAGCACAGCGGCACCAGAGACAACTCCCCCTGTCGAACGAGTAATACAAAGATCAAGCAACAACGGATTGATAGCAGACCCCGCCATAGCGAAGGTGCTTAGGGATCTCACCAAAAGGATCGTGTCAGGTTCGTGGAGATTCTTGCAACAGTTCTCCCCCGGGGAAGCGGTCTCGGAACTCGCTTCATAGAAATCTAGAACGCCGGAGCTCCCTAGGCGCGATAGGACCTCGGATCCTAAAGAGCGCACCACCGCTTACACATGCACGGAGAAAGGCAGCGACCTTCAAGATGATAAGTTCGAGCCTGTCTCGTTGATGAAGTTCAGAGAAACACTCTCAAAAGAAACCATGATGTGGCGCTGCAGCCTAGCGCCCGACCTCACATATTCGCTTACCGTACCAGTAGATTCCTCCGCAAAAGCACATGCCGATGCCATCTAAGCATTAGCGGAAGAGCTCGATACATCGGAGGCCGAACAAAGAAAGAATGAAACACCACATGAAGTCACGCCTCATTCCCCAATAAGACGAATGAGATCGTCCCCGATTTTGGATGACTGGGCAACACAGGTTTTTCCTCGAAGTTTAAATGATACATGCCCAACGAGTCCAGGTCTTTTCAAATGACGCTTAGTCAGATACCCAGGCAAGACCTAACCGGATGCCCGTACCCGGCATCGGCCACGAATCAGGGCCACAGACAACTATCCACGAGCCTCTACGGGCCCGGTATACCCAAGCAGGTTCCCAGCAAAGCAACTAATGCCAAACAGATGGAGGTACCATCCATGTGCCGCGAATGGGAGGAATGCCACAAGGTGCAACCTATCTCGCAACGGTAGGGAAATATTTCGAGGGCCACATCCTCGAGGAACTTTCAGTGGAACCGGATCTGACGAGGCACAACCGACAGAGGAGTCCCACCCAGCAGAGTATGGTTTCAACATTGCTATACCAAACATTATGATCACCATAAGCGAAACCAGGGATGCTGAGTGACTCAGGCCAGTTCGACCAAGACCCTTTCAAAAGAACCACAAACTGACACGGGAAGCGCAGGGCGCGCACCGCCACGGGGTAAAAAATGACCCCCATCTCTGAAAGATGATAGTTGTGTTACTCAATGAAAATCACCACCGAGTACCATCGAGCGGTCAGGTTCGAGTCCAGCCCCAAGAAAGGAAGGCAGCCGGGAAGGATGAAGTGAACAAGCCACGACTTATTACCACGACAGTGAAGGAGTGGCGACACCCTCCGCGGACTCATAAAATGGAAAGTGAAAATGTTCGCCGTCAGGAAAATATGGGTCCAGGGAAGTACTCCGGAAGAAACCCTTACATCCAGGGAAAAAGACATCGACACCTCACCTCGGCATCACACTGACGCATTGGTAACCCTCTCCCTCATTTGATCTATTTCGAATAAAACATGTGTTCGTGAATTCAGGTGGTTCAATCACGTACAACAATGATGTCGAACCAAAGTCAATAGGACGGTCTGGGCTAACTGACCAAATCACTCCCGCATCCCCAATCCCTGGCGAATTCCTAATGGAAAATCGCCACAAAGACTATCCTCTTAATACGGTCCATTCCCAACTAGTTGCAGCTGTTTAAGACTATGTAGCCCCTGCTATGCCAGAGGACGAGCAGTGCAGGTTGTAGAGGTTTGGTAGAGTTCAACCTCTGACTTTCAGTGGTGTAGAGGGCGAGGATGCCTAGGGTTTCTTGGATAAGTGTTAGAGGATTCTTCATACAGCGGGTATTCTGGAGACCAGCAGGGTCGCTTTCACTACTTTTTAGTTTTCTAGAGCCACATTCACTTGGTGGGAGGCTTATGAGAGGCGTAGGACTGATGGTGCATCACCCCTTACCTGGCAGCAGTTCTCTGTTCTCTTTTTGGAGAAGCATGTGCCACAGTCTCGTAGAGAGGAGCTGCACAGACAGTTTGAGTGGTTGCATCAGGGAGATTTGACTATGACACAGTATGAGATTAGGTTCTCAGAGTTAGCTCGTCATGTTGTTTAGTTGGTTCCGACAAATAGAGAGAGGATCGGGAGGTTCATTGATGGCCTCACTTATCAGCTTCGTATTCTCATGACTAGGGAGAGGGTGTCTAGTGCTACCTTTGAGGAGGTTGTTGACATTGCTTGCGAAATTGAGTCAGTTCGTCGCCAGGAGTGAGATGAGAGCGAGGCCAAGAGGCCTCGGGAATCTGGTAATTATGGTGGAGCTCCTTCGAGGGGTCAGTTTCAGCATGATAGAGGTCGTCCATTGAGGCATGCTTAGTCAGCTCGCCCAAGTTATCGTGGGGCATCATCAGGTCATGGTTCTTACAGTTCTCATCAGGGCCAGTCATCACTCAATGCCCTTCCAGACCAGAGTTGGTCCCGTGCCTCGTCAATTCAGGGCTCTTCTATGCCAGGTGCATTTTCTAGTTATTCCTGTTCTAGGGTTTCCCCTTAGTCCCCATATCTAGCACCAGGGAGTTGCTATGAGCGTGGAGAGTTGGGTCATATGTGGAGGCAGTGTCCTCATTATATTGGGGGTTCATCTCAGCAAAGGATTCAGCCATCGACTTCAGTGCCAGTTACTTCACCACCACCCACCAAGCTAGCTAGGGGTAGAGGTCAGTTAGCTAGGGGTCACCCTAGAGAGGGAGGTCAATCAAGTGGTAGTTAGGCTCGCTTCAATGCACTTCCAAGCAGACCCAATGCTATTATTTTAGATGCCATGATTTCAGTTATTGTTTCAGTCTGCCACAGAGACACCTCTGTATTATTTGATCCTGGTTCCACCTTTTCTTATGTGTCATCATACTTTGCTCGTTATTTGGATACGCCTTGTGAGTCTCTTGTTTCACCTGTTGATGTATCTACTCCAGCGGACGATACTATTGTTGTAAACCATATGAACCGGTCGTGTGTGGTGACTATTGGGAGTTTGGAGACCCGAGTGGATCTTTTGTTGTTATTTATGGTAGATTTAGATGTTATATTGTGCATGGATTGGCTATTGCCGTGTCGTGCTATTTTGGACTATCATGCTAAGACAGTGACATTGGCCATGCCGGGTGTGCCACGGATTGAGGGGCGAGGTTCGACTGATTAAGTTCCTAGTAGGGTAATTTTATTCTTGAAGGCCCAGCGTATGGTTGGGAAGGGTTTTCTTTCATACTTAGCCTTTGTGAGGGACGTCAGTGCAGAGACTCCTAGTATTGATTCTATTCCTGTTGTGAGGGATTTTCCCGATGTGTTTCCTGCAGACATGCTAGGAATACCACCGGACAGGGATATTGATTTTGGTATTGATCTGGTTCCAGACACTCAGCCCATTTCTATTACACCGTATCATATGGCACCAGTGGAGTTGAAGGAGTTAAAGGAGCAGCTTCAGGAACTTCTTGATAAGGGGTTTATTTGGCCTAGTGTGTCACCCCCTAGCGCTCCTATTCTATTTGTGAAGAAGAAGGATGGCTCGATGAGGATGTGCATTGATTATAGGTAGTTGAACAAAGTAACAATCAAGAACAAGTATCCTTTGCCTCGTATCGATGATTTGTTTGACCAGCTTCAGGGAGCGAGAGTGTTCTCCAAGATTGATCTACGTTTAGGTTATCACCAGTTGAAGATTAGGGACTCGGATATTCTTAAGACAGCTTTCAGGACACGATACGGTCATTATGAGTTCTTAGTGATGTCTTTTGGGCTGACCAATTCCCCAATAGCGTTCATGCATTTGATGAACAACGTGTTTCGGCCTTATCTCAACTCGTTTTTCATAGTCTTCATTGATGATATTCTGGTGTATTTGCGTAGTCAGGAGGAGCACACAGAGCATTTGAGAGTTGTGTTGCAGAGATTGAGGGAGGAGAAGCTTTATGCAAAGTTCTTCAAGTGTGAGTTTTGGCTCAGTTTAGTGGCTTTCCTAGGGCATGTGGTGTTCGGTGAGGGTATTCAGGTTGATCCGAAGAAGATAGAGGCGGTTTAGAGTTGGCCCAGATCGTCCTCAGCCACAGATATTCATAGCCTCCTTGGTTTGGCAGGTTATTACCATCAGTTTGTTCAGGGATTTTCATCTATCGCATCACCCTTGACCAAGTTGACTCAAAAGGGTGCTCCATTCATGTGGTCGGATGAGTGTGAGGAGAGCTTTCAGAAGCTCAAGACTGCATTGACCACAACTCTAGTGTTAGTTTTGCTATCAGCTTCAGGTTCATATACCGTGTTTTGTGATGCTTCGAGAGTCGGTATTAGGTGTGTATTGATACAAGAGGGTAGAGTTATTGCTTATGCTTCTCGTCAGTTAAAGCCCCATGAGAAGAACTACCATGTTCATGATTTGAAGTTCACTACTATTGTTCACGCGTTGAAGATTTGGAGGCATTATTTGTATGGTGTGTCTTGTGAGGTGTTTACTGATCATCATTGCCTCCAGCACTTGTTCAAGCAGAAGGATCTTAACTTGAGGCAGCGGAGATGGTTGGAGTTGCTAAAGGATTATGATATTACTATTTTGTACCACCCGGGGAAGGCCAACGTGGTGGCCGATGCCTTGAGTAGGAAGGGGCTGAGTATGGGAAAGTTTGGCATATATTCCAGTTGGGGAGAGACCTCTGGCAGTTTATGTTTAGGCCTTGGCCAATCGGTTCGTCAGGTTAGATATTTCGGATCCCAGTCGGGTATTGGCTTGTGTGATTTCTCGGTCTTCCTTATTTGATTGCATCATAGAGAACCCGTATGATGATCCTCATTTTCATGTCCTTAAGGACAACATTCATCATGATGATGCCAAAGATATGTCTATTGGTGATGATGGGGTGTTGAGGATACAAGGCCGGATATATGTGCCAAATGTAGAAGGGCTTCGGGAGTTGATTCTGGAGGAGGCCCATAGCTCACGGTATTCCATTCATCCGGGTGGCGCGAAGATTTATCAGGATCTGAGACAATATTATTCGTGGAGGAGAATGAAGATGGACATTGTGCGATTTGTAGCTTAGTGTCTCACTTATCAACAGGTGAAATATGAACATTAGAGACCTGGTGGCTTTTTTCAACAGATGGATATTCCAGAGTAGAAGTGGGAGCGGATCACCATGGACTTTGTAGATGGGATCCCACAGACTTTGAAGAAGTTCGATGCTATTTGGGTGATTATAGATTGGATGACCAAGTCCGTGCACTTCATTCATATGTGTACTACATATTCTTCAGAGTGGTTGGCAGAGATCTATATCCGGGATATTGTTCGTTTGCATGGTGTCCCAGTTTCCATCATTTCAGATAGGGGCACTTAGTTTACTTTGCAGTTTTGGAGGTCCATGCAGCGAGAGTTGGGTATTTTGGCTGAGTTGAGCACAACTTTTCACCCTCAGACGAACGGGCGGTACGAGCGCATTATTCAGATATTGGAGGACATGTTGTGTGCTTGTGTCATTGATTATAGAGGGTCGTGGGATCCGTTTCTACCGCTCGCAGAGTTTTCTTATAACAACAGTTACCAGTCGAGTATTCAGATGGCTCCATATAAGGCTTTGTATGGGAGGCGGTGTAGATCTCCAGTTGGTTGGTTTGAGCCTGGTGAGGCTAGGCTATTGGGTACAAATTTGGTGCAGGATGCTTTAGACAAGGTGAAGTTGATTCAGGAGAGGCTTCATACAGCGCAGTCGAGACAAAAGAGTTATATTGATAGGAAGGTTCGGGATGTGTCCAACATGGTTGGTGAGAAGGTCTTGTTGAAGGTTTCGCCCATGAAGGGTGTTATGAGATTTGGGAAGAAAGGTAAATTGAGTCCTTAGTTCATTGGGCCTTTTGAGGTGCTTCGGAGGATCGGGGAGGTAGCTTATGAGCTTGCTTTGCCACCCAGCTTGTCGAGTGTGAATCCGGTATTTCATGTTTCTATGCTCCGAAAGTATATTGGGGATCCGTCTCATGTTTTGTATTTCAGCAAGGTTCAGTATTTGACTTATGATGTGGAGCCAGTAGCTATTTTGGAGTGTCAGGTTCGGAAGTTGAGATTAAAGTATATAACTTCAGTGAAAGTACAGTGGAGAGGTTTGCCCGTGGAGCAAGCTACCTCGGAGACCGAGAGGGGTATGCAGAGTAGATATCCTTACCAATTTGAGGCTTCAGGTATGTTTCTTGACCCGTTCGAGGACGAACGTTTGTTTAAGACAGGGAGGATGTAACGACCCGACTGGCCGTTTCATGTGTTACCACTCCATTTTACCCATTTCTACTTCTTATTGTCTTGTTCAGCGGTATTATGTGTTATCGGGTTGGTTGGCTCAGATTCGGAAAGATTTCGGTAAGGTTTGAGACACTTAGTCTCTTTTGACTAAGATTAAGTTGGAAAAGTCAACCGGATGTTGACTTTTATAAAAAAGAATCGGATGTGAATTCTGATGCTTCGAATAGCTTCGAGAGATGATTTTAGACTTAGGAGTGTGATCAGAACGTGTTTTGGAGGTCCGTAGTAGATCTAGGATTGAATTGGCGAAATTGGAATTGTGGCATTTTCCGATTGATAGGTAAGATTTTGATATAGGGGTCGGAATGGAATTCTGGGAGTTGCAGTAGGTCTGTTGTGTCATTTGGGATGTGTGTGCAAAACTTCAGGTCATTCAAACATGGTTTGGTAGACTTTTTTATCAAAAGCGAAATTTGGAAGATTTTTGGAACCTTAGGCTTGAATTTGATGTGATTTGGTTGATTTGATGTTGTTTGAGGTATTATGAAGATTGGTATAAGTTTGGATAGTGGTGTATGACTTGTTGGTGCTTTAGGTTGAGGTCCCGGGGGCCTCGAGGTGATTTCGGATGGTTGACGGAAGATTTTGAGCTGGGTTTTGGCAGCTGAAGATTTCCTATTGCTGTCATAACCACACCTGCGGCTAGGGGACCACAGGTGCAGGCTCGCAAAAGAACCCAGAGGGCCGCAGATGCAGATTGGCCCTAGGGAGCTAGAACCGCAGATGCGACTGGGTGAGCACTCCTACGATACAGGTGCGGGTGTTCCATCGTAGATGCGGAACATGGTATTTAAGTGAAAACTACAGATGCAGTGCTTTGGCTACAAAAGCAGGAAAAGCACCGCAGGTGCGGAATCCCTAGGTCAGAAAGTATATATTTCATGCTTCGTGATTTTCAGCCTTTCTTCACCATTTTAAATCGACTTTGGAGCTTTTTGGAAGATTTTGAAGAGGGAAATAGAGGGAACTTCATTGAGGTAAGATTTTTGATCCTAAAACTCGTTCCTATAGTGTTATTTCATTTATTAGGCTTGGAATTTATGGAAATTTGTGGGTAAATATTGAAGAAACTAGGGCTTGAGATTGGAGAACTTTGATTAAGGATTTAAGGGGTCATTTGTGGTCGGATTTTGACACTTTTGCTATGGATGAACTCGTGGGAGGATAAAGAGTTTATTGATTTAATTTTTATCGAATTCCGAGACGTGGGACCAGGGGTTGGGTTTGGTTAATTTTGGAATTTATGTTGTAATTTGATTTCTTTCGAGTGGGCTTTGTTCCCTTATCATATTTTGATGGTTACGTAATGATTTTGGTTAGATTTGGAGCATTCGGAGGCTGATTCGAGAGGCAAAGGTATCGCGGGCTAGAGTTTGGACTGGATAGAGATGAGTAATGATTGTAAATGTTGTCCTGAGGGTATGAAACCCTGGATTTCACATCGTTGTGCTATTTTGAGGTGATGCACACGTTAGATGACGAGCGTGGGGCCGTACACCGTTGGGGCTTGTCACTTAGTCTGTCCTATATGACTGTTTAACCGTATATTTAATTGAAAACTGTTTGGTACCATCATGTTTTCGGCTGAAATTTGGGCCTCGTGCCAACTGTTTGGACCTTTAAGGAATTTTTACTACTATTTCCTCACTGTTTTGACGTTGTAATTGTACTCAGTCATGCTATATTCTTCTGCTTTCACAACTCAGCCATCTTTACTTGTTTTGATATTTTAAATGATATTTTGGGCTGAGCATCATGTTTTACTGTTGCCCGAATGGCTTGTGAGATTCTGACTGAGTAAGGCCGAGGGCCTGTGTTGTGAGGATATAAAGGGATCAGGCTGCACGTCGCAACAGTATTGTACTGATTCAAGATTTTGAGGCTGAGGGCCTGAGTTGTTATGCCATGAGGTAGCTTGATATGAGGCCGAGAGCTTGTTTGATTTTGCCACTAGATGGCTTGTTATTGCGCTTGGGCCGTTAGGGGCCCCTCCCGGAGTCTGTACACTCCTAGTGAGTGCGGGTGAAATAGCCTGAGGGGCTGATTCTGTTGGTACTTTGCCCGAGGGGCTTATTTTATTTGTTTATCTTTTCTCACTGCTTTTCATTCACTCTTTTGATTGTTAAAAGATGTTTTAAAGAAGCTTATACCGAACTAAGGAATTTATATAAGTTTCCACTATTTTATTGCATTGTATTGGTTTTGCACTGCCTCTTTGTAGTATTTTGCTGTGTTTTACGTGTTTTCTTATTGCTCAGCTACATTTACTTTTATTACTCACTAAGTTGGCGTACTCACATTACTCCCTGCACCCTATATGCAGATTCAGGAGCTTTGGGTCCCGCTAACGAGGGCTGATTGCTTCCAGCAGCCTATTCGGAGTTCACTAGGTAGCTGCTCGGCGTTCGTAGCCCAGTGTTTCTCCTTGTACTAGCCATGTACTAGACTGTGTAGACTTTCGTACTCTTAGACGGATGTTTTAGATGTTCATGACTGGTGACACCCCGATGTCGGGCTGTGTTTCTTTCCGCATTTGTTTTATTTCACTTTATTTTGGGATTTATCACTTATAAATGGGTTAATTATGAATTAAATAATTGTTAATTGGTATTGGAGATTTGTGTTGGCTGGCCTTGTTTTACGATAGGTGCCATCACGACCGGGTCTGGATTTGGGGTCGTGACAAATTTATATTCTGGAACTATGCTCTAATAATTTGAGCAAGCAACCTTGCAAAAGCCAAACTGCAAGTTGATAACAAACGCACATGTGACCATAAAATAGATGCATCTATTAAATTCATATAATAGTAAACGGTCCACATGGCAGGTGACTGGGCCCATATATATATCACCTTTTATTCTTTTCAGATTTAGGGGATTCAATCTCAACCTTAACTAGTATATCATGAGATTAAGCAACACAAGAGAATTCTTGAAGAATCTTCTATTTCTTCAATATATGCCAATGTGAATTCTCAATTAATTTTCGCATCATAATTAAATCGGGATGGCCAACCGGTCATGCCAACTAATATTTATTTCGGTAAACCTCTAGTTTACTTGTGGGATGTTATTCTACCATCATGCTTATACATCTGTAGTACAAATAGAAGAAAAGTCGGGTAGCCTTTCATATTTACCCGGTATGATTATAGTAATATGAAGATATTCAATCTTCCTTTCATTTATAGTCTCAATAGGCCAACCACTTTGGCTAATATTTGAAACTCAAAAATTCATTTTGAGACTTACTACAACATTAATTTCATGGACAATTTCATTTATCCAAGTAGCAAAAAATTAGCTTTTTCTGAGCTCTTAGTTGATATTGTACTACAAGACTTTTTTCTTACCATCCATATGGTAAATGTCTCCTTCACAGAGAAAAATTAAATTATTATAGTCATGGTCAATCATCATAAGCAAAATCAGTTCTTGCTTTACATTTGCCTTTAATAACTTTTTATAAGGCATGACAAAATATTTTTGGGGTGTATGCGACCAATGACATATTCTTGTAACCACACAGTAATATGCATTATCTTTCTTTCTCTCAACCTCCTTAGAGGTGAGTTGTAATATTTATCCAACCATGCACAAGCACATTTTTATGCATAATTTTTAGCACACATATATTTCAACATTTACTTTCAGGAATAAGCCTGCATTTACAATGCATATCACAAGTCACATTCTCTTGAAGTGGACTATAATCATATGGACATTGTCACGACCCCGGTTCGCCCTCTGTGAACCATCGTGACGGTACCTAGTCTCTACGACTAGGCAAGCCTAACAATGCAAAAAATAAACCAATTTGCGGAAGAAACAATTAAAACCCGAAATAATGAAATAAAACAGTGTTTGTAAGTGTCGCTCGACATACACAATATCAACTCTCAAAAAGTAATACATTTTCCCAAAACTCGGAATCTCATGAAACCACAAGCCTTTGAATGTCTACCAGTGTCTAACTCTAGAATATCTAACAAAGAAAAGAAATACAGAAGGGCTAATACAATAGGGAGAGTAGAAAGGGACTCCTTGGTCTACAGACGCGGGAGATATACTTCGAAGTCTCTGGAACAGTAGGGTGATAGGACTAAGTCGAAGTACCTAGATCTGCACATGAAAAACATGCATAGAAAGGGCATGAGTACACCACAACGGTATTTAGTAAGTGCCAGGCCTAACCTTAACGAGGAAGGTCAGGGCTCTACTGAGGTTAAATAAAATATAAGGTTCAATAGTGTAGAAATAAACAGTATACATAAATACAACAGTAAAAGTAATACAGGATATAAAGGACAGCAACAACTACTACAGGGGCAAAGTAAACACAGAAAGAGATACAACTCAACACAAAGATAACAACCGGGGATCTCCCAAGATACCGTCTTGTAGTCCCAAATATAAATATCTAGTGGATCTCCTGGGATACCATCCCGTAGTCCAACTCATAATGCGAGGGGATCTCCCGGAATACCGATCCGTAGTCCCAAATGTAAATACTCAGTATAGGGGGAATCTACCGGGTGCAATCTTGTAGTTCTAATATAAATGTGCAGGGGGATCTCCCGGAAAACAGCTCCGTAGTCCCAATGTAAACAAACAGGGGGATCTCCCGGGATACCGTCTCGTAGTCCCAAAGTAAACACACAACAAACAACAAGAAGATGTAAACAGTTCAATTCAAGTTCCATACCAAGGTAAAGCAGGTATTTATAACATAGCACGTTGGACGTAATCCAAATAAGGCAGTTTGAACTAGTAAGGCAGTTAAGTCAATTAGACATGCTTTCCTAAGCTAACAACATGCTAATATTGCAAGTAATATAAACAGGAAAGGAAACATACTTGTAATTACTTAATAAAAATCGGATTTCCAACAATTAGCACAAGTACGCACTCGTCACCTCACGTACAAGGCATGTCAATTATCAATAATACCAAATCCTAAGGTGAAGGTCCCCCACACAAGGTTAGGCAAGCCACTTACCTCGAACCGACTCAATAATCAACCCGAGACCACGTTCTTGCCGCGAGTACTCGACTTCAAATGACCCAAACTATTCAATTAAATTGCACAATATAAATAACACTTCAAGTAACTGATTCTACAAAGAAATTCTAAGCTAATACGCAAAATGAGGTAAATGATCAAAACGCCCCTCGAGCCCACATCTCGGAATCGAGTAAAATTTACATTTCCAGAATCCTCACACTCTCACGAGTTCAGTCATACCAAAAGTACCGAAATCGGACCTTAAATGGTCCATTAAATCATCACTCAAAGGTCTCTAATTAATCAAGCCCTAACCCCTAATTTACCACTGATTTTTCTTAGATTTTTCATGCTTATAATGATTAATCTCCACTAACGAGTTTAGGGACCAAAGACCTTACCCCAATAAATTCCTCTGAAAATCTCTCTTGAAAATGCTCCCCAATGCTTCTTCCCGTTTGAAAAGAGGTGAAAATAACTCAAATTTTGCGAAGGCAACTATTTATATGTTCTGCCCAGTTAATCTGATTTTGCGGCACTGGGACAGCATTTGCGGTCTCACTTCTGCGAGGACATGGTTGCATCTGCGACATTTCACTTAAAGCCCAGCTTCCGCACCTGTGGTTAACCTTACACAGATGTGGTGCCACTTCTGTGGTCCCTGCTGGCTTCTCCCCTTTCCGCTTCTGCGATGATTCCGCCGCTTTTGCGGCTCCGCACCTGCGGGACCCAACCACAGGTGCGGTTATGAAAGAGATCAGCAGCTTTAGCTGCTTCAAACAACTTCCAATTCTTCCAACAACCCTCCGAAATCACCCTGAGGCCCCCAGGACCTCAACTAAAAATTCGAACAAGTCCTATACCACTATCCAAACTTATACTAATCCTCAAAACACCTAAAACAACATTGAAGCATTGAATTAATCATGGATTCAAGCCTAAGAACTCCAAAAACTCCCAATTTACGCTTTCGATCAAAAAGTCTATCAAACCTCGTCCGAATGACCTGAAATTTTGAACACTCGTCACATTCAACACTACAGAGCTTCTCCATCTTCTGGAATTCCATTCCGACCCTCGGATCAAAGTCTCACTATCGAACCGGAAACTTCAAAATTCAACTTTCGACATTTCAAGCCTAAATTAGCTACGGACCTTCAAAACACAATCCGAACACGCCCATAAGCCCGAAATCACCAAACGGAGCTGACAGAACCATCAGAATTCCATTCCGAGGCCGTCTTCACACTCTTCCGACTATAGTCAAATTTCCAAAACTTAAGCTCTCATTTAGGGACTAAGTGTCCCAAAACTCCCCGAAACTCAAAACCGAACATCCCGTCAAATCAAAATAGCATAAATAAACACGGGAAGAGTAGTAATAGGGGATCAAAGCTTTAATTGTTAAAACGACCGACCGGGTCATTACATCCTCCCACACTTAAACATTCGTTTGTCATCGAACGAGCATAAAGACATACCTGAAGTAGTGAAAAGATGAGGGTAACGGCTGCGCATATCCTGCTCGATCTCCCAGGTCGCCTCCTCGACCGACTGACCCCGTCACTGAACCATTACTGATGCAATGTTCTTTGACCTCAGCTTTCGAACCTACCTGTCCAATATCGCCATTGGCTCCTCAACATAAGATAGATCCTTGTCCAACTGGACTAAACTGAAATCCAACACGTGCGACGGATCACAGTGATACTTCCAAAGTATCGAAACATAAAATACCGGATGAACCCCTGCCAAGCTGGGATGTAATGCAAGCTCATAAGCAACCCCCCCCAACACGCTGCAATATCTCAAAAGGGCCAATAAACCTCAGACTCAACTTCCCTTTCTTCCCAAATATCATCATGCCCTTCATATGCGAAACCCGAAGCAGAACCCCTTCTCCAACCATATATGAAACATCACAAACCTTCCGGTCTGTGTAACTCTTCTGTCTGGACTGGGCTGTACGGAGTCTATCCTGAATCACCTTAACCTTCTCCAAAGCATACTGAACCAAGTCTGTTCCCAATAATCTAGCCTCACCTAGCTCAAACCAACCCACTGGGGATCTACACCGCCTACTATATAAAGCCTCACACGGTGCCATATGAATACTGGACTGATAGCTGTTGTTGTAAGCAAATCCGCCAATGGCAAGAATTGATCCCAAGACCCTCTAAACTCAATCACACACGCACAGAGCATATACTCAAGAATCTGAATAGTGCACTCGGACTGTCCGTCCATCTGAGGGTGAAATGTTGTGCTCAACTCCACCCGAGTACCCAACTCATGCTGAACGGCCTTCCAGAACTGTGATGTGAACTGGGTACCTCTATCTGAAATGATGGAAACTGGAATACCATGTAGACGAACAATCTCCCAGATATAAATCTCCGCAAGATGCTCCGAAAAATAGATACACACAGGAATAAAATGCGCGGACTTGGTCTGATCCACCATCACCCAAATCGCATCGAACTTCCTCAAGGTCCGTGGGAGCCCAACTACGAAATCCATGGTGATCCGCTCCCACTTCCACTTCGGAATCTCTATCTGCTAAAGCAACCCACTCGGTCTCTGGTGCTCATACTTCACCTGCTGACAGTTGAGGCGCCGAGCTACAAACTCAACTATATCTTTCTTTATCCGCCTCAACCAATAGTGTTGTCTCAAATCCTGATACATCTTCGCGGCACCCAGATGAATGGAATACCCGAACGATGGGCCTCCTCTAGAATCAACTCCCGAAGCCCATCAACATTGGGTACACAAATCCTACCCTGCATCCTCAATACCCCGTCATCACCAATAGTCACATCTCTGGCATCACCATACTGAACCTTATCCTTGAGGACAAGCAAATGAGGGTCATCATACTGACGCTCCCTGATATGATCAAATAAGGAAGACCGAGAAACCAATCCACGCAAGCTAGAAACCAACTGGGCTCCAAAAGATCCAATCTCACAAACTGGCTGGCTAAGGCCTGAACATCCATCGCCATAGGCCTCTCTGATGCTTGTAAATAAGCCAAACTCCCCAAACTCTCTGCCCGGGGACTCAAGGCATCGGCCACCACATTGGCCTTGCCCGGGTGATACAAAATAGTGATATCATAGTCTTTCAGCAACTCTAACCATCTCCTCTGGTGCAAATTTAGATCCTTTTGCTTGAACAGGTGCTGCAAGCTCCGATGATCAGTATAAATCTCACAAGTAACCCCGTACAAATAATGATGCCAGATCTTCAGGGCGTGAACAATGCCAGCTAACTCAAGGTCGTGGATAGGGTAATTCTTCTCGTGAACCTTCAACTGTCTGAATACGTAGGCAATCGCCCTACCATCCTGCATCAAAACCGCTCCAAGGCCAATCCTCGAGGCATCACAATAGACAGTGTAAGACCCCGAACCTATAAGCAGTATCAAAATTGGGGTTGTAGTCAAATCTGTCTTGAGCTTCTGAAAGCTCACCTCACACTCTCTCGTCCACTAGAATGGAGCATCCTTCTGGGTTAGTCTGGTCATAGGGACTGCAATCGATGAAAGCCCCTTCACAAAACGATTGTAATAACCCGCCAAGCCAAGAAAACTGCGGATCTTTGTAGCTGAGGATGGTCTAGGCCAACTCTGCACTGCCTCTACTTTCTTCGGATCCACCTGAATACCCTCACTCGACACCACGTGGCCTAAGAATACCACGGAATCCAACCAAAACTCACATTTCGAGAACTTAGCATATAACTTCTTTTCTCTCAAAGTCTGAAGCACTGTCCTCAGGTGCTTCTCATGATCTTCCCGACTCCGGGAATACACCAGAATATCATCAATAAAGATAATGACAAACAAGTCAAGATACGGCCGGAACACACTGTGCATCAATTGTATAAAGGCTTCTGGGGCATTGCTTAGCCCAAATGACATAACAAAGAACTCATAATGACCATACCGAATCCTGGAAGCAGTCTTTGAGATATCGGGCTCCCGAATCTTCAACCGATGGTAACCTGAGAACAAGTCGATCTTAGAAAACACTCGTGCGCCCTAAAGCTGGTCAAACAGATCATCAATACAAGGCAAAGGATAACAGTTCTTCACTATAACTTTGTTCAATTGGCGATAATCAATACACATATGCATAAAACCATCTTTTTTCTTCACAAACAAGACAAGAGCACCCCAAGGTGATACACTGGGCTGAATAAACCACTTATCAAGCAATTCCTGTAACTGATCCTTCAACTCAGGAGGAGCCATACGATACAGAGGGATAGAAATGGGTTGAGTGCCCGGCAACAGATCAATGCCAAAATCTATATCTCTATCGGGCAGCATGCCCAGAAGATCAGCTAGAAACACATCAGGAAAATCCCGTACTACTGGGACTGAATCAACTGAAGGGGTATCAATACTGACATCTCTCACATAAGCTAGATACGCGTCACACCACTTCTCAACCATACGTTGAGCCTTAAGGAAAGAAATAACTCTACTAGGAGTGTGACCTAAAGCACCCCCCCCACTTAATACGCGGTACACCTGGCATAACCAAAGACAAAGGTTTTGGCGTGACAATCAAGAGTAGCATAATGGGGTGACAACCAGTCCATGCCCAAGATAATATCAAAATCTACCATGCTGAGCAACAATAAATCAGCTCTGGTCTCAAAACCACTAAGAGTAACCAAACACGACCAATACACGCGGTCCACAACAAGGGAATCTCCCACATGAGTAGAAACATAAATAGGGGAACTCAAAGAATCCCGAGGTACACCCAAATGCAGAGAAAAATAAGAAGACACATAAGAGTAAATGGAGCCTGGATCGAATAGAATCGATGCATCTCTGTGACAAACCCATATAATACCTGTGATGACAGAATTGGAGGCAACAACCTCGGTACAGGCAGGAAGGGCGTAGTATCTGGCCTGGCCTTCCCCTCTAGGGCGACCTCTACCTCCCCAACCTCCACCTCTAGCTAGCTGAGCAGGTGGGGTAGCAACTGAAGCTGTAACCACTAAGAACTCTATGGGGCACGTTGTGGCTGAGAAGTCTGCGGAGGTGCACCTTCCCTAAGTCTAGGGCAATCCCTCACCATATAGCGTGTATCACCACACTCAAAACAAGATCTGGGAGGAAATGGTAGCTATGACTGGCTCGGGGCAGGTCTGCTGGATTGACCACTGAAAGCACCCCGCTCAGGAGGCGCACTAGATACTGGAGGTGCATAATAAGGCTCATGTGGCCTAGGAGGAGTTGGGATACCACTGGCTACTGGAAGAGCTGAATGAACGGGGTGACTAATATAACCCCTACCATGACGACCTGCAACTGTGGCACGGGCGCCAGAATAATGGCCGACTCTCAAGACCTCTTGGCCTCCCTCTCCTCTCTATCCCTAGCATGCATACCCTTAATCCTCCTAGAAATGATCACCACCTGCTGATAAGAAATATCCATCTCTAACTTATGAGCCATGATAGACCTGATGCTGGGAATAAGCCCCTCAATAAACCGGCAAACCCTCTCTCGAACAGTAGAAACCAAGGTCGGTGCATGTCTAGGCCAAGCTAGTGTAACTGACAGCATACTCTGAGATAGTCATAGCACCCTGGCGCAGATGCTTAAACTCTGCGCATCATGTGTCCCTGAGGCTTTGAGGAACAAACTCTCTCAGGAATATATCTACAAACTGGGTCCAAGTCAGTAAAGCAGCCTCGTCCAGACTATCTAACTCATAGGTGCGCCACCACTCATAGGTGGCTCCTCGAAGCTAGAAGGCAGTGAAAGAAACCCCACTCGATCTTGATATACCTATAGTGCGGAGGATACGGTGACACTTCTCCAGAATCCTAAGGCATCATCTAATGCTAACCCACTGAACACTGGAGGATCGTACTTCTTGAGCCTCTCAAGTCTCCGCTGCTCATCCTCTGAAGTCGCTGCCCTATCCTTGGGCTGACCTGGGGCTACAAGCTATACATTAATAATCTCTAGGACCTGATCAACATGCACTCACTACTCAAGAGTGCGGGCGGCGGGAGTCTGTGCTCCTCCCCCGGCCTGCGATGTGGCTGCAGCAAGGGGAAGCACCCTTGCCTGAGCTAAAGTGGTGTACATGGTCATGAACTGCACAAGAGTCTCCTGAAGTGCTGGAGTAGTAGTAGCAGTAGGCATATCAGGTTTCTGGACTCCGGCTGGAACTACTGGTAGTACCTCGACGGCAGCTCGCGCGGGTGCTCTGGTTGCACCATGTGCGCTCCCTCGGCCTCTACCCCGGCCCCGGCCTCTGACGGCTACAGTAGGGGCGCGGGTGACTGATCATCTCGGGTAGCACGTGTCCTCACCATCTGTGAGAGAATAGAAGACAAATGTTTAGAATTGTGATGTCAAAATATCGTACGACAAGGAAATAAAATGAAGTGGAATTTTCCTAACAGTTACATAGCCTCTCGTAGATAAGTACAAACATCTCTGTACCGATCAGCGAGACTCTAATAAACCGGCTTGTAATTCATGACTCCTATGAACCTAGAGCTCTAATACCAACTTGTCACGACCCCGGTTCGCCCTCCGTGAACCATTGTGACGGCACCTAGTCTCTACGACTAGGTAAGCCTAACAATGTGGAAAATAAATCAATTTGCGAAAAAAACAATTAAAAACCGAAATAGTGAAATAAAACAGCGTTTAAAAGTGCCGCTCGACATACACAATATCAACTCTCAAAAACCAATACATTTTCCCAAAACCCGGAATCTCATGAAACCACAAGCCTTTGAATGTCTACCAATGTCTAACTCCAGAATATCTAACAAAGAAAAGAAATACAGAAGGGCTAATACAATAGGGAGAGTAGAAATGGACTGCTCGATCTGCGGATGCGGCAGATATACGTCGAAGTCTCTGGAACAGTCGCCTCTCCTCAAGGGTGATAGGACTGAGTCGAAGTACCTAGATCCGCACATGAAAAACATGCGTAGAAAGGGCATGAGTATACCACAACGGTACTCAGTAAGTGTCAGGCCTAACCTCGGTCGGGTATTGATGAGGAAGGTCAGGGCCCTACTGAGGTTAAATAAAATATAACGTTCAACAGTGTAGAAATAAACAATATACATAAATACAACAGTAAAAGTAACACAGGATATAAAGGACAGCAACAACTACTACAGGGGAAAAGTAAACACAGAAAGAGATACAACTCAACACAAAGATAACAACCGGGGATCTCCCAAGATACTGTCTTGTAGTCCCAAATATAAATATCTAGTGGATCTCCCAGGATACCATCCCGTAGTCCAACTCATAATGCGAGGGGATCTCCCGGAATACCGATTCATAGTCCCAAATGTAAATACTCAATATAGGGGGAATCTACCGGGTGCAGTCTTGTAGTTCTAATACAAATGTGCAGGGGATCTCCCGGAAAACAGCTCCGTAGTCCCAAAGTAAACAAACAGGGGGATCTCCCGAGATACCGTCTCGTAGTCCCAAAGTAAACACACAACAACAACAACAAGATGTACACAGTTCAATTCAAGTTCCATACCAAGGTAAAGCAGGTGCTTCTAACCTAGTATGCTGCACATAATCCAAATAAGGCAGTTTGAACAAGTAAGGCAGTTAAGTCAATTAGACATGCTTTCCTAAGCTAACAACAGGCTAAAATTGCAAGTAATATAAACAGAAAAGGAAACATACTAGTAATTACTTAATGAAAACTGAATTTCCAACAACTAGCACAAGTACGCACTCGTCACCTCACGTACAAGGCATATTAATTATCAATAATACCAAATTCTAAGGGGAAGGACCCCCACAAAAGGTTAGGCAAGCCACTTACCTCGAACCGGCTCAATAATCAACCCGAGATCATGTTCTTGCCACGAGTTCTTGACTCCAAATGGCCCAAATCTATTCAATTGCATAATGTAAATAACACTTCAAGTAACTGATTCTACAAAGAAATTCTAAGCTAATACGCAAAATTAGGTAAATGACCAAAATGCCCCTCGGGCCCACATCTCAGAATCAAGCAAAATTTACATTTCCAGAATCCTCACACTCTCATGAGTCCAGTCATACCAAAATCGGACCTCAAATGGTCACTCAAATCATCACTCAAAGGTCTCTAATTAATTAAGCCATAACCCCCAATTTACCACTGATTTTCCTTAAATATTTCATGCTTATAATGATAAAAATCACTCCAATAACAAGTTTAGGGACTAAAGACCTAACCCAATAAATTCCTCTGAAAATCTCCCTTGAAAATGCTCCCCAAGGTTTCTTCCCGTTTGAAAAGAGGTGAAAATAACTCAAATTTTGCGAAAGCAATTGTTTATATGTTTTGCCCAGTTAATCCGCTTCTGCGGCTCTGGGACTGCATCTACGGTCCCGCTTCTGCGAGGACATGGTCGCATCTGCGACATTTCACTTAAAGCCCAGCTTTCGCACCTGTGGTTAACCTTACGCAGATGTGGTACCGCTTCTGCGGTCCCTGCTGGCTTCTCCCCTTTCTTCTTCTGCGATGACTCCGCCGCTTCTGCAGCTCCGCACCTGCAGGACCCAACTGCAGGTGCGGTTATGACAGAGATCAGCAGCTTCAGCTGCTTAAACCCACTTCCAATTCTTCCGACAACCCTCCGAAATCACCCCGAGGCCTCCGGGACCTCAACCAAAATTACGAACAAGTCTTATACCACTATCCAAACTTATACCAATCCTCAAAACACCTAAAACAACATCGAAACATTTAATTAACTATGGATTCAAGCCTAAGAACTCCAAAAACTCTCAATTTATGCTTTTGATCAAAAAGTCTATCAAACCTCGTCCGAATGACCTGAAATTTTGCGCACACGTCACATTCAATACTACGGATCTTCTCTAACTTCCGAAATTCCATTCTGACCCTCGGATCAAAATCTCATTATCGAACCGGAAACTTCAAAATTTGCCTTTCAGCATTTCAAGCCTAAATTAGCTACGGACCTCCAAAACACAATCCGAATATGCCCCTAAGCCCGAAATCACCCAACGGAGCTAACGAAACCATCAGAATTCCATTCTGAGGCCATCTTTATACTGTTTCGACTACGGTCAAATTTCCAAAACTTAAGCTCTCATTTAGGGACTAAATGTGCCAAAACTCTCCGAAACTCAAGACCGAACATCCCAGCAAATCAAAATAGCAAAAATAAACACGGGGAGAGAAGTTAATAGGGGATCGGGGCGTTAATTCTTAAAACGTCCGGTCGGGCCGTTAGTGACGTGCTTTATTATTTTCATACAACATTGATGGCAAACATCACCTTCACATTTTGAAGTAATATTTTGAGAACTTTATTGTTCTCCCTTTTACAATTACCATAATGATGACTATTATTATTTTGATTTTGGCATGCCCACGTTCATTGGTCAACCACTTGTCTTTATTTAGACTTATTATGCACCGTTATCACATTTACTTGAAGAATGGAGCAAATCAAGTGGGACAAACTTCATGCTTTTTCATGAAAAATACATTATTTTTCTTTAGTCATCATTATATCATCAACATGGTGCATTGGGACCCAAACCCATTGTTTTACCCATATAAAAACTTGTTAGGCCACAATGAGTTGGGACTCAAACCCAACCCTTATCATCATGGTGCACCAGGATTTAAACCTGATGTCTTATCTTCATGGTGCGCTGGGACTTGAACCCACCGTCTTACCCTCAATTAATGGCATGTTATATGCCTTTCCCTTAACCAATGGCATAATAGGCCAAAACACAATAAAATTCACATTCGAATTTTTATAAATATTATCACTTTATAATTATAGGTACAATTGAGTTTAGTCATAATATAACTTCCAATGGCCATACAATACTACATACCATAAGTAGATTCCTGTGAATAAATGCTTTGGGTATTGCAAGATTTTAATATTTTGTGAATTTTCAGAAACCCTTTTTTTATTGTATAAACGGCTAATCTTTAAAGCAATAGAAACCTCCCTGTAGAGAAGAGCACAAATCTGCATATATTTAGAAGTTAAATTGGATCTTTAAAATCAGAACAGAAGATTGTTGATAAAACACATCTTCCAAGAACACTTTGCAGACCTTCTAACAATCTGTAAAAAGAAATACTCCAAATAGCAAAGATTATTAAATCTAAAACAAACAAAGTATAATTGCATAAATAATTAATGATAGATAGCAATATTATATGGTAAGTACCTGCATCAGATATGTATATCATTTTGATCTTTTGGTAGGGATAAATTATTACCTTACTGGTATTTAAATGTCAATAATTTCAATTTCGCAAAAGTTACTCTTCATATTCAATTAATGTGAACAAATAAAAAAATAAGAGTCCATGTAAACTGATAAAATTTAGAAGAATATAACTATTGAGTACAGTAACATACCTTTTGATATATGATACAGTAACATACCTCAGGCTGGGAAAGTTGGCAAGTGGCAATTGCCAATTCTAGACCATATGAGGTCGAATCTACGCACCAAAGGATCAGAGTGCTCTCTTCTTAAACATATGATAGATAATTGTATATGTTTCTTATTCATCCAAAGATTAACTAGAAGAGATCACAAACTAGCGGAATATGTGTCAAACAATAACTCGGATGATATGAAGTTTAACGTATTTGTATTAATATCACTTTTATGTACTCGTAATAATTCATTCCGCGTATTACTTTTTCAGCTACCCATTTACTCCCCCTAATGTTGGGATCACCAACACATATCTCAACATTCTTTGAGAATCCATCTTTATGCATTATGGTGGGATAATTAAATCATATAGCACATCTATATTTCTAGATAGAACTTATTTGGTTCGTGACCCTGAACCAATTGTGATAGGGAGAATTTGTCATAACTTGGTTAGATGCGTACAAGTGTTGTTGTATGTTAAATAATTCATCTTATAACCAATGGTTTAGCTATAATTGGAGGCATACAATTTCTGCTAAACCAACTTAGATTTAAACCAGCATTATCAAGATAAATCATCATAATTTATATTCTGGACTATGCTCTAATAATTTGAGCAAGCAACCGTGCAAAAGCCAAACTGCATGTTGATAACAAACGCACATGTGACCATAGAATAGATGCATCTATTAAATTCATATAATAGTAAATGGTCTACATGGCAGATGACTTTGGGCCCATATATATATATATATATATATATATATATATCACCTTTTATTCATTCCAGATTTTAAGGGATTCAATCTCAATCTTAACTGGTATATCATGAGAATAAGCAACACAAGAGAATTCTTGAAGAATCTTCTATTTCTTCAATATATGCCAATGTGAATTCCCAATTAATTTTTGCATCATAATTAAACCAGGATGGCCAACCGGTCATGCCAACTAATATTTGTTTCGGTAAACCTCTAGTTTACTCGTGGCATGTGATTCCATCATCATGCGTATAAATATGTAGTACAAACAGAAGAAAAATCGGGTAATCTTTCATATTTACCTGGTATGATTATAGTAATATGAAGATATTCAATCTTCCTTTCATTTATAGTCTCAATACGCCAACCACTTTGGCTAATATATTTGAAACTCAAAAATTCATTTTGAGACTTACTACAACATCAATGTCATGGATAATTTCATTTATCTGAGTAGTAAAAAATTAGTTTTTCCGAAGCTCTTAGTTGATATTGTACTACAAGACTTTTTTGTCACCATTCATTTGGTAAATGTCTCCTTCAAGGAGAAAAATTAAATTATTATAGTCATGGTCAATCATCATAAGCAAAATCAGTTCTTGCTTTACATTTGCCTTTAATAACTTTTTATAAGCCATGGCAAAATATTTTTGGCGTACCACATGTACGCGACCAATGACATATTCATGTAACCACATTGTAATATTCATTATCTTTTTTTCTCTCAAACCTCCCTTAGAGGTGAGTTGTGATATTTATCCAACCATATATAAGTACATTATTATGCATAATCTCTATCACATGAAGTATATATTTTCACATTCACTTTTAGGAATGAGTTTGCAGTCACAATGCTTATCACAAGTCACATTTTCAAGTAATGGAGTATAATCATATGAGCGTGCCTCGTGTTAACAGAGCATATCGATACATATTTCCTTCACCTTTGAAGGATTATTTCGAGAACCCTTATTGTTCTCCTTTTTACAATTACCATAATGATGACTGTTATTATTCGATCTTTGGCACGCTCACATTCATTGGTCAACCACTTATCTTCATTTAGACTTATTATGCACCGCTATCACATTCATTCAAGAATGGAGCATATCAAATGAGACAAATTTTATGCTTTTTCATGAAAAATATATTATTTTTCTTTAGTCATCATTATATCATCAATATGGTGCATTGAGACTCAAATCCAATGCCTTACATATATAAATTATGTTAGGCCATAATGCGTTGTGACTCGAACCCAACGTCTTATTATCATGGGGCACTAAGACTTAAACCCGGTATCTTACCCTTAAGGTGCGATGAGACTTGAACCCACCGTCTTATCCTCAACCAATAGAATAATAGGCCAAAGTGCAATTGAGACCCGCCCGTCAGCCTTTAAAATATTATCACTTTAAATTATGAAAGTGAAGATTTAAAATTGCCTCACGAACCATTTTAGATTTGTAAATGTGGCTTAACAATTTTGCATATAATGCTCAAACGCCCATTTAGAGCAAGTGTTCAAGTCTATTACAAAATGACTTCTCATCCTCTATTTATATTACTATATAGAGGTATACCAAAGGAATTACATAAATATGCTATTAAACATTTGAGATCATGGGAGAGGTATGGGAGTTACAACCATAACTCCATAAGCATTAGAGTAGTGAGAGTTATGGAGATGATGGAGAAGAATAGTGGATATTACTCATTTGGTGGTTATGGACATCCACCATAATTATATTTTATAACACTCCCCCGTGTATGTCCACAGATAATGTGCCTCATTAAAACCTTAATAAGAAAAAAATGTCGTGGGAAACAATTTTAGTGAAGAAAAAAAAGTACACGTATCTTGTAATTCACCTTGTTTGCTGCCTCGTTAAAAACCTTGCTAGGAAAACCTAGTGGGATAAAACCTCAACTAAGGAAAAAAGAGTGCAACACTTATGTGCCTCACCCTTATGAAAACATCACTTTATTTCTCGTAGACGAAAAATTCCAAGTTTGTATAACAACTTCTCTAATCTTGAGACCGGCAATGCCTTGGTGAATTATTCCGCCAAATTATCACTTGAATAAATTTCTTGAACATCTATTTCATCATTCTGTTGAAGATTGTGTCTGACAAAGAACTTTTATGAAATATAGGATTTATTCTTTCTCCTTCAATATATCCTTCTTTCAATTGAGATAAGCAAACATCAGCATCTTTACTATTATTGGAATCTTCTCTTCAAAGAAAAGTCATACATCTGTAGTGTGTTGAGTCACTTGCTTCATTAGTTGCTAGTATATTGACATGACTTGAATAATTATCAATAATTGACAACCTTGTGAAATGATAATATGGCAATTCCCTCAAATACAAATAGATTGTTTGAAGAACGGACTTCAAAAAATGCCTGCATTTGCATAACCAACAAAACCTTGACAATATTTGTTAGAATAAACAAATCTATCAATGATTCTCTTGTAATATATTACTAATTGCATTTCATTGTCTCCATATCGAATTAAAGTTAAATCTTGCTAGTATAACGTTATACTCAAGATTCTATCAAGAAACATAAGTGCACCCAGTGCACTAAGATACAAAAATAAATCATATATGTCATACATGGATTGCTGAAGCTTTATTTAACAAAATTTTTGGGAACCTCTATATGCTTCATAACAATTTAAATCCTTAAAGGATTTTCATATATGCATATTAAGTTTTTCATGTATTTCCATATTAAAACCTGAAAACAATTTCATCCACCACAAGAGAACCTATCTCCATATAACTAATGCCAGGATACTTACGAAAAATTATGTGCCACAAGTCGTCTTTATGTCTATCGACTTGATTTTCTTATTTAACCTTTAGCACAAGAACACATTTATACATTAATTGGATTTATACTTTCAGGTTTTAGGACTATCCGTCCAACTTTACATTTTTCATGTAAAGTCAATTTTTATTGCGTACTTTTTATTTTGCCAATCATTTATATGTCTAAATTTCATGACAGATTTGAGCTCAAGATTCTCGTCAATATTAATAATATTGAGTGCTACATTATATCAACAACATTGTCGACGATCATTTTACATCAGTTCCGTCGTTACCCACTAAAGACATAACTTATTGAGATCTCTTTATCTCATTATTTTTAGGTACCAGAGCCTCTCCCATGAGGTCTTATAAAGTGCTATGTCATGGTGCTCTTATAAAATACTTGCCTCCTTATTGTGACCATCTTGAACATTTGCTCCTCTTCTTCTTCTTCTTCTTCAAGGAGTTTTATCTTTGGAACCGATTAGCCTATTATACTTCATGTGTTCCATAGACTATGCCCATCATTGACTTTATTCTATTTGGAGCATTAACAGCTAAAATATGACATTTAGCTTTGGGTCAGCAAATACACCTGGCAATATTTTGCAAATGACGTATCACTTGAGCTGTGATGACCCAAAAGGTCATCACTTGTTTTACAAATCAATTCTATGATCCGAGGCCTTAAAACCTCTTTTTGTCTCACCTCAATTTGCATGCATAGTCCAGGCGCGTGTCCGAAAAGTCATTATATGAAAATCTGTAAAAATAATAAATTTTGCTTTTAAAATGAATTTAAGTTGACTTCAGTCAACATTTTGGGTAAACGGACCCGGACCCGTGATTCGATTGTCCTAAGGGGTCTGTAGGAAAATATGGGACTTGGGCGTATGCCCGGAATTAAATTCCGAGGTCCCAATCCCGAGAAATGAATTTTTAAAGAAAATTATTTTTTGGAATATATATGAGTTTTTGAAAATGAAAGATGTTTGAAATTGATGGTATCGGGTACGTATTTTGGTTCCGGAGCCCGGTACAAGTTTGAAATAATAATTAGGTTGAATCTGTAAAATTTGGTAAAGATCGAAATTGGTTTGGTATAAAACGGACTTAAAGTTCAGAAATTGAAAATTTTGGTATTCTTGAATGATTTCATGAATTTGGCGTTTAATTCATAGTTGTTGATATTATTTTGATGATTTGAATGCACAAGCAAGTCCGTATGATGTTTTTAGGTTGGTGTACAAGTTTGGTTTGGAGCCCCGAGGGCTCGGGTGAGTTTTGGATGGGTCACGAAGTGGAATTGAACTTAGGAAGTTATAGGTTTTCAGCTGGTATGTGTTGCAGGCCCTGATCTCGCAATTGCGAGGTCAGGTGTCGCAATTGCGAGCCTATCAGGCTTGGGAATTGCGAGGGTCACTTCACAATTGCGAAGTATGCCCTGGCAAGCCTTTCTCGCAATTGCGAGCAATTCTTCGCAAATGCGAATAACCTAGATATCCCCAGTCATCGCAAATGCGACATCCTCTTCGCAAATGCGAGTTCACAATTGCAAACATCTGATCGCAAATGCAAAGATAGCAAGTTCTTTAATTGCAAACCCTAGTCGCAATTGCGACATCTACAACCTGCAAAATTATAACTTAGCCGAATATTTCTCATTTTTCAAACCCCCTCAAAACCTAAAACACCTTTGGGCAATTTTTCAAAGACAACTACTCTTCCAAATCGATTGTAAGTCATTTCTAACTCGTTTTCTTTAATCATTAACATCTTTTCACATGATTTCAACTCAAAATCAATGGTTTTCATGGGGAAATTGGGTGTTTTGGGTAGAACTTAGGTTTTTCAAATTTTGGGGATTTGGACCTCGATTTGGGGTCCGATTTCAAAACAAATTATATATTTGGGTTCGTGGGTGAATGAGTAATCGGGTTTTGGTTCGAACCTCAGGTTTTGACCATGTGGGCCTGGGTCGATTTTTGACTTTTTGGGGAAATCATTGCAAAACTTATTTTCATGCATTAGAATTGATTTATTTAGCATTTATTCATATAGTTAAGTAATTTGTGGCTAGACAAGCGAATTGGTGGTGGAAACAAGAGGTAAAGCAGTAGTTAAGGCTTGAATTGTGTTCGTGGTATTGAGGTAAGTGTTTGGTCTAATCTTAGCTTGAGGGATTAGGAGTTGTATCTTATTTACTATGTGTTAATTGTGGAGTACGACATATAGGCATGGTGACGAGTATCTATATGTCGGTGTCAAGCATGCCTGTGAGTCTCGTATTGTAATTGTTGTGACTCCATTGTGATTTGTTCATGCTTAAAATGTTGACTATCATTGTTGGTTCCCTTGCCATGATGTTATTGTTTATGATATTATCTCCCTTGCCAGGATGTTATTGTTTACGATATTGTCTCTCTTGCTGGGATGTTATTGTTATACTCTTGTTCCCTTATCAAGATTCTTTTATGATTGATGATGATTTGTAAATGGGATCTGGTTGCATGCCTACAACAAGATATATGAAATGGGAGTGGGTGGCACGCATCCACGGTGATATTTGAAATGGGATCGGGTTGCACGCCTGCAATAAGATATATGAAATGGGAGCGGGTGGCATGACGCCATAGTGATATTTGAAATGGGATCGGGTTGCACGCCTACAACAAAATATATATGAAATGGGAGCGGGTGGCACACCGATACGGTGATATTTGAAATGGGATCGGGTTGCACGCCTGCAACAAGATATATGAAAATGGGATCGGGTGGCACGCCGCCACGGTAATATATGAAATGGAATCGGGTTGCACGCCTGCAACGAGAAAGAAATGAAAGTGAATACTGTGTTTGTTTCTCTTAATATTGTTGGCAATTCAATTTTGGATTCTTTACATTCCCCCTCCCATATTTAACTGTAAATATCTACTTTATTTTTCCGTTGTATATGATTTAACTGCACAGGTTTATTTGGTAGTCTGGTCCTAGCCTCGTCTCTACTTTGCCGGGGATAGGCTAGGCATTTACCAGCATATGGGGTCGGTTGTGCTGATACTACACTCTGCACTATGTGCAGATCCCGGTGCTGTAGCTTTTAGACCACAGTGAGGTTGCTGCCTTTAGTCCAACAGGCGACCCGAGGTAGTTCTGCATGCGTCTGTCAGCCTTGGCGTCTCCTTCTATCATTTCCTTCTATTTTTACTTATTCAGAGACAGATTCATTTATTTTCATTCAAACTTTATTTGTAGTATTCATAGATGGTTCGTGACTTTGTTATACCAAATTCTCGGTAGTGTTGTATATCAGATTCATGTAGCAATGTTTGGTTAAACTATTCAGCTTTCGTCTTCCGCATTTCTAGTTATTTAATTTATTCCGCTGTTTGATCATCTATTATGTTGAACTGTTGAAAAAGGCTTAATAAAAAGGGTAATGAATTTATAACACTCAGCCTGCCTAGCTTCCACGAGTAGGCGCCATCACGACTCCCGAGAGTGGGAAATCCGGGTTGTGACAAGTTGGTATCAGAGCTTTAGGTTACTTAGGTCTCACAATTCATGGAGAAGCTTAGTAGAGTCTGAGAGATCAGTACGGAGACGTCTGTATTTATCCCCCAGAAGCTACAGAATTAGGAAAAACTTCACACCTATTCTTTCATGTCATGTGGTTTGGTTTCTCAATGCTAATTGGATTTCTACTCTATTCTTTCACAGATGGTGAGAACACGCACTTCCTCATCTACTGATTAGTAGCCCGATCCCCCAGAAGCAACTCCCACGAGAGGTATAGGGCGAGGACGAGGTAGGGGCAGAGCTTAGTCCAGAGCAGCAACACTAGTGTCGGAGCTTCAGGTTGAGTTTGATGATGAGGTTCCAGCTCAAGTTGTTCTGGTGGGCCTAGCTCAGGTCCTAGAGGGGTTCTTTGCTACCCTAGTACTCTAGGATGCTCTGGTCCATCTAGTGGGACTTATGGAGAATGTCACCCAGGCAGGCTTACTTTCGGTAGCACCAGCCATCTCTCAGGTCGGGGGAGGAGCATAGACTCCCACTACCCGAACTCCAGAGCAGATGGCTCCCCAGTTTCAGACTCCGGTAGCTCAGCCAGTTGGAGCAATTCAGCCGGGTATGGTAGCTCATACCAGTGATGGAGCAGCTATATCTGCTGATACATTGTGAAGATTGGACAGGTTTACCAAGCTCTTCACTACCACTTTTAGCGGTGCATCTTTTGAGGATCCCCAAGATTATTTAGACAGCTGTCATGAGGTTCTCAGGAACATGGGGAGAGTGGAGACCAGTGGGGTCGACTTTGCGGCTTTTCGCTTATCTGGATCCGCCAAGACTTAGTGGAGAGATTATTATCTGGTTAGACCAGTTGGGTCACCAACTTTGACTTTGGATTAGTTTTCTCAGCTATTTCTGGAGAAGTTTCTTCCTATCACATGAAGTCTGAATCAGGCTCTCCTTTGGTTGTACTTTTATTTACATTTTTCTAATGTATTTTACTTTATTCTGGGCTTGTGATAATTTGTAATAAACTCTTAGGGATGGCTAGTGAAAAGGGCGGGTAACTATGTATGCAAAGTGTAGATACCATGCCTATAAGTCATTCTAAATTCTGCAACTCTCATATAGAAATCATGCCTATAAGTCATTCTGAAATCTGCATGCATATAGAAATCATGCTTATAGAAATCATGTCCATAATTATCTGGAAATCTTAATTCTGCATATGCATATAGAAAATATGCCTATAGGTCCTTCTGAATCTTGTATATCCATTTTTATCTAGAAATCATGTTCATAGGTCTTAAAAAATCAACTGCAATTAGATATCATGTTCATAGGTCTTAAACAAAATTCAGCACCTAGATATCATGCCTATAAGGTTTCTGCACTTTTAAGGCTTCTGACCAACTACGCATAGAAAGCATGTCTATAGAAATTATTAATCGAATTTGAATCGCTTCATTCACGTCTAGAGCTAAACCAGTAATAACAAGGATCATCATTTGCAGAACTCATGACCTTCATAAAAACTTACTTTCTTTAATTATGTAATAAATCAGTCTGCCTCAACCTTTAAGTTCTTAATCAGACCATAAACAGTTTGTGAAAGTCATGCTAATTATGTGCTTTCTTTGTTCAAGGAGGTATATTTGAGCCTTTTACTTGTTATGTGCTTTCCTTGTTCAAGGAGGTATATTTGAGCCTTTTACTTGTTATGTGCTTTCCCTCAACTTGCTATACATGTTTTTGTATGTCGCCTTAGAATTTTGCCTTTGAAACTACAAATAAGCCTAATATCCCTCCCCCTTAGGATTAGTAGTCCTAAATTCCTCCGGGACTGATAGGATTGGGACGGGTAATAGCATGCAATAAGTAAACGAGACCATTCCGCGCATTAATACCTTAACGAGGTGGAAAAGGGTAGATATGGATATGATGACCACGTGATAACGTCTCATGTAGACCCTCACTGAGGAGTGATTACCGGATGTTGTGTGGGGTGATCCATATTATTAATAAACCTAGAGCCCCCTTTTCCCTTTGTTTCTTTGTTTCTTCTAAAGATTTCAAACTATTTCTTTTAAGAAAATCAGCTCCCTTTTAATTCTTTCCAATTTTGTTTGTAACCATTATGTGAAAATCTCCTCTTATTTGAAGTTTTATTTGCCTACATGTTTTTTGCACCTAAATTCACAACAATAGTTTGGCCGGGAACCACACTAGTGGATCCTGAGGGGTGCCTAACACATTCCCCTTGGGATAATTTCAAGTTCTTATCCAATATCTAGTTACTCAAACCAATCCTTCTTGGTGTCCTAATACACCTTAATCATTAGGTGGCGACTCTTCAATTCAAACCCAAATTCCCAAAAAGGGAACGAGTTGTCCTCCCAAATGTCATAAACCCGATTTCGCGAGATAAAGGGGGCGCGATAGCATGGCGACTCTGCTGGGGATCTTTTAGGCTTTTACCATTTCAGACTATTATTGTGGCTTGACATTTTCTTTATATGCCTTTATTTGTTTAATACCTTTAAGCATTCAATTCCCTTTTTCAACTACAAAACTGACTTGTCTTTTGTTTCTTTCCTTTATTTCTTTTACTGCTTTCCTTTATTACTGCTTTAAATTATGAAGAACTATTGTATTTACTACTTTCTCAACGTGCAAATACATGACAACCTGCTTTAGTTATTGCATAAACATGTTTTCAACATCATACTCCACTCGTGCCAAACAAAATACCATAGCAACGCTTATATGAGTGGTTGCGCTCTTCCGATATTATCACCCCCTAAATCCGGTAAAGGCATATTTGCGGTAAAACCGGTCGATCAACGGTGTAGTCGACGGTTCCGCGCCTTTCCCTCTTGAGTTGTCCAGTCAAGGGTACCAGTCTAAAACCCCATAGAAACCTTACTCTGTTTAATTGTGCATGCATCATGGTCAAACCTAGCCGAGTCAGTTATGTTGTCCGCATAATGACTCTTTAAGAAAGCCTTGTCCAAAGTCCACTGGGTTTCCCTAAAACCCAAATGGACACTACCACGTTTTGTGCATTTATTTGGGGAACTAAATATTTTTATGCCAATTATTGATATTTAATAGTCGAGTTTGG
Source organism: Nicotiana tabacum (assembly GCF_000715075.1). Taxonomy (NCBI): domain Eukaryota; kingdom Viridiplantae; phylum Streptophyta; class Magnoliopsida; order Solanales; family Solanaceae; genus Nicotiana; species Nicotiana tabacum. The sequence goes on along the minus strand of NC_134080.1, from coordinate 117,002,668 downwards.
TGGGGGTAAGGGCCTAACCCTTTTGTCTTGCAGAAATATGAGGCACGAAGTCCCCTGATTCGGCATGGTCACCAACATCCACCCAAAATTGCTAAGCTGGTGGGAGGATCTTCATTCCATTGATCAGACTCTTGTCCGGAAATACCTAGGAAATCTACCTTTTCTCCTAGAAATCCAACCTAACAACAAGATCATAGAAGCTGCCATTCTGTAATGGGATTATGATAGGTCTGTGTTCCGCTTCGGGGACATTGACATGACACCCCTGCTGGAGGAAATAGGAGGATTAGCTGGTATACCATGGGAAACTCCGGGTTTGTTAATGCCGAAAAACCGCAAGGGTAGAGGTTTCCTCAAAATGATGGGTCTATAGAAGAATCCAGACTTGACATGCTTGAAAGAGTCATATATTCCCTTTGATTATACGGTCATAGCAAATCTTACTGTACTTATCCTGACGAGTTCGCCCTCACATCATTGGGGCATATTCATCGAAGGGTCTTTGTCTTCATGTTTTTCTTCCTGGGGATGATATGTTTCCAATGAAGAAAGCAAGGATCCACACCAGGCTAGCTATGGTAACCAAAACTCTAATGGAGGGAATTGGTGGGAAACCAATCAGCATAGTGCCCATGATCATTGCAGAGATATACCAAGCCTTGGAGAAGTGTCAACAAGGAGCCAAACATTTCGAGGGCTGCAATTTGCTACTCCAGCTCTGGCTCATGGAGCAACTCCAAAGGGGTGAATATCGGAAAGAGATTCAGCGAAGGGATTGGGATGATCACATAGCCTTCCATCATCCAAGACGAATGAACTACATGCCCAACATGTTCGCCCAGCCAAAAGACGCCAAGGGTGGTTAGAGCTGTTTGAAAATCTAACTGAGGATCAAGTACAATGGATGTTCGAGTGGTTCCCTACTGAGGAATTCATCACTCGATCCAGGAATGCACCATTTCTGATAGTGATCGGTTTGAGAGGAATCTACCCTTACGTTCCTCTCCGAGTTATGAGACAGGCTGGTAGGAAGTAGGTTATACCAAAGGTCGACAAGATGAGTCACTTCCGGGCTGAATTTCAGGATGATGATAGCCCTTACAAGTGCCAAGCTTAGCATATGTGGCACTACAAAATCATCATGGGAAGAGATACCATCGAGCCAGACAGATACCATGTTGATTGTACTCCATACTATTCAGGTTGGCTGGAGGATAATCATAATGGTCTGGGTCAACCCGGGTTTGTTCGAGGTCACAAAATCATAGATGAAAAGGCTGAGGCACAGGTCAAATATAATCAACTGTGCAAGAGGATTCGGGAATGTGAAAGCGAGCACCGTGAGATACAAGAAGCCCACCAAAGGCTAATTGAAGAGTGCAAAGACATGGCTGTCAGTGCCAACAAGCGACTGGGATACTTGGAACGGGGTTTAGTAGAGCTGGAAAGGAAATTTCTCAAAAGAATCGAGGATTGCCAGAATGCTGAAGGAAACGAGAGCGGACACCTAGCTAGAGCCTACTTGTTGCTGGGACTTCACGAGTTGGTGAAGTTGTTCGATGGAGCCAAAGATGCCGAGTCTGGGGAAGGTCCTCCTAGGACCAAATAGATAGGAGCTTGTTCTTTTGCTTTGAGAAATGTAATAAGGTCGATGGCCACTAGTGACATTTTATTTCCGGTTATTTAGAGTCGTTTTGGGATCCATCTACTTTTTATCAATAAAATGAGGCATTTAGCACTCTAAGTTCTCCAAATCAATTTGTTGCTAGGCCTACCTCGGGCACAAAGAGGTTTCCCAAATTAGGACACGATTTACATTCTTGCACTATGTGTTTAAATATCGCGACATTTTCTTATAATTGTCACTGACTTGTTACCTTTTGGTTTTACTTTTTGTTTATTTATTCCTTTTCCCCAAAGGTTAGTTCGTGCACTCTAGCAACATCATCTTATTCAAAGAGATCCAGGGGCCCTCCACCCACTCCTCCTCTTAGTCCTGTCAAAAACAAGAACAAAGGAAAGATGGAAGATGTGAACAACGCCAGAAAGGAGAACTCAACTGAACGGGTAGATGTCACTCATGGTCATGGTACTCTGGTTCCTAAGGAAAGTCCATCCCAGCTTGAACAAAAGCTGCTGAAATTCCAAGAAGAACTTGACCAGGTTCGGAATCTGGTGAATCTGTCATTTTCCTTCACCACTCCATATGTCAATTTCCCAAATGCTCTGAACCCCACACCTCCACAAAATATCCCGAAGCCACAAAACCATCCCGCTCCTCACCACCATTGCAACACCTGCCATACTTCCAACAATACTCCCCTGCTCGTCCCAGAACCCTTGAACTCCACAAATGACCACTTCCACACCCATCACAACACCCCTATCTATGTGGAGACCATGTCGCACTCCACCCAACCCATCTCAAGCAGATCCGAGTCTGATGATAAAGACTCGACTCATCAGGAACCTGGCTGAAGAACTTAAGAAATTGACTAGCCAGATTCAAGGCGTTGAAGGAAGCAAAGGAATTGAGGGGTTGAACTATGAGGATTTTTGCATACAGCCTAATGTCGAACTGCCCGAGGGGTACAAACCTCCTAAGTTTGAGATGTTTGATGGTACAGGGGATCCAAGAGTACATTTGAGAACATACTGTGACAAGCTGGTTGGAGTAGGGAAAGATGAGAGAATCCACATGAAGCTTTTCATGAGGAGTCTGAAAGGAGATGCTCTATCTTGGTACATTAGCCAAGATTCAAAGAAGTGGTCAAGTTGGGTAGGCATGGCGTCCGATTTTATGGATAGGTTCAGGTTCAGCACGGAGAATGCATCGGATGTGTTCTACATTCAGAATATAAATAAGAAACCTACAGAAACGTTTTGTGAATATGCTACTCGCTGGAGGTTCGAAGCTACTAAGGTCATACCTGCCTTAGACAAGGAACAGATGAACAAATTCTTTGTCCAGGCTCAGGACCCATAGTATTATGAAAAGCTGATGATGATTGAGAGCCACAAATTTTCCGACATTATCAAGCTGGGAGAAAGGATCGAAGAAGGCATCAAAAGTGGTATGGTTACAAACTTTGAAGCCTTGCAAGCTACCAATAAGGCTTTACAGTCTGGTGGTACGTCCAAGAAAAGGGACGTAGGTGCTGTAATGGTGGCACAGAGAACCAAATCCCCTATCAAATACCAAACCTATCCAATGCCTCCACCCACATATCAGCCTACTCCGAACTACCAGGCACCCTCACCCTCTTACCAAACTCCACCACCCACATATCAACTTACCTCACCAAGATATTCCCAACCTGCACATGTCTACCAAGCCTACAATGCTCATCCATCCCGCTATTAATCGCATCCCACACGTCAAAACTTTCCTAGACCTAGACCAAATTTTGAGTGAAGACCTCCTAAACAGTATACCGCCATTGCTGACCCTATTGACCAGCTATACGAAAGGCTCAAAGTTGCTGGTTTTGTAACCCCTATCCCTACTATAACCCTTGAGAACCATTCTCAATGGGTTAACCCAAACAAATCCTATGTATGCCATTCTGGCATGAAAGGACATACCATCGACGAATGTCGCTCCTTGAAAGACAAGATCCAGGCCCTAATTGATAACAAGATTATTGTGGCAAAGGATCCTGCTCCGAATGTCCGCAATAAACCTCTACCAGACCACAAGGGTAAAGGTGTTCACATGATTGAAATAGATGATGATTAGGGCCCTAAGGGATCGATCGGTTTGATCACAGAAGGCGATGATCCAAAGAAGCCAATAGTCACCCTTAATCCGATTAGTCCAGATTCAGCCTTCTGGGGACGCCGAGGTAAATATGTCCATGCCACTTGAGTTTGAAGAACCATCCTCTACAGAGACGCCAACGCCAATTGAGGTCGAATTTATGTCACCAGCAAATGCACTTACACCCTTCGAAATTGTAGTTTTACCACCTAAGGTGCAGGCTCCATTCGGAGTAAATATAGCCACGCCAATTCCAGTGGCAATGACTGCCGTAACACCATTCCATACAAATGTCATACCTTGGGACTACACAGCCGAGGCAAGAATAAAAGGGAAGGTCAAGTTCGGGGAAGCCATTGCGGCATAGGGTATGACAAGAACCGGTAGGGTTTATACCCCAGAACATTTGGCTGAGTCAAGCAAGCAGGCCTCTGGTCGGCCAACCATCACTAAAACCGGGCCGGATGATCTCTGGAGAAAAATACAAGCCAAGGAATACTCGGTCATTGATCAACTGAACAAAACGCCGGCACAAATTTCTATCCTAGCTTTGCTACAAAATTCCGATGCACATAAGAATGCCTTGTTAAAGGTGCTGAGTGGGGCATATGTACCAAGCAACATCACCGGAGGAGAGATGGCAAACATGGTAGGGCAGGTATTACAAAGTCACAAGATCACTTTTCATAAAGATGAGCTGCCACTCGAAGGGTTGAGTCACAACAAGGCATTGCACATCACCTTGCAATACGAAGATTATTTTTTCACCAGAATCCTGATTGATGGAGGGTCCAGCCTCAATATTTGTCCATTGGTAACACTCAGGAAATTGGGAAAGGGGCTGCATTAGATCAAGGACAGGGCCATCAATGTCAAAGCTTTCGATGGTTCCCAAAGGTCCACCATTGGGGAAATCAGCATGTGTTTGCAAATGGGACCTACTTGGTTCGATGTTGATTTTCAAGTGATAGACGTTCCGGCATTTTACAATTTGTTGTTGGGACGACCGTGGATTCATGCTGTTGGGACCGTAGCATCAACACTACATCAGGCGGTAAAATTTGAGTGGAACAACCAAGAGGTGATCATTAACGGCGACGGTAGCAATCCCATATACAGTCGCCAGACCATCCCAGCAATCGGAGGCAGAAGAAAGATAGGCGAAAAGACCTATCACCACATCGAGCAAGTCAACGTCGTCGATAAGGACAAATGATGGGACAATAAAATTGAAAGCATATTGAACTAGAGCGGATACGAACCTGGAAAGGGACTTGTTAAAAGCCTCCAAGGAATCGCTAAGCCTATCAAACTAAAGAAACATGGCACCACCTTCATTCTGGGATATGAGTACACTTGGGAGGAATCAACAACTTATCGCCACCATGGTGCGGTCCTTACTATTCGCTGGAGCATCCAATACCACATTTGGAGTAGACTTTCCAGCCAGTCGATGTTATCTATGGGTTAGAGAAAGAGGAAGCACTGGCAACAGTGAGGAATTTATTCCTAGAAGATGTTGATATGGATTGTTGTGTTGTTTTTGAGGAGGAGGGGGAGGAAGGCCCTTCCATACAGGCAGTAAGCAGAGGAGCATACCTCAATAACTGGACCATCAGAACCACCAGAACCCGGAAAGCCTCGGGCATTACTATTACTTATCTTGATGAACCAATGACTGTGACATGCAATGAGACAACGCAACAAACGGACATAGATTCAGAGGAATATGACATACCGGAAGAGATTGTTAAAGAAGTCGAGAAATTTGAGAACAGACCTAAGTCCAACCTGGACGAGATTGAGATTGTTAGCCTGGGAGATGCAGAGAACGTCAAAGAAACACGAATTAGCGTTCATTTGTCACCGTCAGAAAAGGAGGAGTACACAGAATTTCTAAGGGAATATGAGGACATATTCGCCTGGTCGTATGATGACATGACTGGTCTGAGTACATCTATTGTGGCACACAAACTACCAACTGATCCGACATGTCCGCCGGTAAAGCAAAAAATCAGAAAGTTCAAGCCTGATATAAGTTTGAAAATCAAAGAAGAAGTCACTAAGCAGGTCAAAGCCAAGGTTCTTAGAGTAGTAGAATATCCGACGTGGTTAGCCAACATTGTGTCGTACCAAAGAAGTACGGGAAGGTCAGAGTCTATGTTGACTACCGGGATCTCAACCGGGCTAGTCCAAAAGATGACTTTCCCTTGCCGAACATACATATCCTGATCGACAATTGCGCCAAGCATGAGTTGCAATCATTTGTAGATTGTTTTGTGGGGTATCATCAGATCTGGATGGATGAAGAACATGCTGAGAAAACGGCTTTCATTACGCCGTAGGGGATGTACTGTTACAAGATGATGCCGTTTGGATTAAAGAATGTTGGGGCCACCTATATGAGGGCCATGACCACCATTTTCCACGATATGATACATAATGATATCGAAGTATATGTAGACGATATTATCATCAAGTCCAAGAAAACCACTGATCACATGGAAGATTTGAGGAAGTTCTTCAATAGACTTAGAAGGTATAACCTAAAACTGAATCCCGCGAAGTGCGCATTTGGGGTTCCTGCTAGAAAACTACTTGGGTTCATTGTAAGTCACCGAGGAATAGAACTGGATCGATCAAAGGTCAAAGCTATTCAAGAATTGCCATTGCCAAAGAACAAGAAGGACGTAATGAGTTTCTTGGGGATACTTAACTATATCAGCCGGTTCATAGCACAATCTACAGTTATCTGTGAGCCAATCCTTAAGATGTTGAAGAAGGATGCCGCTACCAAATGGACTGATGACTGCCAAAAGGCCTTCGACAGAATCAAGGAGTACCTATCAACACCACCAGTTTTGGTCCCGCCCGAGCCAGGTAGACCTCTATTACTCTACCTCGCAATATTGGATGGAGAGTTCAGTTGTGTTCTGGGGAAACATGATGAAACAGGGAGGAAGGAGCATGCCATCTATTACATCAGTAAGAAGTTCACCCCGTATGAGGCCCGGTATTCTCTGTTAGAGCGCACCTGTTGTGCTTTAACTTGGGTAGCTCAGAAGTTGAGGCACTACTTTTGTGCCTTCACTACATATCTCATATCAAGGATAGATCCTTTGAAGTACATCTTTTAGAAGCCCATGCCTACCGGTAAGCTAGCCAAGTGGCAAGTCCTGTTGAGTGAATTTGACATTGTCTAGCAGATCACCTTGTCGAGAATCCCGTTGACGGAGAATACGAATCCCTAAAAACGTATTTTCCTAACGAAGAGGTATTATTCATAGGAAAAGATATTGCAGAATCCTATGAAGGTTGGAGAATGTTTTTCGATGGAGCAGCAAAGGAGTCGGCATAGGAGTAATTCTAGTATCAGAAACCGGCCAGCATTATCCGGTGTCTGCCAAACTCAGGTTTCCTTGCACCAACAACATGGCGGAGTATGAAGCCTGCATCTTAGGGCTCAAGATGGCCATTGACATGAACATTCAAGAGCTGCTAGTAATTGGGGATTCAGACTTGCTTATACATCAGGTCCGAGAAGAATGGGCGATCAAGAACTCCAAGATACTTCCTTATCTGCATCATGTATAGGAGTTGAGAAAGAGGTTCACAAAGACAGAGTTCCAGCATGTTCCCAGAGTCCAGAATGAGTTTACCGATGCATTGGCTACCCTATCATCCATGATACAACATCCAGACAAGAACTTCATAGATCCCATTCTGGTAAAGATCTATGATCAGCCTGCTTATTGTGCTCATGTTGAATAAAAAGCAGATGGAAAGCCTTGGTTTCATGATATCAATGAGTATTTGGCAAAACGAGAATACCCCAGAACTTGTGAACACTACTCAGAAGTGCACACTTCGAAGGTTTTCTAACAATTTCTTTCACAACGGAAGAATCCTGTATAGGAGGACTCTGGATTTGGGATTACTAAGGTGTGTCGACGCGAAGGAAGCATCTAAACTACTAGAAGAAATCCATGTTGGGGCATGCAGTCCACATATGAACGGTTTTGTCTTAGCCAAGAAGATACTCCGGGTTGGTTACTTTTGGATGACTATGGAGACAGACTGCATCCACTATGTACGAAAATGCCACCGCTGCCAAATACATGCAAACATGATCAAGGTACCCCCAAATAAGCTTACTGCAACAAGCTCAGCGTGGTCGTTCGCTGCCTGGGGAATGGATGTTATTGGACCAATCGAGCCTGCCGCCTCCAATGGGCACAGGTTTATCCTAGTAGCAATTTACTATTTCACCAAATGGGTCGAGGCAGCATCTTACAGAGCAGTGACTAAGAAAGTCGTGCCAGACTTTGTCTGCAACCATATCGTTTGTTGGTTCGGGATTCCCAGAGTCAATCATCACTGATAATGGTTCCAATCTCAACAGTGACCTGATGAAAGCCATGCGTGAAACCTTCAAGATCAAACACAAGAATTCTACAGCCTACAAACCTCAGATGAACGGAGCCGTAGAAACCGCCAATAAGAATATCAAATAGATACTAAGGAAAATGATAGAGATGCATAAGCAGTGGCACGAGAAGCTATCATCTTCTTTATTGGGATACCACACCACAGTCCGCACATCAACAAGAGCAACCCCCTACAAGTTGGTATATGGTACAGAAGCAGTCAGAAGAATCAACCCCATAAACTGGGGCAGAATTTTGAGGATCATACAAGAAGCTGAGCTCAACGACGCAGAATGGGTGAAGAGTTGTTACGAGCAAATAGCTTTTATAGACAGAAAGAAAATGAATGCAGTTTGCCACAGTCAGCTCTATCAGAACAGAATGTCCAAAGCTTTCAATAAAAGATTCAAGCCAAGACAGTTCACACCGGGGCAACTGGTGTTAAAGAAAATTTTCCCGCATCAAGATGAAGCCAAAGGAAAATTCTCTCCTAATTGGCAGGGTCTGTACATGGTTCACCGGGTTCTAACAGGAGGAGCCCTCATACTTGCGAAAATGGACGGAGAAGTCTGGCCGAAGCCGATCAATTCAGATGCAGTCAAGCGATACTATGTGTAATCTTTATGTTTTCTTTTTGATGTAATTTGAACTACACCTGACCTGATTCCCGTTTAAGAGGGGATACGTAGTCAGCCCTATGGGTTCGGTCACAATTCAATAAAATTTTCATTCCCCCCTCCCCCCCCCCCCCCGTAATTGGAAACTAGGGCAGAATTTTGAGGAGGACCCTCAAAATTCCGAAGCAAGAGAGGTTGCAATGTCTTGAACCACGTCGTAGTCGTCGGTTCATCTAAAGAAAACTATTCTCGATTATGTATTTACGTTATATGTTTTACTAAATCATGCATGTTTGTCACCAAAATTGCTCTATTTAGCAACGCTCCCCCAATGATACGTACAGTATCACCAGATTAGAGTCGAGAAGGTCAAGAAAAGCCAACAGGGATACAAACTAACCTCCCCTCTACAAAACTCACAATTTTTCTTTGGATGCAGACATTTGGATTGCGAAAGCATCTGACATGCTATACATTCACGAGATAAATGGTGTTCAGGAATACAACTCTCAGAATTGTTCACGTTTACCAGCATTTGCTATCCACGCACGCTGGCGATATTCCCTATATTGCAACGTCCCCATCAGTCGCAATGTCACAACCTACTATCAGCTAAGACACTCTATTACCATTTGCCCTTTTTTTTATTTCTGCATTGCATAAGGCTACCATTCTGCCTTCTGAGACTAAGCACTGTCTCCATCTGCATTTCCTGCATTGCATAAGGCTACCATTCTGCCTTTCGAGACTAAGCACTGGCTCCATCTGCATTTCTTGTATTGCATAAGGCTACCATTCTGTCTTTCAAGACTAAGCACTATCTCCATCTGCATTTCCTGCATTGCATAAGGCTACCATTCTACCTTCCGAAACTAAGCACTGTCTCCATCTGCATTTTCTGCATTGCATAAGGCTACCATTATGCCTTCCGAGGTTAAGCTCTACCTCCATCTGCACTTGCATGGATGAAAGATCGCCGCTTTATTTTACACTTTCATGGCTGAAAGATCGCCGTTTTATTTTACACTTGCATGGCTGAAAGATCGTCGCTTTCTGCATTGCATGGGCTGAAAGATCGCCAAATACTGCATCTCATGGGCTGAAAGACCGCCAAATTATCCAAATGCGTCATTGTTCGGAGGCACCATTTTCATAGCCCGAGAACGTCATGTCATGGCCTGAGGATCTCCTTTAATCTTTTGCATATCATTATTCAAAGGCGACATAGTTCGGAGGCATCATTCTCATAGCCCGAGAGCATCATTTCATGGCCTGTGACTCCTTTATTATGCACTTCATGGCCCAGGACATCATGGTATGAGGACGTCATCCTAACCGTCCAAAGACAACATTCATGGTCCGACGAGAACTTGCATCATGTTTAAATTTACGCACAATATATGCTTGTATTGCTTATTTGTAGGTAAACCGGCGAGCAACAGCTATCTCAGTAGGAGCAATCTCCCTCCAGTTCCCGCAGCCCTATTAGACCTTAACTATTCATCCCGACCTGAATATTGCGCTCATTCTTGAAAAGGTCTCCATCGGCATACTCCGCCGACGGATCTTGAACTACATACGGTTTGATTCCTGTAAGACTAGGGATATGTAGGCAGCTCAGGATCCAGAACACGGCCAACCTCTTCAAACCATTTCGTTCGGTCAAAAATTGGTCATCATATCTTTACCCGACAAATCGTTCATCCTTCCCGGGTAAAGAGGGACAGTTGTTGATAACCAATTTTTTTCTATATTTTTTATATGCAAAACACCTTTCAAAATAGCATGTATATGCATATATAAGTATATCCCAAGTTTACATTATTTTTTCTTAATTTTTCAAAGATTTTTAAATCAATTTACTACCTTATTTTATCAAGAAAAACCCAATAATTATCCCCAAATTATCATTTTGGTGATTTATTTATTGGATTCTTATGTTTATATTAAACTATAGCTAAGACATTTCACACATTTTTTTATAAAATTTATTTAGTTTTTTTAAGGATAAAATTGCATAGTTGCAATATTAGCCATTTTTTATGTTTAAATCCGTCTCATGTTTATAAAATGGGATTCTGTATTTTTAAATTGATAATTATACGTTATAAGTCATTTTAGTGCTTTTAATTTGTTTTCAGAAATTTGTTTATTATTTCTTTTATAAATTAAATGGGAAAAGGGGGCTATTTAACTTATAACCACATTTGGCCTTTTAATTTGACCTAATTAAACACAATACCCAACCCAAATTAAACCAACCCAAGACCCAAGCCCAATCCTAAATCTACCCGACCCAACCCAGACTAAATCCTGGCCGTTGATCATTTTTGATCAACGGTCCAGATCCGCCCTTACAAAATTAAACCAAGCGACCCCTCAAGACCCCTCTCATTCCTCACTCAATCGACTCTCTCTCTCTATCTCTCTATCTCTGGTTCTCTCTAGAACCTTCCCCCTTCCCCTCTTATCCGATGAGTTCCATCCATCTTCTCTGACCACCTCCTAGCCTGAATCCATGGTGGTTTCACTACGCACCAGCCTTCTATGGCTCTTCACGCTTGGTTACTGAAGTTTCATGACTTGACCACGAAGAGCTGGGTCCAGACACTTGTTGATTCAAGTTTCACGGCCATCTCCGGCCTTTCTCCGGCAAGCCATGTCTGTTTCGAGCCTGGCCTCGACTCCTCCTGCTTAGATCCAAGCCTTTCTCACCGTTTGGGTTTCTCTGAAACCCTAGCTTTTGAGGTTTTTCTAATCTCTGTAGATCTGTTCCAGATCCATGTTTTCCCTAAGCTTTTAAACAATTTTTTGATATTTCTTTCAAAAGTTATGCTTTCAAAGCCTTTATTTTCCGATCTAGGGTTTTTAGATATTTCTCTGATTTTTCTATTTTCTTTTGTGTGCTTCTTCTACTGTGTTCTTTCTGTTTCTTCTACTGTATTATCGTTAAGTTTTTGCTACCGTGTTCTTAATTAGTTTCTTCTACTATGTTTCTCATTAGCTTCTTCTACTATATTTCTTTTACTGTGTCTCGCATGTTGTTCTTTTACTATGCTTCTCATGAGTTTCTACTACTGAAAGAGCATGCTAAGGGTCTCAGTTCCTTTCTGAGACCTCTGAACCTGTTTCGATTAGTATCTTCTCCTTGATTGCTTGTCCTCTCACCTCTGCACTCGATTAATGGTAAAAACCCTAGAATTTCGGGGTTCATCTGAGTTTTGAGACCATTGGCTATGTGATTTGCTTCTGCTTCATCTCTGAACTCGCCTGATTTCAAAAACCCTAATCTTTTGGACCTATTTGAGTTCTTGGAGTTGTTTCATCTACTCCTTTATTAAGTTTCAAAATCATTGTTTCAATTTTGTTTCTTCATATGATTTTGACTTTTGCTAAACTCTATAAGACCTTATACTTGACCCCTTTTTCGCATGCCTGATACTTGTATGCTCTTTATATGTGCTGAACTTCCCTCTAAAAGGGCTTTCAATTTTTGATTAATTTCAGACTTCCTTTTGTATAAGTTTGATTGATTTCTTTCCTTGTTTGTTGACTGCCCTGTTACTCGACTTAAGTTAAAAACTTTTCTCAGTTTTTCTGACTTGGTTCATTCATGGACCAGTGATTACAAAATCTCTGATCCTTGATTTACTGGCTACTAATCGATTTCTCTTACCTTATTTATGCAACTGTGTATTTCAAAGCTCTGCCCCTAAAATAAACTTCTATGTATTTACCCCTAATTGCCTACTTTGCACAAGATGTTTATTTGATTTCTTTCCTTAAATAGTTTTTTACCTTTTGAGTTTGAATTCCTTAATTAAAAGAAGTCTTGTGTTGATTGATTCTTAATTGACATCCAGTTCCTTAATTATTTTCTTACCTTATTTCTGCCTGTTTTCACACTATAAATACACGACTCTTTCATTAGCACACCCATCACTCATAGTCTTTCTGAACTTACACTTACACGCAATAGCATTCTCTCTTATTGTCTACACTGTGGCCTGTTTACAAGACCTACTGATTTTCTCTATTTGTTTCTTTGAAACTGGTATGTCCTGATTTAAGCTTTAGCACCACAATAAAGTGTTTATTTACTGCTTTCGCATCTATGTCTACTCACTGTTTCTGTATAGTTCAACACTTACTAACATGCTGATTTCTTTCTGCCTATTCTATTCTGAATCCTAAACCCCTACCCTCTATGTGTTTGAACTATGGTTTAAGGCATGACAATATGCAAATTATTGTCCATGAATTAAATTTGATCCCTCGGGATCCTAGCCTCTAAATAGTGTGTTCTAACAGGCTTATGGGTATGCTGGCATTCTCCATTGGTGGGCATGCCCATAGCCTGCCCTAGCCTCTTTTAATTTCCCTATTCCCCCTGAACCCCTTATGTGTACTTATCTGTAGCTATTTCCCTCTCTTTTCCCCCTTTTAGAATTCTATTTCTGCACTTGCACACTCCCTTAGTCTTTAAATTTTGCCCCTCTCTTGTGAGCCTTGCCTTGGGACCCTTTGAGCTCCCTCTGAACTTGGACACTTGAGGGTTGGCCCTTCCATACTGCACTGGTCCTAATCTGATAATACATTTGGGTGTGAACATTGCCCAGAGTCCTTTTTGAGGCTCTTAGGGAACTTTGACACACTCGAATGAGAGAAAGGCTTTGGATCTTGATCTTATGGAGTTGGTTTACCTCATATTTCAGACATGAAGTCTGAATTAGGCTCTCCTTTGGTTGTACTTTTATTTACATTTTTCTAATGTATTTTACTTTATTCTGGGCCTCTGATAATTTGTAATAAACTCTTGGGGATGGCTAGTGAAAAGGGTGGGTAACTATGTATGCAAAGGGTAGATACCATGCTTATAAGTCATTCTAAATTCTGCAACTCTCATATAGAAATCATGCCTATAAGTTAGTCTGAAATTTGCCTCCATATAGAAATCATGCTTATATAAATCATGTCCATAAGTATCTGGAAATTTGAATTCTGCATATGCATATAGAAAATATGCCTATAGGTCCTTCTGAATCTTTTATATCCATTTTCATCTAGAAATCATGTTCATAGGTCTTAAACAATCAACTGCAATTAGATATCATGTTTATAGGTCTTAAAATAAATTCAGCACCTATATATCATGCCTATAAGGTTTCTGCACTTTTAAGGCTTCTGACCAACTACGCGTAGAAAGCATGTCTATAGGAATTATTAATCGAATCTGAATCGCTTCATTCACGTCTAGAGCTAAACCAGTAATAACAAAGATCATCATTTGCAGAACTAATGACCTTCATAAAAACTTGCGTTCTTTAATAATCTGACAACCTTTTTAGCCAGTACGTACTCAGTTTATTATTATTTCTTTCTGAATTCAGTAGATACCATACCTATAGGATCCTTGTCCAACACTTAGGCAATACTTAGGGCGAAGTTATAAACTGAATTTGTGCTATTAACTACAACCAGCAGGCAGGCCTAATTCGGGCTTCTTATATGAATTATGTAATAAACCAGTCTGCCTCAACCTTTAAGTTCTTAATCAGACCATAAACAGTATGTGAAAGTCATGCTAATTATGTGTTTTCTTTGTTCAAGGAGGTATATCTGAGCCTTTTACTTGTTATGTGCTTTCCCCCAACTTGCTATACATGTTTTTGTATGTCGCCTTAGAATTTTGCCTTTGAAACTACAAATAAGCCTAATATCCCTCCTCCTTAGTATTAGTAGTCCTAAATGCCTCCGGGACTGATAGGATTGGGACGAGTAATAGCATGCAAAAAGTAAACGAGACCATTCTGTGTTTTAATACCTTAACGGGGTGGGAAAGGGTAGATATGGATATGATGACCATGCGATAACGTCTCGTGTAGCCCCTCACTAAGGAGTGATTACCGGATGTTGTGTGGGGTGATCCATATTATTAATAAACCTAGGACCCCCTTTTTCCCTTTGTTTCTTTGTTTCTTCTAAATATTTCAAACTATTTCTTTTAAGAAAATCAGCTCCCTTTTAATTCTTTCCAATTTTGTTTGTAACCATTATGTGAAAATCCCCTCTTATTTGAAGTTTTATTTGCCTATATATTATATTCACCGAAATTCACAATAATAGTCTGGTCGAGAACTACACTTGTGGATCCTGAGGGGTGCCTAACACCTTCCCCTTGGGATAATTTCAAGCCCTTACCCAATCTCTGGTTACTCAAATCAAACCTTCTTGGTGTCCTAATACACCTTAATCATTAGGTAGAGACTCTTCAATTCAAACCCAAATTCCCAAAAAGGGAATGAGTTGTCCTCCCAAATGTCATAAACCCGATTTCGTGAGAAAAAGGGGGTGCGACAATTGGCGAAGTTGATATTTTGGCGATTTCCGGTTGGTAGACAGGATTTTGATATAGGGGTCGGAATGGAATTCCGAGAGTTGCAATAGTTCCGTTGTGTCATTTGGGATGTGTGTGCAAAATTTTAGGTCATTCGAATGTGGTTTGGTTGGGTTTTTGATCAAAAGCGTAATTTGGAAGATTTTAGAAAGTTTGCCTTGAATCCGATGTGTTTTGGGTGATTTGATGTTGTTTGAGGTGTTTTGATAATTGGAACAAGTTTGAGTAAGGCGTTAGGATATGTTTGTGCTTTTGGTTGAGGTCCCGGGGGCCTCGGGGTAATTTCGGGTGGTTAACGGAGAAGTTGAGATGTTATTGCAGCTACTGACATTGCTGTTTCTGGTGTTTTTGCACCTGCGGTTTGGGGACCGCAGGTGCGGCGCCGTACGTGTGGAAATGGAGCCGCAGAAGAGGATTTGGGAGGAAGTGTCAGGAACCAAAAATGCGGTAGTTTGACCGCACCTGCGGAGTCTCAAGTGCGGAGAGTTGACCATAGATGCGGATTTGGCCCATTAAGTGATTTTCGCAGAAGCAGAGGAAAGACCGCATATGCAGTACCGCAGAAGCGGCTATTGTGCCGCAGATGCGGAACAACTGGACAGAACATATAAGTTATTTAATTTCGCGAATTTGAGTTATTTCACAATTTTTGACTTCGGGTTGGGAGCCTTTTGGGCGATTTGAGAAAAGGATTTCAAGAGAACTTCATTGAGGTAAGGAATTTGAACCTAAAACTCGTTCATATGCTATTATTTCATGGATTAGAGCTAGAAAATTATGGAAATCATAGGTTAAAATTGGGAAAACTAGGGCTTGGAAACATAGGCCTTTAATTGCGGATTTGAAGGACCATTTGGGGTCGGATTTGAGAACTTTTGATATGTATGAACTCGTAGGGAGATAAGGAATCTATTGGCATAAAAATTATTGAATTTTGAGATGTGGGCCCCGGAGTCGGGTTTTGGTAATTTCGGGATTTGTGTAGTATTTATATTATTTTCGCTTGGGCTTCGTTCCCTTAGCCTATTTTAACGTCCTCGTTTTGATTTTGGATAGATTTGAGGCGAGTGGAGGCTGATTCGAGGGGAAAAGGCATCGCGAGCTAGAGATTTGACTGGCTCAAGGTGAGTAATGATTGTAAATGATGATTTGTGGGTTTGAAACTCCGGATTTGCACATCATAGTGCTATATTGAGGTGAGACACACTCTTGATGACGAGCACGGGGTCATGCACTATTGGGGATTGTGACTTGGTCCGTCCCGATTGATTATTTTACCGCGCATTTGATTGAAAACTATTTGCTATCATTATTATTTGGGTTGAATGCCATATTTGGGCCTAGTGCCAACTATTTGAACCCTTCGGGGCTTTTTATTGATATTTTCTCACTGTTTTGACTTTATACTTGAACTCAGTCATGTTATTTTCCACTATTTTTATACTCAGCCATGTTTACTCAGTTTTAAGACTTAAATAATATTTTAAATGATGTTTGGGCTGAGAAACACTGTTTTACTATTGTCCGAGGGGCTTGTGAGGATTTATGACTGAGTAAGGCCGAGGGCCTATGTTGTGAGGAAACATTGATATTGATTTAAGGCCGAGGGCCTGAGGTATGTACGCCACGAGGTGTCTTGATTGATATGAGGCCGAGGGCCTAGTGTTGATGCCACGAGATGGCTTGATATTGTGCTTGGGCCGTAAGGGGCCCCTACAGGAGTCTGTACACCCCCAGTGAGTGCGGGTACCCATTGTGATGTGAGATTGAGCCCGATGGGCTGGTATTGTTCTATGTGATTGCCCGAGGGGCTGGTACTATTCTGAGATGTTGCATGATAGGCAGATTTGTTGATACTGTGCCTGAGGGGCGAACCTCTATGTGTTTATTTTTCATAATTGACTGTCAATTACCTACTTAATTATTGAAAAAGGGCTTTTTATGAAACTACGTTTGAGTTAAAGAATTTTATCTATCTTTTACTGGTTTACTATTTTAATTGTTTTACTGCTTCATTATAGAATGCCTTGTGCCTTACGTGTTTTCTTACTTTCAATTGTTATTTACAGTTGTTACTCACTGAGTTGGAGTACTCACTTTACTCCCTGCACCCTTTGTGCAGATTCAGGCCTAGCTGGTTCCGCTCCTGAGTGTTGATCCCTCCAGCTTCAGGCGGATATCCGGAGTTCACGAGGTAGCTGTTGGTGTCTGTAGACCCATGTCTCTACTCCTTTATCACTTTTATCTCTTTTCAGACAGTTGTACTAGTTTATTGACTTAGCGGATTTGTATTATGACTTATAGATGCTCATGACTAGTGATACCCCGGTTAGGGCTGTGTATGGGTGTTCTTTCGCATATTTATGTTATCATTGTTATTTCGGATTTATTTTATCATGTTTAGACCATCTCTTAAATGCTTAACTGTTAATAATTGGAAAATCAAAAGTGTCGGCTGGCCTTGTCTTCACAAGAGGCGCCATCACGACCGGGTCCGGGTTAGGGTTGTGACAGATAAAGAAGGAAATACCATGGAACTATGATGAATTGGTTGTTCTGGAACATAAGGAATGTGAATAAAAGATATAAACAAAAGGAGGTTAGAGAGTATATTAGAGGAAATAAAATTAAGCTAGTGGGACTTATAGAAACTAAAGTGAAGTAAGGGAATGCTCAAAGGATTGCAAAAGCTATTGCACCTGGATGGAATGTGCTGACAAACTATAAAGATACAAGGAATGGAAGGATTTGGATACTGTGGGATACCACTAACCTGATTATCAATGGTATTAAAGATGATGCTCAAATGATACATTGTCAAGTAAAAAGTAGAAGAAGAGATATTGATTGCTTACTCATAATAGTGTATGGCCACAATGGGCTTGAACAAAGAAGAGCCCTTTGGGATAACTTGCAACAACTCTCACTAAGTATAGAAATCCCATAGATGATAGTTGGGGATGTTAATGCAGTATTATACCCCAATAATAGACTATCTTGTAACCCAGTAAGCTACTCAGAAATACAAGACTTTGCTGCCTGCCTTCAACACACTACATTGATAGAACAACCTTGGAAAGGTGACTACTATACATGGTCTAATAAGTAGCATGGAGCAGATAGGGTCAGTAGTAGATTAGATAGAGTGTTTGGCAATTATGAATGGATGATGTCTTGGGGTCATGTAAAGACAAACTATGGATTGCCTCAAATTTTAGACCATGCTCCTATGTTATTAACCCTGACATCCTCCACATAGAAAAAGTAGAGTGCCTTTCAGATTATTTAACATATGGGCAGAACATGAGGACCTTTCTCAAATAGTTGCTAGCATGTGGAGTTCACATAGTCCACAAGGTACTTTGAAAATCAGATTGGGCAAGATTGAAAGGCCTAAAACCTGTTTTAAAAGCTTTGAACTCTAAGGAATTCAGCGGCATCACTCAAAAAATTGAGAAGGCTAGAATAGAACTAAGTGACATCCAAGGAAAAATCTCATAGGTTGCACTGATGCTTTACAGGATATGGAGAAAAAATACTACTAAACCTTGAGAAATGGTCTTTAACTGAAGAGAGTGTCCTTCAGCAGAAAGCTAGAGCAAAATGGATACAACTTGCAGATTCAAACTCTTAAGTACTTCACAGTAGTGATGAAGGATAGAACTCAAAAGAAGCAAATCACAGAAATTACAACTTTGCTAGGAGACAAGTTGACTGACCCTGATGCTATCAAAAGAGAGATTGTTGATTTCTATAAAAGCTTAATGGGATCAGTTGCAACTACCTTGCCTGCCATCAACATAATGTACATGAAGAATGGTCCTACACTATCTCATCAACAAAGGGTTGATCTCTGTGCAGAAGTAATCAATCAAGAGATTGTTGAGAGACTTAAAGCAATTGGTAATGATAAAGCTCCAGCTATTGATGACTTTAATGTAGTTTTCTTCAAAAAAGCATGGGACATTATCAACATTCAGATCATAGATATTGTAAAGAATTCTTCTCAACTGGAAAGCTCTATAAGACCATAAACTGCACCACTGTTACATTGGTTCCTATAGTGACTAAACCTACCACAGTCAAAGAATACTGACCAATAGCCTATTGCTCAATCGTATACAAGATGATCTCTAAAATCTTGGCTTCCTGATTATAGAAAGGAATGCCTTGCATCATTTGTGAGACTCAAGCAGGCTTCATTCCTGGTAGAAAGATTGTTGACAATATCATCCTAGCTCATGAGCTAGTCAAATCTTACACTAAAGCCCAGATATCTCCTAGATGTATGATAAAGATTGATCTCCAAAAAGCTTATGACTCGGTAGAATGGATCTTCTTACAACATGTGATGGAGGAGCTTAGATTCCCTGACAGGTTTATTAGATGGATAATGGAATGCATTAAGACTGTCAACTATACTATCTTTGTGAATGGAGAAACCACAGAACCTTTCAATGCTACCAAGGGTCTTCGACAAGGAGATACAGTCTCCCCTTTCCTTTTTGCAATAATGATGGACTACTTGAGTAGATCACTATATGAACTTAAGAAGGAGCCTAACTTCCAATATCACCCCCAGATGTAAGAAGCTGGACATTACTCATATGAGTTTTGTTGATGATCTTCTGTTATTTACTAAGGGTAATCTATCCTTGGTGACCACAGTTTATAAATGCTTCTCTGTCACGACCCCAAAATCCCTCCAAAGGTCTAAACTAGGTAAGCCTAACATTTTCTGTAATAACATGGATATTTACTAACTTTAAATTAAATTACTCTGAACAAATTACAATTCTCAAAACCAGTGGTACAAGTCACAAGCTTTTTTAAGAGTAGTTATACAAAATAAATACATCACTGCTCCAAAACAAAAAGAACAAATGCAATTAAGTACAAATGAAGGTGACGTCGAGGCCTACGAACGTTGTAGCAGGTTTGCCTTGAGTCTCCACCGTAACGACCCACATAGCTACTACCGATAAAATACCTAGATCTGTACATAAAAATGTACAAAAGTGTAGTATGAGCACACCACGGCGGTACCCAGTAAGTATCAAGACTAACCTCAGTGGGGTAGTGACGAGGAACAGTCAAGACACCTACTGGTCAAATGAAATAAGCAGGATATGATAATAAAATATCGAGATAAAGATGACGTGGTAATACCAACAGCGGAGAGAAATCAAAATACAAACAGTAGGAACAATAAAGGGAGAACACGGGTAGTAACGAACGATAACCAAGTAAATCAAATAACCAAGTAAATCAGATAACCAAGTAAATCAACACTGACATAACAGGAACAGAGACAAGTAAGAATGTATCCAAATAAAGAAGTCAATGCAAACTAAATCAATCACATCATGTCTAGTACACAATCCCGACCATCTCAACCCTCGATTTCTCATATCATAATCTCAGCTTCCGAACCTTCAGCACACATGGCACCTTATGCCCCCATATTTCATTTTTCATTTCACTTTTAACAACAAAATCCACATGCTATACAATACATAATGTCCGTACAATGCACTCAATATGTCCAAGAAGTCTTATTTACCTAATATAATTAAAATTATAATTTCTAAGCTAATTAGAAAAGCCAGCGAGAAAAGATGAAGTTGTTTATTTGGAAATCCTTTGAGTTAAGAAGGTACCCCTTTTAATTTAAAATATATCATCGAATGGATTATTGCCTTAAACATGATATTTAATAACTTAAAACTTAGTAGAAATTCCTTTTTAAGAAAAATACAACCTCAGACGGTTTAATGGGATATAATTGAGAAACTAATTGAATTAAGAATGTAACAATTACTGAAGTTTAAAGTAATGGAACGTGTATATATATATATAAATACGGTGAGGTATTGAAAACATTGTGGATTCTAACATAAAGGATCACAGCAATAAAGGAATTAAACAGTTTAAACATTTGAATTGATAAAAACAAATAAACACAGCAGCAGAAAGTGCACGACATCACCCTTCGTGCTTTTACTCTCGTTCTCACCATAAGAATCAATAATCACTTTTATTCTTTCTTGTTGCGGCGTGCAACCCAATCCCAATCATATGGTACTGTTGCGGTGTACAACCCAATCTAAATCATATAGTGATATTGCAGTGTGCAACCCGATCCAAATCATATAATATTATTGCGGCGTGCAACCCGATCCAAATCATACAATATTGTTGCGGCGTGGAACCCGATCCAAATCATATAATATTATTGCGGCGTGCAACCCAATCAAAATCATATAATATTGTTGCGGCGTGTAACACGATCAAAATCATATAATATTGTTGCGGCGTGCAACCCGATCCCATATACAAATCAACACCAATCACAAAAGAATCCCAGTAAGGGAATAATAAGGAAACAATAATATCCCGGCAAGGGAATCAACAACAATAATCACACGTCCCGGCAAGGGAACCAACAGTAAGAATTAAATATATCCCGGCAAGGGAATCATCTATAACTAAACTTGTACCAACAATTAACTTCACAATAAAACCTCAACTAAACAACAAGACATAACAAGCACGTAATAACTACACCGGTAACCACAACAATTGGACATGTAACCTATTTGCACGAAGTCATAGAGGAACTCACAATCAAGAAGTATCAAAATGATAAGGAAGGCAACTAAGGGTCAATGTAACATGTAAGAATTAGAGGAAAGCTAACAACGTCATATGGAGCATATAGAGGCAATTTAAGCAACTAGGAAACCCAATCATAACGGGATACTTTCCACATAAGGACCTATGAACCCTAGAGGCAAATTTCCCACAAATAAGTCCGACCACACACTTGTCACCTCACATGCATGTACTACAATTAGCATAGAAGACTCAATTCCTAAGGGGAATTCCCCCACACAAGGTTAGGCAAGATACTTACCTCAATTCGGCCAATTCAATACTCAATTTAGCTTTTTTTATACCAATTCATCAACGTTCGGCTCAATCTAGCCAAAAACGACTTGAATACATCAAACAATGCAAGAGAAAACAATTTCAATTGACAAAACTATGCTTCTTATACAATTTGCAAAAAGTCAACAAAAGTCAACTCCCTGGGCCCGCACATCAGAACCCGACAAAATTTACAAAAATCGAATACCCATTCCGCTACGAGTTCACCCATACAAAAATTATCTAATTCCAATGCCATTTGGTCATTCAAATAATCATTTTACATTTTTGAAAGATTTCACAATTTTCCCCAAATTTTCCTTTATATTCTCACGAATTTGATGTTAAATCTAAGATATAATCACAAAATATAGTTGGAAATTGATTAGAGACACTTACACAATGATTTGGAGAAGTTTGGGTCCTTGGAAAATCACCCATGGAGGTTTAGGGTTTGAGAAAATTGAAAAATGGGTGAAAATCTCGTCAAAAACTTCACTTAACAGACCTCAGATGTCGCATTTGCGAACCCCTCACAATTACAAACAATGCAGGGCTGGCAGAAGTCGCATTTGCGACAAAAATCTTGCATTTGCAAACTGGGCATCGCAAATGCGATAAAAAGTTCGCATTTGCAACTACACCAGAACAAGCAATTTTTCCTGACACGAAAATAAGCATAACTTCCTCATACGATGTCCAAATTCGATGATTCTTTTTCTAATGGCTCCGTAATTTTGATATGGATCTAATGGTCTAAACAAAACTGAATATGGATCTTATTTGCTCAATGTGGTATTATTTTTGCTTGAAGAAACGATGATGTAGCATCCAAAAACAAGCGCAACATAGCCTAAATCATTCGGAAACTCACCCAAGCCCTCGGGGCTCCCAAACAAACTTGCACGCAAGTCTAAAAACATCATAAGGACTTGCTCATGCAATATCATCAAAATAACATCAAAAACTATGAATTTAACCACAAAACTCATGATTTTCTAGCTTTTCAACCGGAAGTCCAAATCACGTCAAATCAATCCTGGTTTTCACCAAATTTTACAGATAGGACTTAAATATTATAAAAACTTGTACCGGGCTCCGAAACCAAAATACGGGCCCCATACCAACGAGTTCAAACATTAATTCATTTCTTTATTTCCTTTAAAAACCAGCACAATAATTTTCTTCAAAAATTATATTTTAAGGCTAGGGACCTCGGAATTCAATTCCGGGCATACGCCCAAGTTCCTTATTTTTCCGCGGACCTCCCAGGATCGTCGGAACACAGACCCGGATCTATGTACCAAATATGTTGACCAAAGTCAACTAAAAACCAAATTTTAACTCTAAAAATTACTATTTTTTTCATATTTTCACATAAAAGCTTCCCAGTTTCACGCCCAAACTGTGCACGCAAGTCGATACACATAATATGAAGCTACTCGTGACCTCAAACTGCCAAACCGGACGAAATTGCTCAAAACGACCAGTCAGGTCGTTGCATTCTCCTCCACTTAACATACGTTCATCCTCGAACGTACCCAGAGTCATTCCAAAGCCATAGAACCACTGCATAAGCTCCTCATACATACACCCGGGGCAATTCCCTGTCACCCAAACCTATGTAGGACTAACAATACAACTTAACTGATGGTCTCACCTTATTCTTAGTCCATATCCTTTGGACAGAACCCAAACCTCAACGTCTGAAATTCATCATAGGATCTGAATCCCCCATCATCACACTGCATGAACCTGAACAAGCTGAATTGAGCCAAAATTCCAATCCAATATACAATCACATGTTGTTCCACACAACTCAAATGCCCGAAGCAATAACCTTTGACCATCATAGCTGTTCAAATAACATCCTGAATGCCGGTAATACACTTCACATTGAATATAACCTTGTTCCGGAC
Organism: Nicotiana tabacum; assembly: GCF_000715075.1. Classification (NCBI taxonomy): domain Eukaryota; kingdom Viridiplantae; phylum Streptophyta; class Magnoliopsida; order Solanales; family Solanaceae; genus Nicotiana; species Nicotiana tabacum. The sequence goes on along the minus strand of NC_134080.1, from coordinate 116,978,618 downwards.
CCCCACAACACTGCCCATGATAAAGAAACATGTGGATATTCATAGCTACTCATGAAGTCAACAAGTCAAGAAACTTCTTCGGTCGCCAAGCGCCATTACCTAACTTTTAGCAGAAACAACCACATACATCCAAACACTCCTTACCCCCAATACCATAGTACAAATCTCATGTCTAAGAACCTCATCTCAGCAAGTACAAACATCCCAACTAACAACTCACCACGGAACCACGTGGATTCTCACGCTACACAGTTCGTACACCAAACCAGCAATAACTAAATTATGCAGCACAAATAAGGGAAAGCCAAGTACAAGAATTATCTAACAAGTACAACATGTGTGACAATAAAAGTATAGTATTTCATCAAATTGTCCCACAGAGGGAAAACACAACACCAAATAAACACAATGAAAGGGTACCCCACATAACATCCGTTGCGGCGCGCAGCCCGCTCCCAAATACTCATCAAGACAAAATGCTCGGGTCCACTGATCACATAAATATTGATATGAGGCACAGCAAAGTGCACAAGTAAAATTGTGGAAACAATGAATAGAAGTGCTAGAACATGAAAGAAACAAGCACAGCTAAGGTGCAATGAACAAATCAACATCACGGGGGCTATCTTGCCCGCATCGCCATAAGTCCTGAAAAGAATTACAACATGCGTGGGGAATAATCATACAACTTCACCGCCTAACATAGCATAAAAGAGTAGCACATAACATAGGCTAGGGGCACAAATAATATCCATTCTGCCCGGTAACATAACCATACTGACAATCTTACAGGAGCGCTCAAACTTGATCTGATACAAGATACATATTCTCATTGAGCTGTCAAATAGCCCCCAACCCAAATCCTGATTATTTCCAAATAGGTAAGTATGCTTCAAAAAGATCCACAACAACTTATCAATAATACATGCTATTAATTATTGCATTCTCAACATTTCTTCAAGATTCGTAAATAGGAAATAGTCCATTCATGAGGGCATCTAGCCCCAAACCTCAGGAATACCGAAATTTCCATACCCAACTCAACTACGCAAATCAAATGGCTGATATATCACTCACACCCTATTATTCTGCTGAAGCACCCATATAGGATTTCTAGCCGTGTAACAAAATATTAACCCCGAAAGCCTCAAAACTCAGTAATCACCATGCCACTAGCCACGCACCCGCAAATTAAAACTCAAGGTCCCTTCCAAAAATGCACACCCTTCACATATGATAGCCAACAAGGTCAATACTCTATTAATTTCTGATACCTAGTCAGGAGAAAGTCACAATGTACCACATATTCCTTACGTCCATAGTAGACAGCCAACTCAAGCCTTTGTCGAACCATCGAGACCTTTTCGAGATCTTCCCGCACGCAACTAAGCCATCAGGACTGCACCTCCCCAACTCGACCGAGTCATACAAACCGTCCAATACAAGAGTGTTGCCATAAATGCCAGTAGAGATTTCCTATTCAAAGGACCAATTACTTCATCGCTATGCTGACCCAATACCATAGAGCTGACCTATTTCTTTGGATAGTCGATATGCAATAATCCAAGTCAAAATCCTAGCATCGTCCCGTGCAAGATCTCAGACCTTAGTCATATACAAATTTCGGGAACCTACCAATACCACATATACATATACCTCAGGCCAAATCTGATATAAATCTAACTCTGCAATCTGAATGCAGCTATTGGACTCCTCCACTTGGCGCAAATCCATAGAAAACAACGTCTGATGATCCATAAAACTAACCTTCAAAGCTCGTACAACACAAATCACAAGGTACTCTAATACCACCAACTATTCCCAATCAACACCCACTTTGTGGCCTTACAACAATCGCGACGACTAGTCAACCAATTAAACCTTCCGAAGCTCGCACTCATCAATCAGATGCCGGAAACCGATGCGCCTCCATACGAACAACTGAATAGTCTCTCAATGCCTCTATATCTTCGGATTGGAAAACACGTCCAGACAATGCCTGAGCATCCCTGACTCTTTCGTAGCCTGTTTGTAGCATCACGAACCACTGGCGCATGGAAAACGCTGAGAGCATAATATTATACACGAGTGGATGTAAAGGAACATCAGTTATATACTTCAAGCTGAATTAATATCGCACGATAAGGAATAAAAGAAGGAGAATTTCCTAATAGTTCTATAGCCTCTCGAGGATAAGTACAGATGTCTCTGTACCGATCCGCAAGACTCTCTAAACCTGCTTGTGACTCGTAGCACCCATGAACCTAGAGCACTGATACCAACTTGTCACGATCCCAAAATTCCTCCAAAGGAGTCATGATGGCACCTAGTCTCTAAACTAGGTAAGCCTAACATTTTCTGTAATAACATGGATATTTACTAACTTTAAATTAAATTACTCTGAACAAATTACAATTCCCAAAACCGGTGGTACAAGTCACAAGCCTTTCTAATAGTAGTTATACAAAATAAATACATCACTGCTCCAAAACAAAAGTAACAAATGGAATTAAGTACAAATGAAGGTGACTCTAAGGCCTGCGAACGTTGTAGCAGGTTTACCTTGAGTCTCCACCGCAACGATCCGCATAGCTACTACCGATCAAATACTTGGATCTGTACACAAAAATGTACAAAAGTGTAGTATGAGCACACCATGGTGGTGCACAGTAAGTATCAAGACTAACCTCGATTAGGTAGTGATGAGGAACGGTCAAAACACCTACTGGTCAAATGAAATGAGCAGGATATGATAATAAAATACTGAGATAAAGATGACGTGGTAATACCAGCAGCGGAGAGAAATCAAATACAAACAGTAGGAGCAATAAAGGGAGAACACGGGTAGTAACAAACGATAACCAAGTAAATCAGATAACTAAGTAAATCAACACTGACATAATAGGAACAGAGACAAGTAAGAATGTATCCAAATAAAGAAGTTAATACCAACTAAATCAATCACATCATGTCTAGTACACAATCACGACCATCTCAACCCTCGATTTCTCATATCATAATCTCAACTTCCGAACCTTCAGCACACATGGCACCTTGTTCCCCCATATTTCATTTTCCATTTCACTTTTAACAACAAAATCCATATGCTATACAATACATAACGTCCGTACAATGCACTCAATATGTCCAAGAAGTCTTATTTACCTAATATAAGTAAAATTATAATTTCTAAGCTAATTAGGAAAGCCGACGAGAAAAGATGAAGTTGTTTATTTGGAAATCCTTTGAGTAAAGAAGGTAACCCTTTTAATTTAAAATACAACATCGAATGGATTATTGCCTTTAACATGAGAATTAATAACTTAAAACTTAGTAAAAATTCCTTTTTAAGATAAATACAACCTCAGACGGTTTAAGGGGATATAATTGAGAAACTAATTAAATTAAATGTAACAATTATTGAAGTTTGAAGTAATGGAATGTGTATTTATATATATATGTGTGTGTGTGTGTATATATATATATATATATATATATATATATATATATATATATATATATATATACGGTGAGGTATTGAAACATTGTGGGTTCTAACACAAAAGATCACAACAATAAAGGAATTAAACAGTTTAAATATTTGAATTGATAACAACAAATAAACACAGCAGCAGAAAGTGCACGACATAACCCTTCGTGCTTTTACTCTCGTTCTCACCATAAGAATCAATATTCACTTTTATTCTTTCTTGTTGCGGCATGCAACCCGATCCCAATCATATAGTACTGTTGCGGCGTGCAATCTGATCCAAATCATATAGTGATATTGTGGCGTGCAACCCGATCCAAATCGTATAATATTGTTGCGGCATGCAATCTTATCCAAATCATATAATATCATTGCGGTGTACAACCCGATCCCAAATAATATTGTTGCGGCGTGCAAACCGATCCCATATAATATTGTTGCGGCGTGCAACCCGACCCAAATCATATAATATTGTTGCGGCGTGCAACCCTATCCCATATACAAATCAACAACAATCACAAAAGAATCCCGGCAAGGGAATAATAAGGAAATAACAATATCCCGGCAAGGGAGTAAACAACAAGAATCACACGTCCCGACAAGGGAACGAACAGTAAGAATTAAATATGTCCCGGCAAGGGAATCAGCTATAACCAAACTTGTACCAACAATTAACTTCACAATGAAACCTTAACTAAAAAACAAGACATAACAAGCACGTAATAACTACACCGTTAACCACAACAATTGGACATGTAACCTATTTGCACGAAGTCATAGAGGAACTAACAATTAAGAAGTATCAAAACGATAAGGAAGGCAATTAAGGGTCAATGTAACATGTAAGAATTAGAGGAAAGCTAACAACGTCATATGGAGCATATAGAGGAAATTTAAGCAACTAGGAAACCCAATCATAACGGGATACTTTCCACATAAGGACCTAAGAACCCCAGAGGCAAATTTCCCACAAATAAGGTCGAGCACACACTCGTCACCTCGCATGCATGGACTACAATTAGCGTACAAGACTCAATTCCTAAGGGGAAGTCCCCCACACAAGGTTAGACAAGATACTTACCTCAATCCAGCCAATTCAATACTCAATTAGCTTTTCCTTTACCAATTCATCAACGCTCGGCTCAATCTAGCCAAAAATAACTTGAATACATCAAACAATGCAAGAGAAAACAATTTTAATTGACAAAACTATGATTCTTATACAATTTGCAAAAAGTCAACAAAAGTCAACTCCCCGGGCCCGCACCTCGGAACCCGACAAAATTTACTCAAATCGAACACCCATTCCGCTAAGAGTTTACCCATACAAAAATTATCTAATTCCAATACCATTTGGTCATTCAAATCTTCATTTTATATTTTTGAAAGATTTCACAATTTTCCCCAAATTTTCCTTTAGATTCTCATGAATTTGATGTTAAATCTAAGATATAATCACAAAATATAGTTGGAAATTGATTAGAGACACTTACCCAATGATTTGGATAAGTTTGGGTCCTTGAAAAATGGCCCATGGAGGTTTAGGGTTTGAGAAAATTGAGAAATGGGTGAAAAACTCGTCAAAAACTTCACTTAACAGGCCTCAGATGTCGCATTTGCGAACCCCTCGCAATTACGAACAACGCAGGGCTGACAGAAGTCGCATTTGTGACAAAATCTCGCATCTGCGAACTGGGCATCGCAAATGCGATAAAAAGTTTGCATTTGCGACCACACCAAAACCAACAATTTTTTCTGACACGAAAATGAGCATAACTTCCTTATACGATATCCAAATTCGATTATTCTTTTTGTTATGGATCCATAATTTTGATATGGATCTAATGATCCAAACAAAACTGAATTTGGATCTTATTTTGTCAATGTGATATTATTTTTGCTTGAAGAAACGAAGATGAAGCATCCAAAAAAAAGCGCAACATAGCCTAAACCTATCCAAAACTCACCCAAGCCCTTGGGGCTCCCTAACAAACATGCATGCAAGTCTAAAATTATCATATGGACTTGTTCATCAAAATAACATCAAAAACTATGAATTTAATCTCAAAACTCATGATTTTCTAACTTTTCAACCGGACGTCCAAATCACGTCAAATCAATTCCAGTGTTTACCAAATTTTACAGATAGGACTTAAATATCATAAAATACTTGTACCGAGATTCAGAACCAAAATACGGGTCCAATACCAATGAGTTCAAACATTAATTCATTTCTATATTTCCTTTAAAAACCAGCATAACAAGTTTTTTTGAAAATTGTTTTCTAAAGCTAGGGACCTCGGAATTCAATTCCGGGCATACGTCCAAGTCCCATATTTTTCAGCGGACCTCCCAGGATTTTCGAAACACAGACCCGGATCTATTTACCAAAAATGTTGACCAAAGTCAACTAAAAACCAAATTGTAACTCTAAAAATTATTTTTTTTTTCATATTTTCACATAAAAGCTTTCCGGTTTCATGCCTGGACTGCGCACGCAAGTCGATACCCATAATATGAAGCTACTCGTGACCTCAAACTGCCAAACCGGACGAAATTGCTCAAAACAACTAGTCGGATCGTTACATTCTCTCAGTTCTCTCAGGCATCAGGCCTACATGCTAATCTAGGAAAAAGCCCAGTATATTGTGGTGGGGTAACGCAATATGTGAAGGACTAGATATTGACTCACTTGGGATTTGAAAATGGATCCTTTCCCTTCAAGTACCTAGGCATAGATTTCTTTTTATGAATTGTTTATTTTAAATATTCAGTTTAAATAATTTGTATCTTTCTCAGTCCAATAAATAGAGTTGAGGTTAAAGTAAGCTAATAGAAAACTGAAATAACTAGTTATAGTAAGCATGAAAGGGATAAATTAAATGATTCCTTTGTCTACAAAGAAAATAACTCTCATACAGTGCAACCTTTGATCGAAAAGATTACAGCCAAGATTTTTTCCTGGACTGCTAAAAAGCTCTCTTATGCTGGTCGTGTGTAGCTGGTCCAGTCTGTAATATTTGGCATCCAAGCATATTGGACTCAATTGTTTATCTTTCCTGCTAAGGTACTGAAAATGATAGAGGCACTCTATAAAGGTAACATTTGGTCTAGAACTAATATAATAATCAAGAAGTCTTTAGTAGTATGGGAAAACACTTGTACTCCAAAGTCAGCTACAATAGATGCCAATACCACAGCAAGCCAATTGGATGGTGAGAAGAATAATTGGATCTAAAGCAACTATACTGCAGTCATAGAATATAAATGATCACAGCAAAAGCATTGTTAGACAAATATACCTGTAGCTTCTAGGAGACTTACCAAGAGTTAGTTGGGGATGTCTAATCTTCCAAAATACTGCTAGGCCTGTAGCGACCCGACCGGTCATTTTGAGCTTTTGCACTTTGCTCTCTAGTTCTCGGGCATGACTTGCCCCGTGTGATGTATTATGACTCATGTAAATCGATGTTTTTGGTTTTCAGGGTAATCGGAATGAACTTGGAAGAACAGTTCTCAGCTTGAAGCTTGAAATTTGAAAGGTTTGACAAAGATTTGACTTGTTGGAATATGATCTCGGATCGGAATTGTTATGATTTGGTTAGCCCCGTTAGGTGATTTGAGAATTAGGAGCGTGATCGGAATGCATTTTGGAGGTCCGTGGAAGGTTTATGCTTAAGTTAGCGAAATTGAGATTTTGGCATTTTCCAGTTGATAGGTGAGATTTTGATATGGGTGTCGGAATGGAATTCCGGAAATTCCAGTAGTTCCGTTGTGTCATTTGGGATGTGTGTACAAAATTTCAGGTCATTCGGACGTGGTTTGATAGGGTTTTTGATCAAAAGCGAAATTGGGAAGATTTTGGAATCTTAGGCTTGAATCCGATGTGTTTTGGTTGATCCGATGATGTTTGAGGTGTTTTGAAGATTGGTATAAGTTTGAATAAGGTTATAGGTTATATTTGTGCTTTTGGTTGAGGTCCCGGGGGCCTCGAGTGATTTCGGATGGTTGACGGAGAGTTTGGAACTTTTGAAGAAGCTGCAGATTTTCTGTTTCTGGTATTTCTGCACCTGCGGATTGGGGACCGGAGGTGCGATACCGCATATGCAGAGAATTGGTCGCAGAAGCAAAAATTGGTGAGGTTGGAAGGAACCGCAGATGCGGTTATGGGACCGCACCTACAGAGGAGCAGATACGGGAAATGTGTCACAGATTTGGTAATTTAAGTGAGGACCACATATGCGGTACCGCAGAAGTAGAATTTGGGCCGGAGATGCGAAAATGCCTGGGCAGAAAGTATATATTGCACCCTTTGCGATTTTGAAAGAGTTTTCACCATATTTCATCCGGGAGAAAGCTTAGGAGAGCTAATTGAAGAGAGAATTCAAGAGGATTTCATGGAGGTAAGATTTTTGGACCCTAAACTTGTTTGTATGATGAATTTTAACATTGTAAGCTTGAAATCAATGAAAAATCAGTAGCAAAAAATGGGTAATTAGGGCTTGAGATTAAGAGATCTTTAAGTAGGGATTTGAGGGGCCATTTGAGGTCCGATTTTGATGATTCTTGATATGTATGAACTCGTGAGAGGATGAGGATTCCATTGATGTTAATTTTATCAGATTTCGAGACGTGGGCCCGGGGGCCAGGTTTGAGCAATTTCGGGATTTTGATGTTAAATTGGATATTTTCGACTGGGCTTCGTTCCCTTAGCATATTTTAATGATTATGTACTGATTGTGGCTAGATTCGGAGCATACGGAGGTCGATTCGTGCGGGCGAGGCATCGCGGGCTAGAGTTTGGACTGGATCGAGGTGAGTAATGATTGTAAATGATGTTCTGAGGGTTTGAAATCCCAGATTGCACATCGTAGTGCTATATTGAGGTGAGGCACACGTTTGATGACGAGCGTAGGGTCGTGCACCATTGGGTATTGTGACTTGGTCCGTCCCGATTGATGATTTTACTGCGTGTTTGACTGAAATCTAATTGTTATCATCATTATTTGGGTTGAATGCCATATTTGGGCTTCGTGCCAACTATTTGAACCCTTCGGGGATTTTGTTGATATTTCCTCACTGTTTTGACTTTATACTTGAACTCAGTCATATTATTTTCCATTGTTTTCAAAACTTAGCCATGTTTACTTTGCTTTAACACTTGAAATGATATTTAAAATAATATTTTTGGGCTAAGCATCATGTTTTACTATTGCCCGAGCGGCTTATGTGATTTTTGACTAAGTAAGGCCGAGTGCCTATGTTATGAGGATATCTTTTGGGTCGGGCTGCACGCTGCAATGGTGAAACGCTGATTTTGATTATGAGGCCGAGGGCCTGAGATATGTACGCCACGAGGTGGCTTGTTGATATGAGGCCGAGAGCCTAGAGATGATGCCACGAGATGGCTTGATATTGCGCTTGGGCCGTAAGGGGCCCCTCCAGGAGTCTGCACACCCCCAGTGAGCACGAGTACCCATTGTGATGCGAGATATAGCCCGAAGGGCTGGTACTGTTCTATGTGATTGCCCGAGGGGCTGGTATTGTTCTATGTGATAGACCGAGGGGCTGGTATTGTTCTAAGATATTGCCCGAGGGGCAGATTTGTTGACATTGTGCCTGAGGGGCGAACCTTATGTGCTTTTCTTTCTTATTTGCCTGTCATTTGCCTGTTTAATTGTGTATTTGTTCCCGAGAGGCAGATTTTTTGTGCTTATCTGCACTAACTGCTTTACTTTCAATTGTGTAACTATTGAAAAAGTCATTTTTAAAGAAGTTTAAACTGAGCTAAGATGCTTTAAGAGATTTCACAGCTTCATTGCTTTCTTAAATGGTTTTGTATTGCTTCTATACAACATCTCGATATGCTTTACGGATTTCCTATTGCTCAGTCTCCATTTATTTTATTACTCACTGAGTTGGAGTACTCACTTTACTCCCTGCACCTTGTGTGCAGTTTCAGGTATTTCTACACCCGGTAGCGGGTATTGGATGAGCTGAGGCAGAGTCATTGGAGTTATAGCGAGGTACATGCCCGACGTTCGTAGCACAACTTTATTCCCTCTTGATGTCATTAGACTATTTTTTGTATATTTCCGGAATCCTATTGTATTTTTGACCTTAGTAGATGCACATGACTTGTGACACCCCGATGTCGGGTTGTATTCATTTCCTCACTTGTTTTATTTTGCTAAGTCTATACTTGTCGGGGGTTTATCCTTATAAATGACTTAAATTGACTTATTGAAACTGTTAAAACTAATTTGGGAATTATGTCAGCTGGCCTTTTCTTCACGAAAGGCGCCATCACGACCGGGTCCGGTTTGGGATCGTGACAAGTTGGTATCAGAGCCTAAGTTACATAGGTCTCATGAGTCATGAGCAGGTTTAGTAGAGTCTCCCGGATCGGTACGGAAACGTCTGTATTAATCCTCGAGAGGTTGTAAAACCTCTAGGAAAAAACTTCACATTCTTGAATTCTTATCGTGCGTCCTTTTAGCTTGAAATGTAACTCGTTCAATCCCTTCCACATGTTTGTATGCGTGCATGAGCGCTCAGTATTAGATGTGCATCGATGACTTGTGATTCCCTGATCAAGGGGCGAGATGCGATCTTTGTATGTTGATATTGGGCCAGTCTAGAAGACTTGATGCCGTATTTTTACCTATAACTTGAGCTCGGAGCTGCTGATTACGTGAGCACGTGTTTCTGGATCTATATGTGATGTTGTGTCCCTATTAAGGGAAGTGATGGCTGGATAGTTACGTGATGAGTGTGATGTGACTGCGAGATGTATTCATATGATTTGGAAGCGACGAGGAGGGTTTGCTGGAGAATAAAAGAACTATTAAGTGCTCGATTTCCATCTTGATTTGAGGTATAGCCCCGAGTTATGGGTGTGTGAAGAATCTTTTCATGTTTCCTAGCTGGGAGTGAAGTCAATCTCATGTTGCAGTATGAGTTCAGACGCAGGAAGACTAAGTGACTGCGTAATGTTTATGACGGTGTAAGGTAAATGTTAGTTGGAGGCAAAGCAGGTGGGTTATCTCCTGAGGAGAGTTATGAGGTTGGGTGATCCTTATGTTGTCTGTTAGAAGATCTCATTTACAAGTGAAATATATGTGTTGAAATTTAAATTTGGGTCGCTTAAGAGAGTGGGCTTGACTGTTGCGAGGATGAATACGAGATTTACAGAAGATTTAAAGTACCAGATGGTCTGTGTTTCATGAGTTAATGAAGGATTGACTTTAATCTCACTATGGTATTATGGCAGCAGTAGAGTATATGTGTTATGAGTTATTATGTGTGTTTTGGTCTATGGATTTGAGCCAAGTTGGGGAGTCTGCTATTGATTAGGCGATTGCATGGCTAGGTGCTATGTCGGTTCCAATTTGAGGCATACTGGTAAGTCAGTTATGGCTTACGGAGATTGAGACCGAGGATGACTCGAGTAAAGGAAAAGTTTGACAAAGGTTATATTATGCTTCATAGGTGCATGAGAATCACGGAATGTCTTGAGTTGTTGTTGGTGAAGGATGCTCGGTGCATAGAGCAGGAAGTTGCTTGGTTGTATTAAGATGAGGTTACATTCTGCGGCGTCGGAATGCTAGTGAGGCACAGGTTGCTCGGTTCATTTGATCAGGTTGATTGCAGTTTGAGTAGAGGGGATGACTCTCGAGAATGGTTCTAATGGGTTCAAGATTCTACATGTAATATTTGGAGATTTTCAAAGTGGTGTAATTGTCTAGAATCTGAGGTTTGCATTTGGAGGGTGTCAAGATTTGTGGTATTTCTATATCAATTATGGGCTTCTATATATCAGTATCAGGAAGGTGATGATAACGGATTTAGATTCGTAGGAAGTTTCTTCAAAGTAAAGTATTTCGAATGTGGTACTTTGAGGCATTTAAGAGAGTGTCCGGCGGCTTATGAGCCTTAGTCGGTGTGGTCTTATGCTTGGGTCTCGTGCAGTGAGTCTAGGTTGAGAATTGTGGTGTTACAGCAAGGAGGAGTATCAAGTTGAAGGTAAATCAGAAGGAAACTTGGATAGCTGGGATAGCTTGATAGTAGGCTGGATCGGCATGGTAAGGATATGGTCAGTTCTTTGGATGCTTACGAGGTAATGAGTTCTTACAGGTGTTTCGCGGCAATGCTCTTAGGTGTTAGTGGCATGCGTAGCTTGGCTGAGTTAGAAGGATTCAGTCATGGCAGGTTTGGTTTTGTGCAAAGGGAGTCGAAGAGTTCTTGATGATTTCCACCGCAGTTTGGAGGTGCATATTTTCTACTAGCATGAAGAGCGTGGGATGTATAGTGATTTTCTTCCAGATGGGTTCAATGGAAAGTCTTGGTTGGTTGAGTACATAGTTGCTTGTGGCTCGAAAGGGATATGAAGTCCTCATGTTATCCTAGGATGGTATAGTATATGCGGTATATTGTGGAGAATTGAGATTGTGTGTGTAAGGCTACGGTTCAGTTCTGAAAGGAAGGTCATAAAACTCTTAGGCAGCGGGCAACTTTAAATAGTTAGAGAAATGAGCTTCAGATGATTAAGCAAATGGTATTGCTACTTAGGGTGATTTGAAAAGGGCATATGTTTTAGAAAATGGCTATGTGATTAAGTTGATGGTACTTTGGTAGTATTGCTTTCTTGTTAGATCGGCTGTTGATATTCGAGTTTTCTTGGTGGAGGAATTTTAGATTATCTCTCGTGGAATGATTGAGTATTAGAGGTGTGGTATGTATTTGAGCAACGGAATTGGGACCGGATCTGGTGATTCATGTACCATATGGATTGGGAGACGGGAAGTTCTCATATTCAGGCTATGTTGTAGTTGTGGGTCGTGTGTATCGGCACGGTATAGTGACTATTAGGGTTTGGAGACCCGAGTGGATCCTTTGTTGCTTGGTATGTTAGATTATGGAGGTAATAATGGGCATAGACTGGTTGTCTCAGTGTTGTGTCATTTTGGGCTATTGCGCTAAGGCGGCTATGTTGGCTATGCCGGGAATGCCACGGATTAAGTGGCAAGGTTCGACGGATTTTATGGTATTAGTAGGATGGTTTTATGCTTCGAAGACCTAGTGGATGGCTGGGAAGGATTGTCTTTCTTATTTGAGCTTTCGTGATGGATGTCACTGCAGAGGCTTCTACCATTGATTCAGTTCTGGTGATGATGGACTTTTCGGATGTTTTCTTGTGGTCGGGTATGTTGTTGGGCAAGGTTGTTGATTTTGGTATTGATTTGATGTCGGGCACCATATCGTATAGCACCGACAGAATTAAAGGAGTTGAAGGAGCAGCTTCAGGGTTTCCTTGATAAGGAGTTCGTTGGCAGGCCAATGTGGATGCGTGTTCTAACTTGAGCCGGGTTGGTTGGCTCCGAATTGTATTGTTGTGGAATGTGTTGATTCGATTGTTATTGAGCTTATTAGTAATGTGGGGAGATCTATGAGTTACCTATCCGAGTTGTGAGGCATTAGGATTTGTTTGTCATAGGCACATATGGTGTGATGTTATTGGGGTCTCTCAGTGGAATTCGAGCAGGAGGAGTATTGGATATTGCTTGGTAGATGGCGCATCAGTTATGTCCTTTCGGGTTGTGTGATGTTATGTATTTTTTTTACCATGGTTATGATGATTTACTTGGGTTCTAAACATCAATTACGCGTGGTCATCAATTTCGAGCAGAGTGACTTGAGGTATTTCATGTGGAGTAGTGTTTGGATAGGATCGCGCATTGCAGCGAAGTTATGTGGAGGTATGACCTTGCGGGTTAGATTCGTGTGTTCTATTTCTATGATGTGAGATGGGTTCTTAACCTTGTGTTGTGGTGGTGCTGGTGAGCTTGCGGTACAGCTCTTTCATTTGAGTCATTTCCATGATTTGAGTATGTCGGATTGTTGCTTATTGGTTTGTGGAGTTCAAAGTTGTGACCTTATCCTGTATTGATGTGTCATATCACCAGCGTAGTGTGTTGGATTAGATGAGATCGTTGGGATAATTAATGAATATGAACGGTTTCGATTTCAGCATGTGGGAAGGATAATATTGAGGTTTGGCTCAGAAATTTGCTATGGTATTTACCAAAGGAGAAGTGGTTTAATGAATGGTTGATCTGGGAAATGGTTATGGCTTACTGTGTGTTTTAGTTTCCATTGGCAGTATATGAAAGTGTTGGGATAAGACTTTAGTTGATAAGAGGTTTTCTACCGGTATTCGGTGGTTGTGTAAAGCTGTCGTGATTTGAAGTTATCACTACAAGTGTTTGAGTTATGTGGTATATCATGTGATTGCACCTGAGATTGCAAGTATGGGTTATTACAGCTTGTTCGGGCTTATTCTGAGTATAGATGTGAGATTCTGATCTTGTGGATGATTTCAGAAGTAGAAATGTGGTTCCAATGTTAATAGGCTAGATTGGATTGTGAAATTTCAGTTACATTGTGTTATCGGACCTATATAAGATAGGGTGACATGGGATCACCCTCGGGTATATGCATGGTAAGGTTATTCAACGATTGGTTGGCTTTTGGAACAACTCTGGACGCGTTCGAGGACGAACGAATGTTTAAGTGGGGGAGGATGTAACGACCCTACCGGTCGTTTTGATCTTTTGCACTTTGCTCGCCAGTTCTTGGGCATGACTTGCCCCGTGTGATGTATTATGACTCATGTAAATCGTTGGTTTTGGTTTTCAGGGTAATCGGAATGAACTTGGAAGAACCGTTCTCAGCTTGAAGCTTGAAATTTGAAAGGTTTGACCAAGATTTGACTTGTTTGTATATGATCTCGGATCAGAATTTTTATGATTTGGTTAGCTCCGTTAGTTGATTTGAGAATTAGGAGCATGATTGGAATTCATTTTGGAGGTCCGTGGAAGGTTTAGGCTTAAGTTAGCGAAATTGAGATTTTGGCGTTTTCTAGTTGATAGGTGAGATTTTGATATAGGTGTCGGAATGGAATTCCAGAAGTTCCAGTAGTTTGTAGTGTCATTTGGGATGTGTGTGCAAAATTTCAGGCTATTCGGATGTGGTTTGGTTGGGTTTTTTATCAAAAGCGGAATTGGGAAGATTTTGGAATCTTAGGCTTGAATCCGATGTATTTTGGTTGATTCGATGATGTTTGAGGCGTTTTGAAGATTGGTATAAGTTTGAATAAGGTTATGGGTTATATTTGTGCTTTTGGTTGAGGTCTCGGGGGCCTTGGGGTTATTTCGGATGGTTGACGGAGAGTTTGGAATTTTTGAAGAAGCTGCAGATTTTCTGTTTCTGGTATTTCCGCACCTGCGGATTGGGGACCAGAGGTGCGATGCCGCATATGCGGAGAATTGGTCGCAGAAGCGAAAGCTGGTGAGGTTGGCAGGAACCGCATATTCGGTTGTGAGACCGCACCTGTGGAGGCGCAGATACGGGAAATGTGTCACAAATACGGTTTTGGTAACTTAAGTGAGGACCGCAGATTGCTGGGATCAACACCTTCAAAGGATCATCAAGCAAGGAAAAGGAAAATCCAAGAAGGCTAGCATCTTCAAAATGATATATGTTGAGATTTCGCATGCAGTATGGATCGAAAGAAACACATGCATATTTGAGCAAAGGTATCGAGGCAGTGATGTTCTTCTGCGGGAGATAGCATATATATGCAATGTTAGAGTAGCTACTCGAGCTAAGAGTTACATACAAAATTTTACCTAGGAACAGAGTAGATTCATTAGTTCTATTTGTAAATAAGTATGCTTTGTTGCTTTTCAGCTTTGAGATAGTCAGCTGAGTTAGCTTGACAATAGATTTGTACTGCTATTCTTTGGTGATTAATACAAAAGAAAGTTAATTACCAAAAATAAAATAATAATGTTTCTTAAAAAAAATAAAAAAGTTGTCAAAATTTATATTCAAACGGGAGCTTATTTTATTATTAAACACATTTTAGCATTTGATATCACAAATATTAAAATGGTGGAATTACTTTGATTTATCCTTTCTATATCCACTTTGAACATATATTTAATAGGTGTTTGACAATATTTGGTGGAAACTTAAAAAAAAGTATTTGAAGTTAAAGTTGAAAAGAATATTCCATTTGTTCCAATTTATGTTTCATACTTCTCTTTTTAGTTTGTCTCAAAAAGAATATCATACTTTCTTATTAAGAATTAATTAAATTTTTAACTCCTTACTTTACCCCTAATGAATGATTTATAGTCACACAAATATTTATGTCTTATTTTAGACCCCAAGTTTTAGAAGTCTTTCTTTCTTTGAGATGGAGGGGGGATATTAATTTGGGAATTTAAGTTATATTTAAATATAAATTCCACTTGGGAAAACAAAGTTGAAGATGCAAATAAACCATTATTTGGCCTTAGATTTGGCTATTGTTTTTCAAAAAAAAAACATGAAATATGATCAGTTTTTGAAAAAAAATTGAAAAAAAAATATTCAAGCTCCCAAAAACTGCTTTTGGGAGAAAAAATTTCTTCTGCTCCCAAAGCTTAAAATTATTTTCAAATAAAATGCATGTCCAAACACAACTTATATTTTCAAAAATTATTTTTCAAAACAACTTCAAAAACAAAATTCAAGTTTCAATCAAATCTATGTCCAAACACTAGCCATGTCACTTGAAATACTTTTCAAACAAGTTATTCAAATCACTATTTGCAGATATTGAATAATAATATTTGCAAATGATCAAGTCAGTTTTTGCAGATACTGAAATATAATATTTATCTCAAACTAAGACAAGCTTCAAATATTGGACAAAATAGACTAGATTGTGAATTGTAAGTATGGTCTTATTATAGCTTTATAACAAATAATTCCTTCCAACACTTAACGCCCTGCCATGTGCATACTGCAATGTGACATTTGATTCAACTTGAACTTGCCATTTATTTTAGTGTTACCTAACTACCCCACCAATAAAGATACCGAGTAATTCTACCTACAAAATCTTACGCAAATGGAAAGAATAACTTAGCTATTTTCTTTCAGCGCTTTAGTCTCTATAGTTTTCACTCACTCCAGTAACTGCTAGGCCACACCGTTAAGTAAATGCTTGTTGATATTTTCTAGCCAAATTAGCTAGCTACAAGACTGCAGCTTACGTTTTAGAATATTGGGTTATGGAGAACCTAATTCTACTTTTCTATTTTAGGCTTAACAAAGACCAGAAAGACAGATAGCAGCTAAAACTACACCATTCAAAGAGCATAAAAGTTGAAAGGAAAAGTTCACCAATTAATGACCTTATGTAGTTAATATGTTCCAAAGAGAAATCTAGGGTTGTGCAACAAAACAGATGCGGAAACAACATGAAAAGTAGTTGAAATTTAGAACGAGTTTCTGAAGTAACAACACTCTGATAAGAGATAACATAAGTATTAAATCTAAGTTGATTTCAGTGATGCAAAATAACCAATTACTCCTTATGTGCAGGAACAAGTTCTGAGCAATAGAATGGAGGCATATGGAGGCAAAAATGAATCAAACGAAAAAAGAAAAGAGAAGTGGAAAAATCAAGCAATGGAACTAGCAAAATCAATCAAAAAGGATATTATAGGAAGGATCTCAATCAAAGGAGATCAAGGGAATGAAATCATCCGCAAAAGATTCTCCTACATAAAGACGCCAATCGAAACATCAATCAAGGGACTTGGCAACGGAATATTCTCTTATTTAAGGAAGAAATAATTCAAGCCCGCAAGTCTAGGCAAGTCAACATAAGAATCAATCTTCCAAAGAATCAATTTACGATTCCTTCTGAATACAACTCCCTTGGGTTTGCAATCTCTTAAAAAGACATACAAGACTTGAAGGCCTCAAGAAGTATAAATACCTACTGCACCAGCCTTGGAAAGATATACTTTGATCAAACCAACTTCAATATCTTTGTTCTACTTCAAACAAAATATTGTAGCCTGTTTTAGATTTCTTGTGTAACAAAGAAGACAGAGAGAGAGAGAGAGAGAGAGAGAGAGAGAGAAGAACAAAGTGACAAAAGCTGTTGGTGTATAACAACACTAACTCATCTGTACTAAGCTACTTTTTACTTGAAAGAGATCACCCTTGCACTCCAAGGGGACTGGACGTAGGATTTACTCCGAATCCAAACCAGTATAAAAACATATTGTATCATTTACTTTCTGTAATGTATCAATTACATTCTGTTCCTGAATAGTCCAATCGACTAGAACACAGATTAGTCATCAACCTCGAAAAAGAAAAGAAAAATTACAATTCATCTCTCCCCCTCCTCCCTCTTGCACTCTTAATTGGTATCAGATCAGGTCTCTCACTTTTTGCATAACAGTTTGTGAGAAAAGATCATGGCAAATCAAATAACTGTTGGAGCACTCTTTCAATAAGGAACATCACAAGTCAGGCCACCATATTTCAATGGACAACACTTTTCTCACTGGAAATTATGAATGAAATTTTATGCAAAATTTTATGATGTGAAAGTATGGCGTGTTATTAAAAAGGAAAACAATCAACTACCAGTAGTAACTCAACTACCCGCTGATCCTGAAGATATAGATGAATACATAGATGAACAAATGGCGGTCGTTCAGGTTAATGCTAAGGCACGAAACATGTTGTATAACGTTATAAGTGGAGAAAAGTATGAGAAGATTTTAAAGTTGTGATACGGTCAAAGAAATGTGGGACAAATTGGAAGTCCCCTATGAAGGAACTAGCAAAGTGAAAAAAAACTCAGATAAATATATTGGTTTATGATTATGAACTGTTTCAGATGAAAGAAGGAGAATCCATTGAGGAAATATTCACAAGATTCAGCAAAATCATTAGCGATCTGAAAGCCTTTGGTAAACCATACTCAAGTGGTGATCACATTCAAAAAATCCTAAGGAGTTTACCTACCACATGGCAGACAAAAGTAGTTGCACTCGAATCTCAAGATTTAAACAAACTTTCATATGATGAACTACAAGGAGATCTTAGCGTTCTAACCCATCTCAAGAAAACAAGTCAGAAGAAAAGAAGAAAACAATTGCCTTCAAAATTACAACTGAAGGACATGAGAATGATATTGATGAAAATCTAGAATCTCTTAAAAAAGAAATTGACATGGTATCAAGAAACATGGATGGATTATTAAGAAGGTAAAGAAACACAAGAAGGGGAAGGATTCCATCTAGGCGAACAAGGCAATACAATGAACAAGACAAGAATGACGGGAAGTGTTATGAGTGTGGAAGGTATGGGTTGTTCAAGCTAAATGCCTAAATCTTAAAAGAAAAGTCTCCAGTGGGTTAGGCAAAAACAAATCCTTTGGAAGCTGGAGTGATGAAGATAGTTCAGATCACGAAGAAATAGCAAATATGTGCTTCATGACTATCCTAGAAAATGACATGAACAAATAATATGGTTGTTGGACTGATAAAGATACATCAAACGATAAATGCAAGGAAGATACTGAAAACTGTATTATGGCACGAGGTGAAATAAGAAAGGTAAGATCTTATAACTATGATAGATATAATGAATTGTAGGATATTCTTGACCTTACCCTAAAAGACTCTCAAAATATATTGAATGAATTAAGGAGACTCAATAGTGAAAAGAAAGCCTGGGAACTTAAGCTTGAAGTCTGTGAAATTGAAAGAGACATACTTCAAGATGAAGTTCAGGAATTGCAAATGCAAATAATGGCATGGTAAATCCACCAGTCACAGTTCAGTCAAGTCTAACCATGCGACTTACAAGTTAACTGGAAAAGGAATGGTTAGAACTGAGTCCACAAGTACTACACAAGTGGTAGATCGAAAACTAGATCAACCCTTGTGTGTCATTACTGTAACAAAGTTGGACACAAATATTCTTTTTGTCGATTTCATAAATCTAATATTTCAGGATGGATTTGGAAACCCAAAAACAATCCTGATTCTAGTAGAACTAACCAACAAGGATCCAAGCAAGCTTGGGTACCTAAAAGAAGGTGACAATTCTATTTTGCAGTAACACCACAGAAAGAGCTGCAAAGAAAAATAGTATTTAGACAGCGTGTGTTCTAGTCACATGACAAGTGACAAAAATCTGTTTAAAGAAGTCACAAAAATAAATGGTGGATATGTCAAATTTGGTGATGATTCAAAAGAAAAGATAGTTGGTACCGGTACAGTTCTATTCGGAGGTATGGATGGACTCAACTACAATCTTTTGAGCATAAGTCGGCTATGTAATTCGGGATATAAAGTAAAATTCAAGAAAACAGAATGCGCCATTAAAGATAAAACAGGTAAAATCATTCTTCCAGGAAAAAGGTATGGAAATGTTTATATTATTGATGGCATTGAAAATCTAGATAGTCACATTTGTCTAGCATCCATATCTGACGATCCATGGCTTTGGCATAAAAAACTTGGTCATGCAAGAATGCATCTAATTGAAAAACTCTCCAAGCATGATTTAGTTATTGGTCTTTCTAAACTCAACTTTTCTAGAAATCATGTAAGTGATGCATGTTAGATTGGTAAACAAACTAGAAACTCTTTCAAAACCAAGGACATTATGTCCACTATCAAGCCCTTACAATTGCTTCATATGGACTTGTTTGGACCCACTAAAACCGCCAGCATTAGACGTAAATGATATACTTTTGTTATTGTTGATGACTACTCATGTTTTACATGGGTAAATTTCTTATCTCATAAAGATGAAGCATTGAAAAATTTTGAGATTTTCAACAAAAGAATTGAAAGAGAAAAGGGTATCTTATCACAACCATCCAAAACGACCATGGATGAGAATTTGAAAGAAGATCCTTTGAAGAATTCTGTAATGATCAAGGGTATACCCATAATTTCTCATCCCCAAGATCACCCCAACGAAATGATGTAGTTGAGCGCATGAATAAAACTTTATAAGATATGACAAGAACAATGATATTAGAACATTCATTGCCAAATCACTTTTGGGTGGAAGCAATTAGGAAAGCATGTCATTCTCAACATGTGTCTCATAACACCAATTTTGAAAAAGACTCCATATGAATTATGGAAAGGTAAGAGGCCTGATATTGGCTACTTTCATCCGTTCGGAAATAAGTGCTTCATTCACAACAATGGTAAGGATAACCTTGGAAGATTTGATCCACGAAGTGATGAAGGTATTTTTCTTGGTTATTCAATTAATAGTAGATCATTTAGATTTTACTACAAACGTACCTTATCTGTAGAAGAATCAGTGCATGTTATATTCGATGAAAATAACTCTATGGATGAGAAAGGAATCATTAGAGGTGATGAAGATACCAACCAAGAAGTATCATAGACAAATAAGCCACAAAAGTCGACTGATACCCCAGTCATAGTCACGGAGTCGACTTGTGAACCAGTGAGCAATCCTATTGAACCACAAAAGGAGTTGACTACTTTTGTAGTTGGAACCTAACCAAATGAATGGAGAAGCGAACCTAAATATCCTTAAAAGTTCATCATAGGAGATCCAAACGAAGGGATAAAAACTAGATGGTCTCTCAAAAAGAAAGCAAATATTGCACTCATATCTCAAGTAGGACCAAAGAAAGTTGATGAAACCCTAAAGGATTCTAGCTGGATACGAGCTATGCAGGACGAACTTGATCAATTCGACAAAAATCAAGTTTGGGAATTAGTTCCTAAGCCAGCAAATGCTACTATAGTCGGAAAAAAGTGGGTATTCTGAAACAAGCTAAATGAAAAAGGAAAGGTAGTGAGAAACAAAGCCAGACTAGTAGCTCAAGGCTACTCACAGTAGGAAGGAGTCGACTATGATGAAACCTTTGCACCGATAGCACGGTTAGAATCAATGTGTATATTGCTTGCCTATGCATATTTTAAAGGTTTTAAACTATTTCAAACTGATATCAAAAGTGCTTTTCTAACCGGTTCATTGATGAGGAGGTATATATAAAACAACCTCCTGGCTTTGAAAACTCACAATTTCCTTATCATGTGTATAAGCTAGCTAAAGCTCTCTATGGACTCAAAAAAGCTCTTCGAGCTTGGTATGAAAGAGTGAGTTCCTTTTTAACTAATCATGGGTTCATCAGAGGTAGGGCGGGTGCTAATTTCTTTATCAAGAGATCTATTAAAGGTAATCTCATTATTCAAATCTATGTAAATGATATCATATTTGGTAGTACTGATCTTCATTTGTGCAAAAATTTCCCGAATCTCATGAAAAGTGAGTTCGAAATGAGCATGATGGGAGAGATGATATTTTTTCTTGGACTAAAAATCCATCAATCAGAAAGTGGAATATTCATCTGCCAAACCAAGTATACGAAGGAGTTGATTCAAAAATTTGGAATGAGCAATATCAAATCAATTGGAACTCCTATGAGTCCCTCTACAAGTTTAGACAGGGATGAACAAGGAAAACCAGTGGACGAAAACAAGTATCGTAGAATGATTGGATCTCTATTATATCTAACGGCTAGTCGACCAAATATCATGTTCATTGTTTGTAAATGTTCCAAGATTCAGTCAGCTCTTAAGGAGTCTCACTTAACTGCAGTAAAGCGAATTATACGCTATCTCATTGGAACCACCTCTTACGGATTTTGGTATCCTCGCTCTAACAATTATAAACTTGAGGGATTTGCATATGCTGATCTTGCAAGTGACAAGGAAGACAGAAAAAGCAAAAGTAGGACATGTCATTACTAGGAAAAGCACTAATCTCCTAGAACAGTAAGAAATAGGGATCAGTAGCTCTTTTCACAACTAAAGTAGAGTACATTGAAATTGGACAATGTTGTGCTCAATTACTATAGATTCTCATCAATTGGGTGACTGTGAATTATTTTTTAAACATGTTCAAATATTCTGTGATATTTCTAGTGTTATTTGTCTATCAAAGAATATTGTGCATCATTCTAGAGCTAAGCATATAGATATTATGTCACGACCCAAAATCCACTAAGGGTCGTGATGGCGCCGGACACCGCTGTCAGGCAAGCCAACCAAAATACTTAGTTAATTCTCGTTTTAAATACTTCTGAAATCACTTCTTTTATAAGTTTAAGCAATACATAGTAAATTCCTCTGAATAAATAATGAAATATTTAGCAACTTTTAAAATTTCTGCATAAACCCATAAACATCCCAGAACCCGGTGTCACAAGTGCATGAGCAATTTCTAAGAAATAATGTAATACAACAACCGTCCGGAATACAATATTGGACAGAAAATAAATACAGTAATCTGAAAGAGACTCTGCTGGCTGCGGGTTGTCTCGAGAAGTGCAGCTCACCTAAGTCACTGTATCAACCATGCTGCTACGCCCACTAGGCCACTAGAGATGCATGTGCCCGTGCAACAAAAATGCACAGAAGTGTAGTATGAGCACGAAAACAACGTGTACCCAATGAGTATCCCGCCTAATCTCGAAAAAGTAGAGACGAGAGGTCGACTTCGACACTTACTAGTGGTCCAATAATGTTATATCAATAATATATTAAATCGTAGATTTTTATAAACATGATTGTAATTCGATAAGTTGAAGCAAGTAAACAATTATTTCTTTTATAGGAAATTTCCAAATTCCTTTTCATCATTTATACATATATTCTTAAGCTGGGAAGAGGCAATAACAACTTCAATAAGTTTCAAGGCAAGCAATAAAAGCATGTGCAAATCATGCCGAGGTCGTATGGCCCGATCCAACAGAAATGTAAAATGTGCACTGCCGAGGGTCGAACGGCGCGAACCATAGATGCATCTATTACCCCGCTCGTGAATCCTCCATGTGACGCGGTCAACATAAAATAAACAAACATCTTGCTCGCGTATCATACATGCGACACAGGTACACATAGAATCACATATTCAAACAGTTAACCCAGACTTCATTAGGGAACAACTATCCAAAAAAAAATCCAAATCCTCCTTTTTTAACGATTTAAGAAAAATAAAGTTTAATCCTTTTAGAAATTCAGTTACCAATTCGATAGAATTTAAGCAATTCAAACCGTCAATAGGATTACAAATAATTTCAAGTACAACATGCTTTTGGGTCCTAGACTACCCTGACAATAGCATAATAGTTGCTACGCACGGACTCTCGTCACCTCGTTCGTACGTAGCCCCCACAAATAGGAGCACATAACCAATTAACTCACCTATGGGGACAATTCCCTCTTACAAGGTTAGAAAGAAAACTCACCTTGCTCGGAAGATCCATAACGGGCATTCCACGCCCTTTCGAAAACTCGAATCGATGCACAATGCTCCAAAGCTAGACAATAATTATGCAAATCCATTAATATATGCTCAATTACTCATAACGATACAATTTATAACAATTCCTAACCCCGATCGAAAAGTTGACAAATACGCCCTCAAGCCCACATGCCCGGATTCCAAAAAATTTCGAAGATAAAGTTTACCAATAATCTTACGAACACAAATATAGGATTTGCTCTCAATTTCATGCCCGAAATCGTGGTCAAAATTCAAGAATATCAAATTTCTAGGTCTTCCTCAAAAACCCCAAATTTCTACCAATTTTCATGCTCAAATCCGTACATAATCAATGTATTTAACTCAAGATAGGTAGGGATAGTTTACTTATCATTGATGATGAAAATCCTCTCTTGAAACCCTCCAAGAATCGCCCAAGCCAAGAAAATATGAGAGGAAATGGCCAAACCTCAATTTTAAAACATCCACTGCCTCGAGCACTTTCCGCACATGCGGTCCCTTGACCGCTTCTGCGGTCCAGCAGGTGGGAGCCACTCTACCACTTTTGCGGTTTCCTCCAAGCTCCCCTTTTTCCGCTTCTGCACCTCGTCTAGCTCAGGTGCGGTCCCGCTTCTACGGCACCCTGACCGCATCTGCGGTCTCTTCGCTCCTGACCCAAAATCGCATATATGCCCTTCTACCCGCTTCTGCGGCACCGCACCTGCACCCAAACCCTCACAGGTGCGGTTACACTAGATACCAACAACCTCAGCCTTTCCAAAATTCCATTTTCGATCCGTTAACTACCTGGAATCCATCCGAGGCCCTCGGGACCCCAACCAATCACACCAACCAGTCCCAAAACACATTACGGACTCGCTCGAGGCATTAAATCATATCAAACAACGCTAAAATCTCGAATCGACCTCCAATCCAAGCTTTATGAACTTTAGAATTTCAAACTTCTACTTTCGGTGATTAAACCTATCAAATCACGTCCGATTGACCCCAAATTTTGCACACAAGTCATATTTGGCATTAAAGGACCTACTCCAACTTCTAAAATCGGGTTCCGACCCCGATATCAAAAAGTCCACTTCCGGTCAAACTTCTCAAAAACCTTCAATGTCTATCTTTAGCCAAATGACTTCAAAATGACCCATGGACCTATGAATTCACTTCTGATCACGCTCCCAACACCAGAATCACCATACGGAGCTACTCCCAGACTCAGAATCCCAAACGGACATTGATAACACTGAAATGCACTTCAAGCCAAACTTATAAAATTTCTTCCAAAATGCTAACTTCCACAATAGGAGCTAAAACGCTCTCGGGGTTATCCAAAACCCGATCCGAGCATACGCCCAAGTCTGAAATCATCATACGAAGTTGCTGGAACCTTCAGATCCCGATTCTGAGGTCGTTTACTCTAAAATCCAATCCTAGTTAATTCATCCAACGTAAAGCTTCCAAAATGAGAATTCGTTTTCCAAATCAACTCTGAACTTCCCAAAATGAAATTCCGACTATGTGCACAAGTCATAATACCTGAAGTGAAACTGCTCGTGGCCTTAGACTACTGAATGACGCGCTAGAGCTCAAAACGACCGGTCGGGTCGTTACATATTAAGCACCATTTTATTAGAGATCATGTTCTTAAAGCCAACATAGATTATTATTTGTAAGTTCCACTAATTAATTAGCAAACATATTTACAAAACCTTTGCTAGAAGACAAATTTTGTGCATTACGAGACTCTCTTGGCATTATTTCCATAAACCCATAATTTTAGGGCCTTTGTGATATTTTTAATTATTACCGTGTCTTAGTCTGAATATTTCCTTAAGTGTGTAAGGTGCATGTGTCTGCTACTTTTCGTGTTTCACACCTTTTCAGAGACCGGTCAATCATAGCGTCGAATCTCTAACGCCTTTTCATATATAATCAACTGCTATTTATCATCCTTTTAAGTTCAAAAGTGTCTTCAGTCCTTCTCAAATTGTTTGTATCTCCACTCCCCTGTTCCAAACCCTACCATGGCGAAACACTCCAAAAAACCCCTTTCCTTCAACCCGCAAAATCACTCGCTCTAGGGCAAAACCCTCCTTTCAACCTCCTGAACCAGTCAATCTAGGATCAGACCACTCTGAGGATTTAGCCATCTCTCAAGATTTCTCAGATAGTGCTCGCAGTCTCAACGAAAAAACTCTAGGAAAACGACCAATGGTAGACCCCCTTGAAACATTCACTCCCAAAAAGCCCAAAACTGGTCTCTCTAGTTCTCTTGAGTCTAACCTAAATTTTTGTGACACTCCCACCAGGGATTCTTTCATTGCCTTCAAAGACAAGCCTATCACTCATGGCAGAGATGTTGATTTAAATGGCATGGACAGTCTCAACTACAAAGTGAAGGAACTCTTCGACTTCTAGGGTTGGAAAAATTTTCTTTCCTTGCCTCCTCCAAAGGTATATGAACCCCTTGTTAGAATGTTCTATGCTAATCTTTGCTCTAGCAAACCTGATAAGTTAGAAACTTTGGCTCTTGGAAAACACATTGTTCTGGACTGTGCTCTGTTGATACTATTTTTTAATGTAGTTGTTCTGGCTTTTCTATGCTCTTTAAGAATACCTGGATTGAGGATTTTGAAATCTCTTTTGATCAAGCTAAAAGGTGTATAGCTGAATCACCCTCTGACTCCCTTCCTAGTCAGCTAGGACCAAGTGATGTCTGTTTCAAAACTTGTGTCTTAGCACATTGTCACAACTCAGATTTCCCACCCTCGGGAGTCGTGATGGCGCTACTCATGAAAGCTAGGCAAGCCGAGCATTATAAATTCATTACCCTTTTTTGTTAAGACTTTTTAAACGGATCAATATAATAGGTGATCAACAGCGGAATCATTATAAATAATCAAAAATGCAGAAGACAAAAACTTAATAGTTTAACCAAACACTAATACATAAATCGAGATACAACTCTACCCAGAATTTGGTGTCACAATATCACAGATTGTCTAGGAATACTACAAATAAGGGTTCGAAAGATAACTACAAGCTATTTTGGAAATACATAGAAGAAACAGTATGGAAAGATAGAAGGAGATGTCAGGGCCTGCGGACGCCTGCAAGACTACTACGGGTCGCCTGAATGGACTGAAGTCAGCACCCTCACTATGGTCCAAAAGCTGCAACACCAGGATTTGCACACAGTGCAGAGTCTAGTATCAGCACAACCGACCCCATGTGCTGCTAAGTGTCTAGCCTAACCTCTGAGAAGTAGTGACGAGGCTAGGACCAGACTACCAAATAAACCTGTGCAATTAAATCATATACAACGGCAAATAAAAGCAGATATTCACAGTTAAAGAGGGGGAGGGAAAAGCATGCTACGGGGAGTATCAGATGACAACAAAATACCAAAGAGGAATGTAAAGAAACCAGAATTTAATTGCCAACAATAATGAGGAAAACAAACACAGTATTCACTTTCATTTCTTTCTTGTTGCAGGCATGCAACCCGATCCCATTTCATATATCTCGTTGCAGGCGTGCATATCTCGTTGCAGGCGTGCATATCTCGTTGCAGGTGTGCAACCCACTCCCATTTCATATATCTCGTTGCAGGCGTGCAACCCGCTTCCATTTCATATATCTCGTTGCAGGCGTGCAACCTGCTCCCATTTCATATATCTTGTTGCAGATGTGCAACCCGCTCCCATTTCAAATATCATCGTGGCGGCATGCCACCCGATCCCATTTACAAATTAACATCAATCATAAGAAAAATACCGGTAAGGGAACAAGAGTATAACAACAACATCCTAGCAAGGGAGACAATATCATAATCAATAACATCCCGGCAAGGGAGATAATATCATAAACAATAACATCCCAGCAAGGGAACCAACAATGATAAGCATCCTATTAAGCATGAATAAACCACAACGGAGTTACAACAATTACAATACTAGACTCATGGGCATGCTTGACCCCGATGTATAGATACTCGTCACCATGTCTACACGTCATACTCCACAATTAACACATAGCAAATAAGACACAACTCCTAATCCCTCAAACTAAGGTTAGACCATACACTTACCTCGATGCCACGAACACAATTCAAGCCTCAACTACCGCTTTACCTCTTGTTGCCACCACCAACTCGCTTGTATCTAGCCACAATTTACTTAACAATATCAATAAATGCTAAATGAATCAATTTTAATGCATGAAAATAGGTTTTATGAAGATTTCCCCAAAAAGTCAAAAATCGACCCCCAGCCCACATGGTCAAAACCTGAGGTTCGAACCAAAACCCGATTACCCATTCATCCACGAACCCAAATATATAATTTGTTTTGAAATCGGACCTCAAATCGAGGTCCAAATCCCCGAAATTTGAAAAACCTAAGTTCTACCCAAAACACCCAATTTCTCCCATGAAAACCCTTGATTTTGAGTTGAAATCATGTAAAAAGATGGTAAAGATTGAAGAAAACGAGATAGAAATAACTTACAATCGATTTGGAGAAGAATATTTCTTTGGAAAATCGCCCAAGAGAGTTTATGTTTTGAAAGAGTTTGAAAAATAGGAAATTTTTGGCTAATTTATGATTTTGCAGGTCGCAGATGTCGCAATTGCAACCCCTTCAGGACCTCCTATCTTCGCATTTGCGATCAATGTTCGCAATTGCGAACTTGCATTTGCGAAGGGATAGTCGCATTTGTGACGGCTGGGAATTTCTGGGGTTTTCGCATTTGCGAAAAAATGCTCGCAATTGCGAGCAAGGATGGCCAGGGCTTACTTCACAAGTCCCACGCAATTCCCAAGTCTACAGACCTCGCAATTGCGAGATCAGAGGCCAGCACCAGACCTGCAACCTTCAACTATTTTCTCTAAGTCTATATGCACTCCGTGGCCTATTCAAAACTCATCCGAGCCCTCGGGACTCCCAACCAAACATACACGCAAGCCTAAAAACATCATACGGACTTGCTCATGTGATCAAATCATCAACATAACATCAACAACTATGAATTAAACCTCAAATTCATGAAATCATTCAAGAACATCAAGTTTTCCAATTTCTCAACTTTAGGTCCGTTTTATACCAAACCAACTCCGATCTTTACCAAATTTTATAGATTTATCTTAATTATTTTTTCAAACTTGTACAGGGCTCCGGAACCAAGATACGGGCCTGATACCATCAAAAATGCATCAATTCGCTTCTAAAAACCTTTATGTTATCCAGAAAACAATTTTCTTTAAAAATTCATTTCTCAGACTTGGGACCTCGGAATTCGATTCCGGGCATACGCCCCCAAGTCCCAAATTTTACTACGGACCCTACGATATCGTCAGATCACGTGTCCGGGTCTGTTTACCAAGAATGTTGATCAAAGTCAATTTTATTCAATTTGAAAAGCAAATTTCCTTATTTCACTTACTTTTCACATAAAAGCTTTCTGGAAACGCGCCCGAACTGCGCACGCAAATCGAGGAGAGACAAAGAGAGGTTTTTAAGGCCTCAGATCATAGAATTTACTTTAATAACAAGTATTGTCCTTTTGGGTCATCACATTCTCCACCTCTAAAACAACCGTTCGTCCTCGCCTGAGTCGGAGAAAAGATGGGGATATCGGCTCCGCATATCGGACTCAGACTCCCAGGTCGATGCCTCAACAGGCTGACCTCTCCACTGAACACGAACAGAAGGAAAACTCTTCGATCTCAACTAATGAACCTGCCGGTCTAGAATAGCTACCAGCTCCTCCTCATAGGACAAGTCCTTGTCCAACTGGACAGTGCTGAAGTCTAACACGTGAGATGGATTGCCGTGATACTTCTGAAGCATGGACACATGAAACACTGGATGCACGGCTGATAAACTCGGCGGCAATGCAAGTCTGTAGCCACCTCTCCCACTCGATCAAGAATCTCAAACGGGCCAATGAATCTAGGGCTAAGCTTGCCCCTCTTCCCAAATCTCATCACGCCCTTCGTAGGCGACACCCGAAGCAACACCCGCTTGCCGACCATGAATGCCACATCATGAACCTTATGGTCAGCATAACTCTTTTGCCTAGACTGAGCTGTACGAAGCCTATCCTGAATAATCCTAACCTTGTTCAAGCCATCCTATACTAGATCTGTACCCAACAACTGAGCCTCTCCCGGCTCAAACCATCCAACCGGCGACCGACACCGCCTACCATATAAAGCCTCACAAGGAGCCATATGGATGCTCGACTGGTAGTTGTTGTTGTAAGCAAACTCTGCTAAAGGCAAGAACTGATCCCACGAACCTCCAAAGTCTATTACACAAGCTCTGAGCATATCCTCCAAAATCTAAATAGTACGCTCGGACTGCCCGTCTGTCTGAGGATGAAATGATGTGCTCAACTCGACCTGTGTGCCCAACTCACGCTGAACGTCTCTCTAGAAATGTGAGGTAAACTACGTACCTTGGTCCGAAATGATAGACACGGGCACACCATGAAGACGAACAATCTCCCGGATATAGCTCTCAGCAACCTCTCGGATGAATAGGAGACTACCACAGGAATGAAATGCGCTGACTTAGTCAGCTTATCAACAATAACCCACACCACATCAAACTTCCTCTGAGTCCGTGGGAGTCCAACAACGAAGTCCATAGTGATAAGCTCCTACTTCCACTCAGAAATCTCAATCTTCTGGAACAAACCACCAGGTCTCTGATGCTTGTACTTTACCTGCTGACAATTCAAACACCGAGCCACATATGCAACAATATCCTTCTTCATCCTCCTCCACAAATAATGCTGCCACAAATCCTAATACATATTAACGGCGCCCGAATGAATAGAGTATCGGGAGCTATGGTCCTCCTCTAAAATCAACTATCAAAGCCCATCCACATTAGGCACACAAACTTGACCCTGCAGCCTCAAAACTCCATCGTCTCCAACTGTGACCTGCTTGGCACCTTCGTGCCGCATTATGTCCCTAAGAACACACAAATGAGGATCATCATACTGCCAATCTCGGATACGCTCAAATAATGAAGAACGAGCGATTGTGCAAGCTAACACACAGCTGGGCTCAGAAACATCCAATCTCACAAACTGATTATCCAAAGCATGAACATCCAAAGCAAGCGGTCTCTCACCGACTGGAATATACGCTAAACTGCCCATACTGAATGACTTTCTACTCAAAGCATCGGCCACCACATTGCCCTTTCCCGGATGATATAAGATGGTGATATTATAGTTTTTCAATAGCTCCAACCACCTTCTCTGTCTCAAATTTAGCTCCTTCTGCTTGAACAAATACTGTAGACTCTTGTGATCCGTGAACACCTCACATGACACGCCATACAGATAATGCCTCCAAATCTTCAACGCGTGAACAATGGCTGCCAACTCCAAATCATGAACTAGATAATTCTTATCATGAATCTTCAACTGACGCAAAGCATAAGCAGTGACCTTGCCATCCTGCATCAACACTGCACCAAGTCCAATACGAGATGCATCACAATAAACTGTATATGGCCCTGAACCTGTGGGCAAAACCAACACCGGCCCGTAGTCAAAGCTGTCTTGAGCTTCTGAAAGCTCGCCTCACACTCGTCCTACCACCTAAACTGGGAATCCTTCTGGGTCAACCTGGTCATCGGGGCTACAACAGATGAAAACCCCTCCACAAACTGACGGTAATAGCCTGCCAAACCCAAGAAACTTTGGATCTTTGTAGCTGATGCGGGTCTAGGCCAGTTCTTGATTGCCTCTATCTTTTTTGGATCTATCTGAATACCCTCTGCTGATACAACATGACCCAAGAATGCAACTGAACTCAACCAGAACTCACACTTCAAAAACTTAGCATACAACTGACTATCTCTCAAAGTCTGAAGAACTACTCTCAGATGCTACTCATGCTCCTCCCGGCTGTGGGAATAGATCAAAATATCATCAATGAAGACTATCACGAATGAATCCAAGTAAGGCTCAAACACTCAGTTCATCAAATCCATAAAAGTTGTTGGGGCATTGTTCAACCCAAATGACATCACCAAGAACTCATAATGCTCGTACCGAGTGCGGAAAGTTGTCTTAGGTACATCGAATGCCCTAATGCTCAACTGATGGTAGCTAGATCTCAAGTCAATCTTCGAAAATACATTGGCACCCTGAAGCTGATCAAACAAATCATCAATCCTCAGCAATAGATACTTTTTCTTAATTGTAACCTTGTTCAACTTCTGGTAATTTATGAACATCCTCATCGATCCATCCTTCTTCTTAACAAACAACACTGGCGCACCCCAAGGTTAGACACTAGGTCTAATGAAGCCTTTATCAAGCAAGTCTTGCAACTTCTCCTTCAATTCTTTCAACTTAGGTGGGGCCATACGATACGACGGAATAAAAATGGGCTGAGTGCCCGAAGCCAAATCAATGCAGAAGTCATTATCCCTGTCGGGTGGAATACCCAGCAGGTTTGAAGGAAATACCTCAGGAAACTCACGAACTACAAGCACAGAATCCATAGAAGGAACCTCAGCACTAGAATCACGAACATATGCCAAATATGCCAAACACCCTTCTCGACCATATGCCGAGCCTTCATATATAAGATAACACTACGGGTAGAATGACCAGGAGTCCCTCTCCACTCTAAACAAGGTAAACCCGGCAAGGCTAGGTCACAGTCTTGGCATGACAGTCCAAGATAGCGTGGTAAGGTGATAACCAGTCCATCCCCAATATGACATCAAAATCAACCATATCCAAAAGTAATAGGTCTACTCGGGTCTCAAGACCCCCAATCACCACTATACAAGAACGATGGACACGATCTACCACAATAGAATCACCCACCGGTGTAGACATATACATAAACACTCAAAGAATCACTAGGCATGACTAGATACGGTGCAAAATAAGATGACATATAGGAGTATGTAGACCTTGGATGAAATAGAAATGAAGCATATCTACTACAAACCAGAATAGTACCTGTGAAAACTGCATCAAAAGCCTCAGCCTCAAGTCTGGCTGGAAGAGCATAACATCGGGGCTAGGCCCCACCACTCTGAACTACATCTCTGGGACGGCCTGTTGCTGGCTGGCCTCCACCTCTAGAGACCTGAGCTCCACCTCTAATACCTCTACCTCCACCTCTAGCACCTCTACCTCCACCTCTAGCTGGCTGGGCGGGCGGTGGAACACTCCGTGCCTGAACCATGGCACGGGAACCCTGTTGCTGAGAACTACTCGGTGCTCGAGGGAAAAATCTAGCAATATGTCTCATGTCACCACAAGTAAAACAAGCTTTCGGCTGCTGGGCTTAACGACCCTGAAAACTCTGAAGCGGAGGTGCACTGATAGGAGCTGGCGATGCACTATAGGACTGTTGATCAGAATACTGCATGTGAGAATCACGGCCACCTGGGGCACTGTGAAAAGCATGACGTGCTGAATGAAACGGCCTGGGAGGATATCCCCTACCAAAAGAATCCCTGCCTCCAAACGAGGCACCACTAAACCTACCAGAATGACGAGGTCTCTTGTCTGACCCCTGACCACCTCCCTGTGATAGAACCATCTCAACTCTCCTGGCCACATTGGTCGCCTCCTAAAAAGAAATCTCACTCCCCGTCTCCTTAGCCATCTACAATTGAATAGGCTGAATGAGTCCCTCAATGAACCTCATCTCTCTCTCTCTCTCTCTCTCTCAGTGGGAAGTATAAAAAGAACATGATGGGCCAAGTCAATAAATCTGGTCTCGTACTGAGTAACAGTCATAGAACCCTGCTGGAGACGCTCAAACTGCTTCCGATAGTTCTCCCTCTGAATGATAGGAAGAAACCTCTCCAGAAATAGCTGAGAAAACTGATCCCAAGTCAAAGCTGGTGACCCAACTAGTCTAGCCAAACAATAGTCTCTCCACCAAGTCTTGGCAGATCCAGATAAACGAAAAGCAGCAAAGTCGACCCCATTGGTCTCCACTATCCCCGTGTTCCTGAGAACCTCATGACAGCTGTCTAAATAATCCTGGGGATCCTCAGAAGATGTACCGCTGAAAGTGGTAGTGAAGAGCTTGGTAAACCTATCCAATCTCCACAAGGCATCAGTAGACATAGTTGCTCCATCACCGGTCTAAGCTACCACACCCGGCTGAACTGCTCCAACTGGCTGAGCTGCTGGAGTCTGAAACTAGGGAGCCATCTGCTCCGAAATGCGGGTAGCAGTAGTTTAGGCTCCTCTTCCAGCCTGAGAGATGGTTGGTGTTATAGGAAGCAAGCCTGCCAGGGTGACACTCTCCATAAAGCCCACTAGACAGACCAGAGTATCCTGGAGTACTAGGATAGCAATGAAACCCTCTGGGACCTGAGCTGGGCCTACCGGAACTACTTGGGTCGGAAACTCATCATCAAACTCAACCTGAAGCTCCGCCGTTGGTGCTGCTGCTCTGGGCTGAGCTCTGCCCCTACCTCGACCTCTAGCACGGCCTCGGCTTTGCCCTCTGCCCCTCGTGGGAGCTGCGTCTAGGTGCTCGGGCTGCTGATCAGTGGATAAGGAAACGCGTGTTCTCTCCATCTGCGAAAGAATAGAGTAGAAATTCAATTAGCATTGAGAAACCAAACCACATGACAGGAAAGAATAGATGTGAGGTTTTTCCTAACTTTGTAGCCTTTGGGGGATAAATACAGAGTAGTATCAGCACAACCGACCCAATGTACTGGTAAGTGCCTAGCCTAACCTCGGCGCAGTAGTGACGAGGCTAGGACCAGACTACCAAATAAACCTGTGCAGTTAAATCATATACAACGGAAAATAAAAACAGATATTCACAGTTAAAGAGGGGGAGGGGAAAGCATGCTACGGGGAGTATCAGATAACAACAAAATACCAATGAGGAATGTAAAGAAACCAGAATTTAATTGCCAACAATAATGAGGAAAAGAAGCACAGTATTCACTTTCATTTCTTTCTTGTTGCAGGCATGCAATCCGATCCCATTTCATATATCTCGCTGCAGGCGTGCAACCCTCTCCCATTTCATATATCTCGTTGCAGGCATGCAACCCGCTCCCATTTCATATATTTTGTTGCAGGCGTGCAACGCGCTCCCATTTCATATATCTCGCTGCAGGCGTGCAACCCGCTCCCATTTCATATATCTCGTTGCAGGCGTGCAACCCGCTCCCGTTTCATATATCTTGTTGCAGGCGTGCAACCCGCTCCCATTTTATATATCTTGTTGCAGGCATGCAACCCGCTCCTATTTCAAATATCACCGCGGCGGCGTGCCACCCGATCCCATTTACAAATCAACATTAATCTTAAGAAAAATCCTGGCAAGGGAACAAGAGTATAACAACAACATTCTGGCAAGGGAGACAATATCGTAACCAATAACATCCCGGTAAAGGAAAAAATATCATAATCAATAACATCCCGGTAAGGGAAACAATATCATAAAATAATAACATCCCAGCAAGGGAACCAACAATGATAAGCATCGTATTAAGCATGAATAACCACAACGGAGTTACAACAATTACAATACTAGACTCACGGACAAGCTTGACACCGACGTATATATACTCGTCACCATGCCTATACATCGTACTCCACAATTAACACATAGAAAATAAGACACAACTCCTAATCCCTCAAGCTAAGGTTAGACCAAACACTTACCTCAATGCCACGAACACAATTCAAGCTTCAACTACCGCTTTACCTCTTATTTTCACCACCAACTCGCTTGTATCTAGCCACAATTTACTTAATGATATCAATAAATGCTAAATGAATCAATTTTAATGCATGAAAATAGGTTTTATGAAGATTTCCCCAAAAATTCAAAAATCGACCTAGGGCCCACATGCTCAAAACCCAAGGTTTGAACCAAAACCCGATTACCCATTCATCCACGAACCCAAATATATAATTTGTTTTGAAATTGGACCTCAAATCGAGGTCCAAATCCCTAAGATTTGAAAAACCTAAGTTCTACCCAAAACACCCAATTTCTCTCATGAAAACCCTTGATTTTGAGTTGAAATCATGTGAAAAGATGGTAAAAATTGAAGAAACCAAGTTAGAAATGACTTACAATCGATTTGGAGAAGAATTTTTCTTTGGAAAATCGCCCAAGAGAGTTTATCTTTTGAAAGAGTTTGAAAAATGGGAAATTTTCGGCTAAGTTATGATTTTGCAGGTCGCAGATGTCGCAGCTGCGATCAGGGTTCACAATTGCGACCCCTTCAGGACCTGCTATCTTCGCATTTGCGATCAATGTTCGCAATTGTGAACTCGCATTTGCGAAGGGATAGTCGCATTTGCGACGACTGGGGATTTCTGGGGTTTTCACATTTGCGAAGAAATGCTCGCAATTGCGAGCAAGGCTGGCCAGGGCTTATTTCGCATTTACGAAGAGCCCCTCGCAATTCCCAAGTCCACAGACCTCGCATTTGCGATCACCTGATCTCGCAATTGCGAGATCAGAGGCCAGCACCAGATCTGCAACCTGCAACTATTTTCTCTAAGTCTAAATGCACTCTGTGGCCTATCCAAAACTCATCTGAGCCCTCGGGGCTCCCAACCAAACATGCACGCAAGCCTAAAAATATCATACGGACTTGCTCGTATGATCAAATCATCAAAATAACATAAACAACTATGAATTAAACCTCAAATTCATGAAATCATTCAAAACATCAAGTTTTCCAATTTCTCAACTTTAGGTCCGTTTTATACCAAACCAACTCCGATCTTTACCAATTACAGATTTATCTTAATCATTATTTCAAACTTGTACCGGGCTTCGGAACCAAGATACGGGTCTGATATCGTCAAGAAAATGCATCAATTCGCTTCGAAAAACCTTTATGTTTTCCAGAAAATAATTTTCTTCAAAAATTCATTTTTCGGGCTTGGGACCTCGGAATTCGATTTCGGGCATACACCCAAGTCCCAAATTTTACTACGGACCCTATGAGACCGTCGGATCACGAGCACGGATCCGTTTACTAAGAATATTGACCAAAGTCAACTTAATTCAATTTTAAAAGCAAATTCCTTATTTCACTTAGTTTTCACATAAAAGCTTTCCGGAAACGCGCCCGGACTGTGCACGCAAATTGAGGTGAGACAAAGAGAGGTTTTTAAGACCTCGGATCACAGAATTTACTTGAAAAATAAGTGATGGCCTTTTGGGTCATCACACATATATTGTAGCAACCACTCTTCTTCCAAGAACAGGATCCTCTACCTTCTCCTAGCGTGATACCTTCCTAGTTTTCTATCTTTTGACTAAGCACAAGGGCAAGTTGTCTTCTTGGGTCATCAATTTCATGATAGAAAGTGTCGATGACCCCACAAGTCTTCCTTATGGTATGGTTATCACTCATCTGCTAGAAGCCAACAAGTCTTCCCTTATTGACCATCCCTACATCACTGTCACCAAGTCTTACAATTCCAGGGGATTTGCTAGCATGGGTTATATTTCTGTAAAGGGGGCCTGGGTCAAGAAACAAGAAGGTGAAACCAAGAATGTCCCCTCCGACTCCAAGGCAAAATCTTTAGTGTCTCACCCCAATACAAGTGATTCTGACCTCTTAGAAAAGCTTGTCTCCATCAGTGAAACATTGTCTATCATCAAAGACTCCTTAACCTCTATGCAAAGCAAGATTGAAGATATCCATGGAATGGCAAAGGACCCATGGTCCGACATGTCCAAGATTCGAGTGTAGATTCTCAAGACTAAAGAAAAAGCAGTTAGGGCCTTCAAAGAGATGCACGACAGAATTGATGGGGTCTTTGTCACAGTGAACGCCAGCTTGCAACACCCTTACCTATTTTCTGCATCGTTGATGTTTGGTTGTTTAAGAAAATTTCTTTTTTTGCTTTATTTTGCGACTGATGATTCAGTCATGGGTTGTACTCTTAGGACAAATACTTCTTAATTTCCTGCCTTCCTTAATTTTGTAGATGACAAAGGGGGAGAAATAGTAAGCAAGCTTAAGAGCTGTGTTTCTATGTATTCCCTGGTTTAGTGTTTCTATATTTTGTGCTCTGTTTTCCTGCAGATGTTCAACTTACAAGTACATCATACGGTATACAACTGAGGTAAAGTCGACTACAACTGAGGTACAACATAATGTTCAACTGAGGGGGAGTCGACTAGACATATCTACCAAGAAACGCATATTGAGGGGGAGTTGACCACAACACACTTAAGGTAGCTGATCAACAGGGAAGTATTTTTATTGTTATTTTGTCATCATCAAGAAGGGGGGATTGTTAGATCTAAGTTGATTTCAGTTATGCAAAATAACCAATACTCCTTATGTGCAGTAACAAGTTCTGAGCAATAGAATGGAGGCATATGGAGGCAAAAATGAATCAAATGAAAAAAAAGGAAAGAGAAGCGGAAAAATCAATCAAGGAAGCTGGCAAAATCAATCAAAAAGGATACTATAGGAAGGATCTCAATCAAAAGAGATCAAGGGCACAAAATCATCTGCTAAAGATTCTCCTATATAAAGACGTCAATCGAAGCATCAATCAAGGGATTTAGCAACGGGAATATTCTCTCATTTAAGGAAGAAATAATTCAAGCCCCGAGTCAAGGCAAGTCAACAAAAGAATCAATCTTGGAAAGAATCAATTTACGATTCCTTCTGAATTCAACTTCATTGGGTTTGCAATCTCTCAAAAAGACGTACAAGACTTGAAGGCCTCAAGAAGTATAAATACCTACTGCACCAGCCTTGGAAAGATATACTTTGATCAAACCAACTTCAATCTCTTTGTTATACTTCAAATAAAATATTGTAGTTTGCTTTAGATTTCTTGAGTAACAAAGAAGAGAAGAGAGAAAGAAAAGAATATTAATGAGGCATTGTATCAATTATAGAGAGAAGAACAAAGTGATAAAAGCTGATAGTGTATAACACCAACTCATCTGTACTAAGTTACTTCATACTCGAAAGAGATCACCTTTCACTCTAAATCCGAACCAGTATAAAAATATATTGTGTCATTTACTTTCTGCAATTTATCTTTTACATTCTGTTCCTGAAAAGTCTAGTTGACTGGAACGCAAATTAGTCGACTACCTCGAGAAAGAAAAGAAAAATTATAATCCTATCCCTCCCCCCCCCCCCCTTCCTCTCTTCCACTTTCAATAAGCTGGCAAGAACTATACAAAAGCACAAGATTGCAAAAGGTTGACCAACGAATACGATGCAAGTACAACTCTCGATTCACCACAAGTTTTCAACAAAATCGAATATACTTAAATATCAACTTTTGAATGTTAAACCATGAGAACTCGACAGTGAACAAATTTAACTAGATACATAAATAAGGAGGCTGTAATGTCGTTACTTATAAAAGACTACATTTATCATAGCCAGCTCTAAGAAGGTAAATGAAGAAACGATAGAATACAACAAAGGACAAGGCTTGATCCTTACAAAGAATAATTATAGCATGACATGGAACCATGAGATTAGCACAGACATGGTTATTTTGGGTACCAAATTCAAAATCTCAATTTCTTGTTATCTGTAGAGCAAATAATTCTCTGTGAGCTCCGGAGTTTTTCTCGTATGGGCTTGTATTGTAAATTTATCACTATTCTATTTAATCAAAACTTGCATAGTTTATTCTGAACTCTGCTTTGAATACCAGAGCTTCTTCTGACAAATCAATATCTTCTCATTCTCTACGCCATATTCTGTGTCTTCTTTATGACAGCTCCATCTCATGCCCTTAGCCATAGTGGCAATTGCATCTACAAAGTAGCTGGACTCCCGGATAATTGCATACCCATTAGGCCGCAAAATACGATCCATTTCCAGCAGTACATACTTCATTTCACATCTGTAAGATACACATAACTTATGTCAGGATCGACGCTTAGAAATGATAATTAAACTGATGGGAACATTACTTACTAAAGGATGGGGTGGGGGTTAAGCTTTAGAGGTGCAATGTTCTTACCTATGACTTTCAGAAGTGAAGAGATCGTCAAGGTGAAGGAGATCATATGTTCGAGGATACGTTGAGAAGGCCTCACACCTATATAACAACAAAGAGACTAAGTTACAAATGAATCAATCAACTGCTGCAGTTTAGGCTTCAATTTTGCAAGCAAAATCGAAATTACCAGTCATGGAATGTTCCGATGAGACCTCTGTCGTAGACCACAGTAAGCGTGTTTGCAGCATAAGAGGAAACCACATTCATGACCCAAAGTGGATCCTCAATCAGAGTAGCAGAGAAACCTCCGTACAAGGTGTTCATGTCCATCACATTTCTGATCTTCTCAGTTCCAATAGCTGGGAGCAACTTCTTGTAGTGCTTCGCTCGCACCTTCCACTTAACATCATCATGCTTGAAGGCACCCTCGCTACCTCCACGAACATCAGAAACACGTTCTGGGGCAACATGCAACCGTTGTGGCCATTTGGCTAGGGCATTCAACTTAAGCTTCTTTGCAGCTGGATTTGGCACAACTACACAAGGTCGGAGAGGAGTGTACCACGCAGAATCAGGTTCAGTACCATCATCGCACTTTGGAGGGTAATTGTCAGGGTTATCAAGTTTCTTATAGCAGCTATTGTCTGTCAATTTCTGCCACACGGCAATGTCATCCTTCTTGTTGAATAATTTGAAGCACATTGAAGTGAGCAAATCTTGCAACTTCTCATAATCTGATTTCTGCTCCTCAATGGTGGTATTCCATCCTCTCCAACGATTCTCATAGTTCACTGGTGGGCCAGAAAGGACCCAGAAACCTCCAGGGCGCAGTATACGATGTAT
This sequence comes from Nicotiana tabacum, assembly GCF_000715075.1. Classification (NCBI taxonomy): domain Eukaryota; kingdom Viridiplantae; phylum Streptophyta; class Magnoliopsida; order Solanales; family Solanaceae; genus Nicotiana; species Nicotiana tabacum. The sequence goes on along the minus strand of NC_134080.1, from coordinate 116,938,096 downwards.
TTCAAGAAGGTAAACTCCACCTGCCAATAGTGAAGGCTGAATTAGAAAAGCATACTGATAAAGCATTTCCAATTTCTGGCCTGCATCATATAGAAGTATAAACAGGCTGGATTTGCAACCATCCTACAGCAGAATGTGCAATCACACTATGGAATACAATCAAGATAAGCATATAACATTTTCTAAATAGGTTTCCTACCAAATTCGGTCCATGGAATTAGGCATCTTGAGCAATGAGCCATGTCAAAAGAGTTTGAAGGGAAAGGAAGACGCTGTGTGGAAATGATGCCCAGAACCGCAGGAATTCCACGTTCCAGAGCAAACTGAACTTGAGCTTCATGATTATCTCTTGGGGCAAGAGAGACTGTCAGAATTCCACGATCTAGCAGATCACCACCCCAGCTTGCCACCTAGATAAAGAAGAAAAACATAAAAGTAAGCAGGAATTCTAGATTATACGTCAATCTATCAATCAATCACACCTCAATCCCAAACGAATTCCAGACTATACATCTCAACAAAATTTCTCAGGAGAAACATCAGATAACGAAATGTTTGATTATTAAATAATTAGATAAGAAGATGTGATATGACGAACAATAAAGATCAGCTAGCAGCTGTAAACTGTTTACCAAATACATAATTAGCAGAATGGTTATGACTTCATGATCAAATTTAGCGCAACATTGAGTTGAGAGATAAATCAACCTAATATCTCGTGATAAAACATAGTGGAAGAGAAGTATGCCTGTGGATGTGGAATTCCTCGTTGACACTAATCAATGAGACTTTGCCTAGAGTGACGATGCTAGTTAAAGTGCCATACCACAAACTTAAATTTATAGGCACTCACCCCACAACCGGTATCAATGGCAGTGCGGATGGTCCCATCTGTCATTTGTGGAATCAAATCTTGCATCAGATCAACATATTTCCCAACACCATTGGGGAACATAGTACCACCACCAGGAAAGATGAACTTTTCACCTTCTTTTATCAGCCAATGTTGATTCGATTTTTGTTTATTAATCCAATCATACGGGACATTCCTGAAGCCAGATCAAAATTAGCAAAAATCAATGTTTACGAATGAATCCAACAACAAAACATAGACAAACAAAGATATCGAACATTAGTATTACCTGTACCAACATTCATTTTTGCTCTTAGGCCATCTTATTGGCACTTTATAGCCATCTGGTGGGGGGACCAAGCATTCCTTCCTTTCAAAAGTAGGAGGGCAATGGCGTTCCATGAAAGTAAGTCGATGAAGACCATACTTCTTCCATCTCTGCAATAGCAGCAATAGATGGTTGAGTACACATCAAAGAATAAAGTTAACAAGAACTAGATTAGTCAAGAAAACAATACCCTTGGATCTGTGCATGGAGTATAGTCCTGATAGTCAGCACTACATTCAGAAAAGGAAACGGCTTTGGTCTGTAGAGGACCAGCAGCATTCCCTATGGGAGTTTCAGTTTCATCTTCCCTGTTAACCTCCTTAGTTGCATATCTCTCCTTTTCGGAGCAAAAAATTCCACCAAGATAGAATGAAAACCCACAGAGCACCACAACCATTAACGCCACGGGAATTTTCCAGGAATTTTTATCCGGTGGATATGGTTTTCCATCTTTGTGCCCCATGTTGTCACTTTTTATTGATTACTTACCTGCATAAGAAGCAAACAACATGGTTAAAATCATTTCCACTCATACAAACATTTGAAATTGATTACAAATCCTAGCTTCTTTAGATGGATCTTCAAGAAAAACAATAGAATGTAAACATAACACTTAACTATTAAGGCAAAAAAGTTTTTAATAACAGAATAGAATAGAGTCACAACTAAGAATACAGTACTCTACTACCTTTACAACTGGAAAACTCACAAGTCCAAACAATAAACAATGAGAAAAGCATAGGCCCATACAGATCTAATGGTCAGAGGCAGCCACTAATAACTAACTAATGAAAACCATGAGATCTGTTAAGACTAAAGACTTTACATGTCACCTCATCTTTATATTCAACACATGACATAGGGACCCCCAAGAGCTTTATCAAATTCAGCTGAGGGCCCTCCAAAAGCCTCTAAAAAGGTTGAATTATGAAACCAAACTACTAATGCTTTTGCATCTAACTTGAACTGTGTAAAAAAAAAAACAAATACCAAGAGTAGTTGACGAAGAAATTTATGGTTTGAAACTCATTGGTTGAATGGCTTGTTATTTATTCCCAAAATAAACTTGCCGACAAAGTAATAACAGAAGAGAAAAAGATATTAAATGCAAGAATACCTTAAATAGAAACAAAAAGATTCAATCTTTATGGTCATTTCGTTCCTCTAAAACCAAATCTTGCAGAATATTGTTCATCTTAATTCAAGAAAAAAAGTTAAAACCAATAACCTTTTTCACCAAATTATAGAAAATCCAATGGTGAAAAAGACAGCAAAGGTCACAATGCCAGGATCTGAAAAAGATCTGACACGGAAAAAAAAGAAGAAGATAGAACCCAGAGTGTCCTAATAATTCAGCTTTTACAGGAAAGAAATGCACAGCAATTGGAAGATTAGAAGAAGAAAAAAATTACCTCTAATATTACGTGTCCGATACAATTATATATCAGACAAAGATTAAAACCCCAAAAATTCTCCGCTATCACTGTGACTTAAAAAATCTATTCAAGAATGTATTAATGGGTCGAGAAAAATGGACCTACGAATGACAAAGAAGAAAGAGGAGAGAAGATATATGAATATGTGTGTATCTGCAAAGCTAAGTTCGCATATATGTATACAAAAAAGATAGGAGAATTAAAGATTTATAAAAAGAAAATAGTGTAATAATATAGTAGTAGAATGTGATGGTTCCTGGTTATTGGCCTTATGCCTAGTTAGGTGTGAGGCGTATCCAGGATTTTAATATCATGGGTGCACTATTATTTTTAAGGGGTCATTTGGTATGATGCATTAGATAAAATAATGTTTGCATTAGCTTTGAGTATTAATAATACCTTATTTGGTAGACATTTTGAACCTATGCATTAGTTATGCAAGCATTAGTTGGTATTATCCTATGCATAATCAATGCATAGAAAACCATGGTATTAGCAATGCAATGAGTTTTAATGCATATATTAGCTTAGCTAAAGACAAAATTGTCCTTCAAAATTTATGTTTGATTAAAATATACTAGTTATTATATTAATGCAAGTTTAAAATAATTCAAATAGTGAGAAATAAAATTATATCTCTAGTAAATAAATAAATACTTAGCATATTTCCTTTTTTATAAATAAATATTTAGTTCTATTTTACAATATAGGTAGACAAATCAAATAATTTTTTAAAACTTTTTCATATAAAAATATTTCTCAACATATGTTTTTTTAAAAAGTTTGAGTGATTGACTAGTTTTGAGGGTATTTTTGTAAACAAGCAATTCTTTTAGAAATTGTGCAATGCTTTAATACATCAAACCAAACAATGGATAAGAAATATGTCAGCATAACTAATACCAGCATAACTAATGCAAGCATAACTAATATCAGCATTACTAATACACCATATTCAACATTATTCTTATGCACCCTACGAAACGACCCCTAAGATAGATGTTTGGTTCCATTATATAAAATTTTATGATGGCGGCAAGTTGACGAGCAAACTATATTAATATTATATTCGTAAAAAATATTATTCACTTTACAATTGTCCTCGACGAGTTTTTATTGAAAATAATCAATAATAACATCATTACTTATAGTTTTAAATATCGCACGCTCTATATAGCAAATTAAACAATCATTCAAAAAAGTTTATCAAACCTCTGACCTTGGTGACAAAAAGAAGATAAGAGGGGCACTTAGTCACCAATGCACCAAACCAAGCACTTGAGCATGGATGGCCACAAATATATTTAATCACATAATTGAAAAATTAGTATTTTATACATAGTCTAGGGAGGGGAGCATGGGTGCATGTACCCCACCCCTCCACGTAAATCCGTCTCTGTGTATTTGTAGTTTGGAATCTATTACAATTACCTCTTCGTCATGGTCCCTTCCATTCTTCTCCCTTTCCTCTCTCTGTTCCTTGTCTGTCTACGTACATCAACAAAAAGAATCTCCCGTTCTCTCTCTCTCTGTTTCTGGGTAAATTCTTGATCAGGTAAACGGTGAAAAAATAATGATTTCTACCATTGAAATGATTCTCACCCACGATGTAAGGGGTGTCTTCTCTTTTTCTTTTCTTTCGTTTTCAAGTTGAATGGTATTATTATTATTATTATTATTATTATTATTATTATTATTATTATTATTATTATTATTATTATTATTATACTGCGTATAGGTTGTACGTTAACAGCTTGTTTGGATGGTTGTTACCCATTGTATTTTACATCGTATTTGTTACTTTAAATATGTTTTGATTGTTACTTAAATTTTATTGTATCGTATCATTAAATCCGTCGTTACGTAACGACGAAAAGTGCCCACTTTATGTAATGACCGATTTGGTGTGGTCGCATCGTTATCTTATCTTTTTCTCTCAATCTCACCCTTTATTATTATTAAATAATTTTATTTTATCATTTATCCTACCTTTTTACATAGTAATTTTACCCTGTATCATAATTTTTCGTTATAATATTACAAATTTATTCTTAATATTGCTGGTGCATGATATCATGAAACGATGGCAAACGACACAATCTATCCAACTATTATTTTTATCAAACGATATAGTACAACACAATACAATACGATACGATACATTATGAAATAATAACAATCATCCAAACAAGTAGGAAGGGTCGTTTGGTTTCGATATAGAAATAATTTGTCTTAGCAAAATTCCCCATAACATTATACATTTGTTTGGTTTGGGCATAGAAATAATCTATCTCGTCAATAAAGTCTCGTATAAGATAATATAGTGTTTGATAGACAATATTAAATAGTATTCGCATCAAATTATTACGTAAAAATAAAAATATATTTATTAGCGCATAAATTAAACTATTTAAAGATAAAAATACTTTTTTAGAGTAATTACTTAATGTATGTATATTGTAAGCATGTAATTTTTGACCCGTGTAAATTTTAAAGTTAGTTTTAGTATTTTAATATTTTAAAATATTTACTTGACTTTATTTTAATATAATTTTAATCTTTTTACTTTTAGTCCTAAGACATAAAAAAACATAAAATAGTTTTATTTATTGTGTTTATCGCTTTTCTATATTTTTATCTTTAGTTTAAGATCAATTAGTATATTTTTATTCATGGTATCTTAATTTTATCGTGACTTTAGTCTATTTTCTTTACTTTTTACTTTATTGTTATAACATTTAAAAATACAAAAAAAAAAAGTAGTTTCATTTTAAAATTTTGTTTATTTACTTAACTAAGTTTAATTAATATTTTGGTAGGATTTTTGAGTTTGTCTTTGTCCAACAAGAAAATTTGTAGGCCCAAAGGTGTGAGTCCATTTCTTTTAACTTAAACCCAATTATTCTTAGCCCATTCTTCCCAACCCATTAGCCCATTTATGTGCAAGATTTAATCCTAGCCATCTATTTCCTTCTAATCCAATGGCCTTCATCCCTCCCCACCTTCATATAAAATAGCCAATTATAGAAACCCTATCTTCATCTTCCATCTTGAACCACAAAAACAACACAGCCGAGAACCACCGAAAATTCCCCTCCATCGGCTCTCTTCTGCTTCAGGACCAAAGAACCACATCTCGTCGGAACCCTCGATTCCAAGATCAAATCGCCACACCACCTTCCCCTATTAAACTCCAATTTCGCAATTAAAAATCTTCTATTTCTAGTTCTACACCTTTCGAATCCTTTAACTCATAGAAGCTCAGATTGTTGAACTAATTTTGGCCACTAATGAGTTGGATTGGGGAGCTCAGCAATGAGCTCATTCGTTGAGGTTGCCGTTCGTTCAACCCTATTCAAATCGATTGGAAGCAATGAACTATTATGTTCGAATTCTAGTTGTCGTTCGTTCAATTTGGTTGCCGCTACTGTTGTTCGTTTCTTTTGGATCATTTTGAGTTTATGTTTATTTCTTTTTTGCTGCAAAAAATTACGGAGTTTGACTGAGGTTAAGCTGAGTTCGAGTTCGTCGGCGAGTTTCAGTCTGTTGGCCTTGGTCGAGTTTTCTTATTCCCGGTTCAGTTTGGATTCAATCCAATTTCTTAGAAGAAAATTACCATTAAAGGTCTAATCCTCTTTCTTCCTTTTTTTCCTTGTGCATTTTTATGTTATAACTTTGATGCAGATTGCTTGACTTTGCAAACTGGTTTTGTGGCTTAATTTATATGTTTATATTTTCTTGGCAAAATAGTTATTGTGCTTTGGAGTCACTTATTCTTTAATTGAGAATATAAGAAACGAATTGAATTTGGGTTATGGGTTTAGTTAAAAATTGAAATTGAAGACGACACTATTTTGAAGACATGGAAGTGATTTGAACTTAAGAATGCTTTGATTAATTTCTTGTTTGATTTTATTCTATTAATGGACGTGGGATCGGGATTTAAAGGAGCAGAATTGAAATTTGAATATAACATGTTGGCTACTTTATTACTTCGATCGCTACGAGCATGTTTAGGCTGCCAACATTTGGGTAGGCAAACTTTAGGTCTTTTCATTTATTTAGTTCGGGGCGAGAGGTCGTTCCCTTTAGTTCATTTGCAGGGAAAATGCCCCGTAGACTTGTATATATTTATTCGGGGCATGCCCCGTAGTATTTGTATTTGGAGGCCGAAAGTAGAACTCGTAGTATTTTTATTTTATTTCCATTTTTCATTTTTTTTATTAGGTAGGGATGACCTCGAGCCTCTTGTGTGTTTATTTTTCTTTGTTGTGTTTATTTTACCTTAATTCGAATATTCTAAAAGCCGACTAAATCAAGTACGCAACCGTGACTTTCACGGGACTTGGGGAGTGCTTAACACCTTCTCCCCGAGTCAAATGAGCCCCCTTACCCGAATCTCTGGTGCAGACTTAGTTTTGAAGTCCATGTATTTTGAAAGGAGAAATTGCTTTTGAACAGTGGCCTGGCACACCGAAACCCAATGCTAGGTGGAGGCTCTGAGTTATTTTCTTTTGAACACAATTTTGTCATTTTTTAATTAAAAACCCTTTGAGCTTTACTAAATCTTTTTATTATTTTAAGAGGGTTAGTGAGGTTGGTTAAACATGGGTGTGACATCTCTGGCGACTCTGCTAGGGAATCTTGCAGGTTCGAGCTGGTATTTGATCTTGTTGGCTTTTAGGATATTCGGTTGAGGTATTTGTTTTCTTTATTTGCTTTGTTTATTTGTTTTGTTTGTCTTATTTCCTTGCTTTGTTGGTTATTTGTTTATCGCTTTTCTTAATGTGTTACTGTTTTATAAACTGTCATCATGTGCATAACCATGGGTCTTCTTTCTACAACAAGTCTCGGAGTACGCATCACGTGCACGAACTCTTTGTTGAGTCACCCTTAATTTAGGAGGGGCCGTCGGACGTATGGAGTGGGTGGAAAGCTTGAGCAGCCACCATCGACCATACGCTCCCCCGAATTGCCTTGTTAGTGAACCCCAAACTTAGGTCAGCCTTTAGGTCATTTTTATTTGCATCATGTCATTTAGACCTAACAGGGCTCGGTCCCAGGTACCGTGTCTCTTTGTAGGAAGCTTATCCAAATTTTGTCAAAATGGGCTCATGGCCCAAAAAGACATTCAATCATCCCGATGTAATACATGTTGCATCTTTGAGGGTAAAAAGGTCATTTGGCGGACCGATGCTTGGGAAAGAATGGTGAAAGACGAAGCAAGTAGGGCCCTGTTATATTTTTCTTTCACTACTTTTTTAAAAAAATGAAAATGAAAAATCCAAAAAGATTTTACATTTTCCATCATTTTCCAAAAATTCAAAAAAAAAAAAGAGAAAAGAAAATCCAAAAATAGTTTACATTTTCCATCATTTCTCAAAAAGACAAAAATATGGTTTTTCCAAATTAGTTGGTTTTTTTTTAAAGGCTTTCTCCCATGACCAATCTTCCCGAACTACGCGAACCTGATTCTCGTCTTCTGGGGCGGGATACGTAGGAAACCCACATAGGGTCCGGTCTTCCTAGTAGGTCTTAGGTTCTTGGCTTTCGGGGTCGTAGCCAAATCTTGCATGTATAGCCATATTTGGCCACATTGGCCGTTTTTGCAAAAATAGAAGTATTTTCTCAAAATAGTTTGTTATCTCTTGTCTTAGGATCTTGAGTCTACAATAAAGTGTCCTCTTAATTCTAAGGTTCATTCCTGTCAAATTTGCATGTCTAGCCATTTTTGGCCACATCGGCCATTCTTGCAAAATAGGGTTATTTTCGCAAGAGTGGCTCAATTACCCATGTCTTAGGATCTTGAGTTTATAACTTAGTGTCATATCACTTTAAGGTCCATCCATGTCGCGTTTGCGTCCCTAGCCACATTTGGCCACATCGACCATTTTTGCAGAAAAGGGTCCATTTCTGCAAAGTAATTTTTAAGACCATGATTGTTGGGATATTAGAGTCATGTAAGCTTTAAATGGAGTATTTTTCATGCATTAGGGGTCAACTTTGTCAAGTTTGCGCTAATAGCCACTTTCAGCCACTTAGGCCATTTTGCAAAATATAGCCAAGTTGTGTCCTGCATTTGTCGACTAGGAAATGTGGTGGGGTCATGTAGTGTCCCGAGCCGCTAACCATGTTTGCTTCATTCAGGTATGGACCCGCTGATTCGATCCAAAGTGCTGATGGTAGTAAAGATTCCTAGGAAGTTGATCAAGTGGTGGAAAATGTTTTCATCGTTAGAGCAGCATGAGTTAATGCAGAAATTGGGCACCCTAACTTCCCTTCTTGATATCACACCCCGCCCAGACTTAGTGGAGGCGATGCTGACTTATTGGGATCCGCAAAATTTGATTTTCAGATTTGGAGAGTGTGAGATGACTCCTACCTTGGTGGAAATGTCTGGTCTCACTCGTTTAAGCTATATAGGCAAGTACATGATACTTCCTCGAGACCACTCTAGGACAAGATTCCTCAGCGACCTAGGCCTGTAAGATAATAAGCATTTAAAATGTCTCGAGCAGTCCTGGATATCCTTGGATTATTTTTTTGCTAGATTTGGACCACATGATAGTTTTGATATCTTTTGGGATGAGTTCTGCACAACCAAGGCAAAGTGGCAAAGACGTCGCCTCAAAGCTTTCAGCCTTGCTTTGTTGGGATTATTGGTTTTTCCATTAGATAAGAGGCACATTAGTACCCATCTACAGTCAGTGGTAATGGCACTATTTCATGAGAAGCAACGCAAAACCGTTACCGTTGTGCCGATGATCTTAGCAGAGTTGTACCGAGCCCTGAGTGAGGTTAGGGGAGGTGTCAGATATTTTGAGGGAAGTAACCTTTTGCTACAGCTGTGGATGATGGAGCATTTGCACACCGCTTCCTTACTTTGTCTCATCGACCGTGCCTTGAGGGATCGGGTGGTATGCATCGAATGCAGGATGAAATCTCCTAAGCTTACGTACCCAGTAGGCGTCACGGCTTGGATTGAGTTCCTTGGTTTGAGGACAAATGGGAATGTTTTGTGGGCTTACCTTTGGCTACCTTTGGATGATATCTTGGTAGGGTGCCTCATTCAGCCTTTCCTGATGCTGATAGGACTCAAGTGTGTCAGGCCGTACACTCCCGTTAGGGTAATGCGACAATTGGGCAGAAGACAAGAGGAGCCTCCAACTTAGAACCTTCGAAGGCACATCATAAATTTTAGCAAAAAGGCGGCTGATGAAATCAAGTATGTGAAATATTGCAACAATGCAAAGAGGATGAAGAAAAATACATTAGTAGAGGACGTTGGCAGGCCCGAGTGTACTCAGGAGTACTTGATTTGGTTACAGTCCGTCCCTCCAGGGGTCAGCATCCCATTGTCAGCCCAACTCAGGGTCGGGCAGTTCAGACAGATGATTTTGGGGAGGCATCAGACCAAGATCCCTGGGATAAGCTTGAGTTGATAAAGTCTCAGTTAGCGGGATTGGCAGCAAACGTGGAGCAGCATAGCCAGTATTTGTTAGGGTCGGCCTTCAGGATGCGGGGGAACACGCCAAGGCCTTTATTCCCAGCATCGGTGTTTCTTTACGAGGCATGTTACAGAGTTTGAGCATGACGGACAGCCCAGGACTATCCCGGTCAGGACAGTCGCATTCAGGAGAAGCTTGAAGAGTCATTCTATTTAGGTGTTTTGAGATAGTCTTATGTTGTCTTTTACTTTCGTGTCTTGTCTAGAAGTACCGAGTCCTTTAGGTAATGTCAGAGTCTGTCGTAGTGTAGTTGAGTCTATCATGTCTTTCATTATCGTATTTCCCTTTGTATTTTAATATCAAAAAGTTTTAATTGAAAAATCCCAAAAAGATTTTGTTTTCAATTTAATTTCCACCACTTCTCCAGAACTATGCTTGGTCTGATTCATGAGGGACATGATACGTAGGCAACCTACATCGGGTTCGATCAAATCATTTTTGGTTCGAAATAAAAAGAGAAAGAAAAAGAAAAGATTGATAAGAGGTGTTGGAAAGAAAGAGAAGAAAGGATTGAAATGAGTAAATTGGGATGATGCCATATGACCTTGCGACCCTCAAAGCCATTTTAGAACCGTTGATTGTTGCCAGGTGCATTGCACGTAATGTGATATTACTATTTGATAAATGCTCTAATGCTAACATGGTGGTTTTGTGTTGTTGTCCTCTGTTATCTCTATTAAGTTTCAGGAAGGTGGTTAGTTTGTTGGCATCCTGGCAAGTCATCCATACAACACCCGATCAAAGCTCAAACAGTCATGGTTAGCAAGGAAACAGACTGGAGTTGTAGACCCACTAAGGGAGATTGTTGAGTCAGAATCGGAACTGCAAAAGGAGGTCCGGAGGTTGAAGCATCAGATGGCAGAAATGTATCAAGCCTGGATTAAGGGACATCCTCCACCCTCGTTCCCTACCAACTACACAGAAAACCCTGCTTCCATTCCACCACTCTATCAATCACAGATGCCCAATACCATTGATCTTTCCCCACAACACGTACCTGGCTTTACCCCTTACCACAACTACCCCGGCACTTCAGCCCAAACTGTTCATGCTCCGCCAGCCAAAACAACCTCATACCCTGCTCCGACATCTGCTCCTATTTTTGTACCCCCTCCACAAGCTACCCTCCACCGATCCTCTAGTGAGCCTGCATTCCCCGCTACAGATGCCCACTACTATGCAACGGATCCCACCTTCAAAGTCCCAGATCCTTACTCTTACAATCCCCAATTTGAGCCTCATGTTGAAACTGACTAACTACCCAAGAACGCAGAGCAAGAAGAGATGTTTAGGAAGGTACAGAGTCTGGAGAAATCATTGAGAAATATGCGAGGGTTGGGAAACCAAGCGAGTGTAGCCTATAAGGATTTGTGTTTGTTCCCCGATGTCCAATTGCATGACGGGTTCAAGATACCCAAGTTTGACTTGTATGACGGACATGGGGATCCTGTAGCTCATCTGAGAGGTTATTGTAGTAAAATGAGAGGCGCCGGGGGAAAAGATGAATTACTGATGGCATACTTCAGCCAAAGTCTAAGTGGGGAAGCTTTAGAATGGTACACCCGCCAGGACACCAGCAGGTGGTACACTTGGGACGATATGGCTCAGGCCTTTGCCCGGCACTTTCAGTACAATATAGACATTGTTCCAGACTGCCTATCTCTGACCAAGGTGGAAAAGAAACCCAGTGAAAGCTTTAGAGAATATGGGCTCCGATGGAGGGAGCAAGCTGCATGAGTCAATCCTCCGATGGAAGAGGACGAGATGGTTAAATACTTTCTTCAAGCCCTAGAGCCCACTTACTATGGCCACTTGATCTCAACTATTGGTAAGTCTTTCAATGATGTGGTGAAGATGGGAGAAATGGTGGAAGAGCGGCTCAAATCGAGTAAGATCATGAGCTATTCTGCTATAAAAGCAACCACCCAGGCAATCCAGAGTGGTACCGGAAGGTTGCTAGGCAAGAAGAAGAAGGAAGATGTTACTATGTTTGTCTCTGAATCATGGCATTGCCAGAGGGGTTCACCTCATCAGTACATCCATCCTCGACCCCGACCCCAAGCCTACGCCCAAGCTCCATATAATCCACCTCAACATTACTTTTCCCCGCAAAACCCCCAATACTCAGCCAGGCCATCCCAATACCTTGTTCACCACGCACAGTCATATGCTCAACCCCCTCCTTACCCGCAATGGCGTGCTCCAGCTCTGCAAAATATCTACCCAGCTCCACAAAATACCTATCCACCCCCACAACCCTATTAAAACCCCACTGGTTCAAATTTTTGATCAAGGCCAGAGTATAGGAGAGAGAGGCAGCAGCGGAAACAAACTTTTACCCCGCTTGGAGAATCCTATGCTAGTCTGTTTCAAAGGTTAAGGCAGTTGGACGTCTTGAGGCCGATTGAGTCAAAGATACCAAATCCCCCTCCAAAAAACCTCGATTATTCCCTAAGATGCGCCTATTGTTCTGATGCTCCAGGGCATGACATAGAGAAGTGTTGGCATTTGAAACGGGCAATCCAGGAGCTCATTGATACAAACCAAATTGTAGTCCAAAGCCCAGATGCACCAAACATCAACCAAAACCCTTTGCCAGCCCATGCAGAGACGCACATGATTGAAATAGTTCACAAGGACGGGGAGCCTAAAAAGTCTTCTAAGTCTGTCATGATGATTCAGGCCAGTGAAAGCAATTTGGTTAAAGCTCCAGACTTTACCAAAGCAACGCCCTTGACAGTTGAAGGGATGACAGAAAAGCCGAGCTCACTCAATTCGAAACCACCAGTGTTGGTCATGAAAGGGCTATCGAAAGATATCGGGGCAAGTCCGAAAAGTTCAAAGGTGGTAGTACCAAGGATTTCAAGTAAGTCTGTCATAGTTGTGAAGAGGGCTCCTACTACCCCTATCATCATTAAACCAGTAACCCAGCTTCCAGTGGTGGATGCCAAGGCTGTTCCATGGAATTATAAACAAGTGATAGTGACATACAAAGGAAAAGAAATAGAGCAAGAAGTCAATGAAACTGGAGGATTGACTCGTTCTGGGAGATGTTTCACCCCAGAAGAATTAAGGAAAGCCAAGCCATTCAAGGATAACCCAATGCCAGTAAAGAAATCGGTCACTGAGGAAGAGGCTGAGAAGTTCCTGAAAAAGATGAAAGTGTAGGATTATTCCATTGTGGAGCAGTTAAGGAAAACACCAGCTCAGATTTCTCTTTTGTCTTTGTTGATACATTCAGATGAACATCGCAGGGTCTTGATGAAGATTTTGAATGAGGCACATGTTCCTGATAAGATCACACTGAACCACCTGGAAAAGATAGCTGGCAGGATCTTCGAAGCAAATAGGATCACTTTCTCGGACGATGAACTTCCTATGGAGGGTACAGAACACAATCGAGATCTTTATCTCACGGTGAAGTGTGAAGATTCTGTTGTCTCAAGGGTTTTGGTTGATAATAGATCTAGTGCGAATATTTGTCCCATGTCTACTCTGCAAAAACTGAAGATTGGCACCGAAAGAATCCACTTGAACAATATGTGTGTCCGAGGATTTGATGGGGGAGGTAAAGATTCTGTTGGAGATATAATGCTCGAATTGTCAATAGGGCCTGTTGAGTTTATCATGGAATTCCAAGTGTTAGATATGGCTGTCCCTTACAATCTATTGTTGGGCAGGCCCTGGATACATGCTGCTAAGGCAGTCCCGTGTTCTCTACACCAAATGGTGAAGGTTGAATGGGACACGTATTAAATAGTTGTGCACGGTGATGAAGACTTGTCAGCCTGTAATGATACCATTGTTCCGTTCATCGAAGTTGAAGATGATAAGGGACCTTGGGTCTATCAAACTTTCGAAACAGTGTCTGTTGAGAAAATTCCTGAAGGAAAATGCATTCTGGGTCCTAAGCTATCCTCCGCGTCCGTCATAGTTGTGAATGAAATGTTGAAGAATGGTTTTGTGCCGGGCAAGGGCCTGGGCTCATCTCTGCAGGGTATTGTGCATCCAGTGCGCCCCAGTGGGAATCCTGGTACATTTTGTTTGGGATTCATGCCCACAGAGAAGGACGTGAAAAGGGTTAAAAATCTAAAACAGAAGGTATGGTCGCTCCCCAAGCCTGTCCCACACATCTCTAAGTCTTTTGTCAAGCCAGGGGCCGAAAAGCCTCCAACCTCCTCAATCCCAAACCCCGTGGTTGATGTTGATGAAGAGTTGATCAAGAGGTTCCAAAGTCTATTCGAAGAAGTCAATATGGTAGAAGTTGGTGAAGGCTCTAGTAATGCAAATGTACAGTTCGTTGCCCCAAACGTAAAGCTTAGCAATTAGGAAGCTACTCCTCTCCCCACCAGGAAGGAGTTTTGGTAGTTTGCTTTGTTTTCCTTTCTGTTATCTGGGTTATTCCAGGGTTGAAATCCAGATTTTTAGTTTTGCTTGTTTTGATGTTCAAACCCTTCTATCCTTTTATTTTCAATGAAATGCAATTTTTCGTTTTCCGTAATTCTTAATAGTGTTTTATTTTGTTCTTTTTTCTTTTGTACAGTTCTTTTTATGCTGGTTGCAGTGACATGACATGCATGAAGAGTTTTCAGCCGAGTCTTAAAAGCCAATATAATTCTGAAATAACAATCCAAGAAGTAGAATATGATGATGAAATAGAATATGATGAAGAAGCAGCATTTGAGGAAATCAGTAAAGAGCTAAAACAATTTGAAGAAAAACCAAAGCCTAATTTGAGTGAGACCGAAGCAATCAATTTAGGGGACCAGGATGATGTTAGGAAAACCAAGATAAGTGTGCATTTAGAGCCTCAAGTTAAGGAGGCAATAATCAAAACATTGTTTGAGTACAAATATGTCTTTGCATGGTCATATGATGATATGCCGGGCCTGAGCACTGATCTGGTAGTTCATAAATTGCCAACTAATCTAGCATTCCCTCCTGTCAAGCAAAAGTTGCGAAAGTTCAAGACTGATATGAGTGTGAAGATCAAAGAAAAAATCACAAAGCAGCTTACTGCAAAGGTCATTCGGGTCACTCGATATCCCACTTGGTTAGCCAATGTTGTGCCAGTACCAAAGAAGGATGGTAAGACCAGGGTCTGTGTTGATTACCGTGATCTTAACAAAGCAAGCCCAAAGGATGATTTTCCATTGCCGAACATTCACATTCTGATCGATAATTGTGCCAAGCATGAGATTGGGTCTTTTGTGGACTGTTATGCGGGATATCACCAGATCTTGATGGATGAGGAAGATGCAGAAAAGACAGCGTTCATCACGCCATGGGGAACATATTGTTATCGGGTAATGCCATTTGGTTTGAAGAATGCTGGGGCAACTTACATGAGGGCGATGACCACCATATTTCATTACATGATACACAGGGAGATTGAGGTTTATGTAGATGATGTGATCATAAAGTCAAAGAAGTAGTCTGACCATGTTAAGGATTTGAGGAAGTTTTTCCAAAGACTCCGCAGGTATAATCTCAAGCTCAATCCATCGAAATGTGCATTTGGTGTCCCGTCGGGGAAGCTGCTGGGATTCGTGGTTAGCAGATGCGGCATTGAGTTAGATCCATCGAAGATCAAAGCCATTCAAGAGTTACCGCCGCCAAAGAACAAAACAGAGGTGATGAGTTTTCTTGGAAGGTTAAATTACATTAGCAGGTTCATTGCTCAGCTCACGATAACCTGTGAGCCCATCTTTAAGTTGCTGAAGAAGAATGCTGCGGTCAAGTGGACTGACGAATGTCAAGAAACATTTCATAAGATTAAGAGGTACCTGTCGAATCCACCTGTGCTGGTCCCACTAGAGCCTGGAAGACCTTTAATTCTCTATTTGACAGTCTTGGATAATTCCTTTGGCTGTGTATTGGGTCAACATGACATCACGGGAAAGAAGGAGCAAATAATCTATTATCTCAGTAAGAAGTTCACTCCCTATGAGGTTAAGTACACTCTGCTTGAGAGGACATGTTGCGCCCTGACTTGGGTGGCACAAAAGTTAAAGCATTATCTATCGTCCTACACTACTTACCTCATTTCTCGCATGGATCCTCTAAAGTATATCTTTCAGAAGCCTATGCCCACGGGAAGACTGGCGAAGTGGCAGATTTTACTTACTGAGTTTGACATCATCTATGTGACTCGGACCGCAATGAAGGCCCAAGCCTTGGCCGACCACTTGGCCGAGAATCCGGTGGATGATGAATATGAGCCACTGGAGACTTATTTTCCTGATGAAGAGGTCATGTATGTTGACGAGGTTGACCGAGATGAAAAGCTAGGTTGGAAACTCTTCTTTGATGGAGCTGCTAACATGAAGGGTGTCGGAGTAGGGGTTGTACTCGTATGTGAAACAGGGCAACACTACTCTATAACAGCCCAGCTTCGATTTCATTGCACCAACAATATGGCCGCGTACGAAGCATGCATTCTAGGTTTGAGGTTAGCTGTAGGCATGGGAGTCTAGGAAATAGTGGTTCTGGGAGATTAAGATTTTTTGGTTCATCAGATTCAAGGAGAATGGGAGACTCGAGATTTGAAGCTCATACCGTACCGACAGTGTCTGCATGATCTTTGTCAATGGTTCAGGCCGGTTGAATTTAGACATATTCCCAGGATTCATAATGAGATTGTTGATGCCTTGGCTACTCTGGCGTCAATGTTACATCATTCGGACAAGGCTTATGTCGACCCCATGCATATCCAAGTTCATGATCAACATGGTTATTGTAATGTGGTGGAAGAGGAAATCGATGGCGAACCTTGGTTCCACGATATCAAGGAATACATCAGGTCGGGGGTATATCCCGTACATGCTACAGGTGACCAAAAGAAAACCATTCGACGTCTGGCTAGTGGATTTTTCTTGAATGGAGGAATCTTGTACAAGAGGACTCCGTATTTAGGACTGCTGAGGTGCATAGATGCTAAAGAAGCTTCAACTATCATGGCCGAAGTGCATTCTGGAGTTTGCGGGCCGCATATGAACGGGTATGTCTTGGCAAAGAAGATACTTAGAGTAGGTTATTATTGGCTCACCATGGAACGGGATTGTATTAGTTTTGTTCGCAAGTGTTATCAATGCCAGGTACATGGTGATTTGATTCATTCTCCCCCATATGAGTTACACACAATGTATGCACCTTAGCCTTTTGTTGCTTGGGGCATGGATGTTATTGGACCAATTGAGCCGGCAACGTCAAACGGGCATAGGTTTATTCTGGTGGCCATTGATTACTTTACCAAGTGGGTCGAAGCTGTAACTTTCAAGTCCGTGACCAAGAAGGCGGTGGTGGATTTTGTTAATTCAAATATCATTTGTCGGTTCGAAATTCCCAAGATGATCATCACAGACAATGCTGCTAATCTCAACAGTCATTTGATGAAAGAGGTATGGCAACAATTCAGGATCATGCATCGGAACTCCACTCTGTATCGCCCCAAGGCAAATGGAGCTGTTGAGGCTGCTAACAAGAACATAAAGAAGATACTTCGTAAGATAGTTCAAGGTTCTAGACAGTGGCATGAAAGGTTGCCTTTTGCCTTACTGGGTTATCGCACTACTGTTCGCACTTCAGTAGGTGCAACTCCTTATCTACTGGTATATGGAACTGAGGCAGTTATACCTGCGGAAGGTGAGATTCTATCCCTTCGGATCGTTGCAGAAGCTGAAATTGATGATGATTAGTGGGTCAAAACCCGGCTAGAGCAGTTGAGTTTGATTGATGAGAAAAGGTTAGCTGCAGTATGTCATGGTCAATTGTATCAGAAGAGAATGGCAAGAGCATACAACAAAAAGGTGCGTCCTCGGAAATTCGAAGTGGGCCAGATGGTATTGAAACACATCCTTCCTCATCAGGCTGAAGCTAAAGGCAAGTTCGCCCTAAACTGGCAGGGGCCGTTCATAGTGACCAGAGTGTTGCCCTTTGTATTTAACAGACATAGAAGGCAAATGTGTAGGTATGGCTATCAATTCTGATGAAGTTAAGAGGTACTATGTATGATTTCTTTGCTTACCTTCAATTGTATTTTGTACTTGGCATGTTCAAAATTGAAATGATGAGGGCATTTTGTTCCTCTACCCAAACACTTTCATCCTTTGTTACCCCTTTTGAACTTTATTTATTTTCTTTCATACCCCTCTTTTGGAATCAGTAACAGAATTAGAGAACAGAAAAAATGAATGAACGATGAAAATAAGAAGAATGAAAAAGAAAGAAAAAGAAATAAGGAAAAAAAGAAAGAAAAAGAAAGAAAGAAAAAGAAATAAAAAAAGAAGAAAAAAAAAGAAAAAAAAAGAAAGAAGAAAAAAAGAAAGAAAAAAGAAAAGAAAAGCAACAAAAACAAACAACGTCTTTTTGAACTACGTTCGACCTGATTCCTTTTAAGGATACGTAGGCAGCCTTACGGTTCGGTCCCATCAAAATAAAAACTAAAATTCCCCAGATCCAAAGAAACTGGGGCAGAAGTTTTGGTTTTTGAAAAGATCTGATTCCAAAAGTTGTAATTTTAACCCCTTTTCATCTTAAATTAGTTTGAGCCTTCATGCCACCCTTTCTTTCTAACCCTGTCCAAAAGTCTACATTACGGTCCAAAGAAAGACCTTCTGATCAATCTTTGAGGATGCCAGGTCAAGCGAGACAGAGGTATGATTTACATCATGGGTAACACTTTGATCATGGGCACAAAGGAATATTGAAGAAATGAGAGAGTCTTATTGGTGAAAACCCTCACGGGCACCGTAAGGCGATGGTGAGCTGAGAGAAAATTTAAAATGAGAGAGTCTTATTGGTGAAAACCCTTGCGGACACCATAAGGCGATAGTGAGTTGAGAGATTAACACATGAGAGAGGCTTGTTGGTGAAAACCCTTTGGGGCACTACAAGTCGAATGAGGCTCATGACTTTACAGAGAATTTGGATCAGTGAAAGCCCGGTTTTGAGATTTATGGGATTTAGTTTTTAAATTTTCAGGACCCTCCTGGATAATGAGATTTAGTTTTTAAATTTTCAGGACCCTCCTGGATAATGGGATTTAGTTTTAAATTCTCAAGACCCTCCTGGATAATGGGATTTAGTTTTTAAATTTTTAGGACCCTCCTGGATAATGGGATTTAGTTTTTAAATTTTCAGGACCCTCCTGGATAATGGGATTTAGTTTTAAATTCTCAAGACCCTCCTGGATAATGGGATTTAGTTTTTAAATTTTTAGGACCCTCCAAGATAATGAGATTTAGTTTTTAAATTCTCAGGACCCTCCTAGATAATGGGATTTAGTTCTTAAAATTTTCAGGACCCTCTTGGATAATGGGATTTAGTTTTAAATTCTCAGGACCCTCCTGGATAATGGAATTTAGTTTTTAAATTTTTAGGACCCTCCTGGATAATGGGATTTAGTTCTTAAAATTTTCAGGACCCTCCTGGATAATGGGATTTAGTTTTTAAATTTTCTGGACCCCCTGGATAATGGGATTTAGTTTTTAAAATTCTCAGGCCCCTTCTGGATAATGGGATTTAGTTTTAAATTCTCAGGACCCTCCTGGATAATGGGATTTAGTTTTTAAATTTTCAGGACCCTCCTGGATAATGGGATTTATTTTTTAAAATTCTCAGGACCCTCCTGGATAATGAGATTTAATTTAAAATTTTCAGGACCCTCCTGGATAATGGGCTTTAATTTAAAATTTTCAGGACCCTCCTGGATAATGGGATTTAGCTTTTAAATTTTCACGACCCTCATGGATAATGGAATTTAGTTTTTAAATTTTCAGGACCCTCCCGAATAATGGAATTTAATTTAAAATTTTCAGGACCCTCCTGGATAATGAGATTTAATTTAAAATTTTCAGGACCCTCCTGGATAATGGGATTTAGCTTTAAATTTTCAGGACCCTCCTGGATAATGGGATTTAGTTTTTAAATTTTCAGGACCCTCCTAGATAATGAGATTTAGTTTTAAATTCTCAGGACCCTCCTGGATAATGGGATTTAGTTTTTAAATTTTCAGGACCCTCCTGGACAATGGGATTTAATTTTTAAATTCTCAGGACCCTCCTGGATAATGGGATTTAGTTTTAAGTTTTAGATGAGATTTAATTCGAAATTTTCAGGGCCCTCCTGGATAATGAGATTTAGCTTTTGAATTCTTAGAGCTCTATAGGTAACATGATCCGATTAACACTCACAAATATGACCAGATCCCAAACTGGGGCAGAAAAATTTCTTTCGTTTTGTCTGTTTTGTTACAATATCAGGCGCCCACCTGGATAACAAGGGAATACAGTTTCAAGTTTTAGCAATCAGGCGCTCACTTGGATAACGAGGTAACACAGTTCAAGTTATTGGTAATCAAGCGCCCACCCGGAGAACAAGAGAATTCATTTCATACTTACTTCAATTCGCAAATTTAAGAAGCATCAGGAGCCCGCCTGAAGAACAGGGTCCACTTTTCAGTCTCATATTGAAGATCAAATAGAGATTCAAAGAAGATTCAATACAAGAAGTAGATAGGATCTTGTATTTTTCTTTCACTTTGCTGTAATTTTTCTTTTATTTTTGATGTAATGGCAGGAACCGCGGACCAGAACCTCGACGGCACTTCATTCGAATCTCCACCTCGGTACTCCATCATCCTTCTCACTTCTGAACTACACGCGGCCTGATTCCTTTATAGCCAAGGATATATAGGCAGCTCAGATACCAGGGCTCGGCCACAATCTTTTTAGCCACCTTTATTTTCTTTTGAATAAGCGTCGGGTCATAAATCAATTACGTTGCTTATTGTTCTTTGCTCTGAAAACTCTTTGTGTTTCCAAGCAAAGAGGGGCAGCTGTAAGCACGTAATGTTTGACCCGCGTAAATTTTAAAGTTAGTTTTAGTATTTTAATATTTTTAAAATATTTACTTGACTTTATTTTAATATAATTTTAATCTTTTTACTTTTAGTCCTAAGACATAAAGAAAACATAAATAGTTTTATTTATTGTGTTTATCGCTTTTCTATATTTTTATCTTTAGTTTAAGATCAATTAGTATATTTTTATTCATGGTATCTTAATTTTATCATGACTTTAGTTTATTTTCTTTACTTATTACTTTATTGTTATAACATTTAAAAATACAAAAAAAGTAGTTTCATTTTAAAATTTTGTTTATTTACTTAACTAAGTTTAATTAATATTTTGGTAGGATTTTTGAGTTTGTCTTTGTCCAACAAGAAAATTTGTAGTCCCAAAGGTGTGAGTCCATTTCTTTTAACTTAAACCCAATTATTCTTAGCCCATTCTTCCCAACCCATTAGCCCATTTATGTGCAAGATTTAATCCTAGCCATCTATTTCTTTCTAATCCAATGGCCATCATCCCTCCCCACCTTCATATAAAATAGCCAATTATAGAAACCTTATCTTCATCTTCCATCTTGAACCACAAAAACAACACAGCCAAGAACCACCAAAAATTCCCCTCCATCGGCTCTCTTCTGCTTCAGGACCAAAGAACCCCAACTCGCCGGAACCCCCGATTCCAAGACCAAACCGCCACACCACCTTCCCCTATTAAACTCCAATTTCGCAATTAAAAATCTTCTATTTCTAGTTCTACACCTTTCGAATCCTTTAACTCATAGAAGTTCAGATTGTTGAACTAATTTTGGCCACTAATGAGTTGGACTGGGGAGCTCAGCAATGAGCTCATTCGTTGAGGTTGTCGTTCGTTCAACCCTATTCAAAACGATTGGAAGCAATGAACTATTATGTTCGTATTCTAGTTGCCGTTCGTTCAATTTGGTTGCCGCTACTGCTGTTCGTTTCTTTTGGATCATTTTGAGTTTATGTTTATTTCTTTTTTGCTGCAAAAAATTACGGAGTTCGATTGAGGTTAAGTTGAGTTCGAGTTCTTCGGCGAGTTTCAGTCCGTTGGCCTTGGTCTAGTTTTCTTATTCCCGGTTCAGTTTGGATTCAATCCAATTTCTTAGAAGAAAATTACCATTAAAGGTCTAATCCTCTTTCTTCCTTTTTTTCCTTGTGCATTTTTATGTTATAACTTTGATGCAGATTGCTTGACTTTGCAAACTGGTTTTGTGGCTTAATTTGTATGTTTATATTTTCTTGGCAGAATAGTTATTGTGCTTTGGAGTCACTTATTCTTTAATTGAGAATATAAGAAACGAATTGAATTTGGGTTATGAGTTTAGTTAAAAGTTGAAATTGAAGACGACACTATTTTGAAGACATGTAAGTGATTTGAACTTAAGAATGCTTTGATTAATTTCTTGTTTGATTTTATTCTATTAATGGACGTGGGATTGGGATTTGAAGGAGCAGAATTGAAATTTGAATATTACATGTTGGCTACTTTATTACTTCGATCACTACGAGTATGTTTAGGCCGTCAACATTTGGGTAGGCAAACTTTAGATCTTTTCATTTAATTAGTTCGGGGCGAGAGGTCGTTCCCTTTAGTTCATTTACAGGGGAAATGCCCCGTAGACTTTGTATATATTTATCCGGGTATGCCCCGTAGTATTTGTATTTGGAGGCTGAAAGTAGAACTCGTAGTATTTTTATTTTATTTCCATTTTTTTTATTTTATTAGGTAGGGATGACCTCGAGCCTCTTGTGTGTTTATTTTTCTTTGTTGTGTTTATTTAACCTTAATTCGAATATTCTAAAAGCCGACTAAATCGAGTACGCAACCGTGACTTTCACGGGACTTGGGGAGTGCCTAACACCTTCTCCCCGAGTCAAATGAACCCCCTTACCCGAATCTCTGATGCAGACTTAGTTTTGAAGTCCATGTATTTTGAAAGGAGAAATTGCTTTTGAACGGTGGCCTGGCACACCGAAACCCAATTCTAAGTGGCGACTCTGAGTTATTTCCTTTTGAACACAATTTTGTCATTTTTTAATTAAAAACCCTTTGAGCTTTACTAAATCTTTTTATTATTTTAAGCGGGTTAGTGAGGTTGGTTAAACAGGGTCTATCTATCTATATCTATATTTGTACTATATTAAAAACACGAAGGCCTTTAGCGAAATGTCGTTCGCCTTTTTTGCCCTTTAAGAATAAATTTTAGACTAGACAAAAGTGTAATTTAAGCTTCTTTCCAAATTTTTAGGAATTTAAATTAACTAGAATTTTAGAACATTTCATGTTTTGAACTCCTATAAAATTAGTCCTAACATATAGGACTCACACAAGAATGGAAACAAAATATTTCTGACGAAAAGAAAACTTAGAATCACCAAGATTACAATTTGCTTCATCGGCCAATAAAATATCATTTTTGTGTCCATAGTTTTGTAGAAAATGTTATTGAACTTATAGACAAATTTTATTCTAACCGAATTGTCATCATCTCTTTTCTAAGTATTTCAACAAATGATTTTTTTTTATAGCAAGAAACCCTTAGCGAAATATCGTTCGCCTTTTTTTACCTTTTAAAAATAACTTTCACATTGGACAAAATAGTTATTAAATTATTTCTCTAAAATTTAGAAATTTAAGATCATCTAAAAAATTTGCACATTAAATCCTTTTATATATGAACTTCTATGCAATAGTCATAATATATAGGGCTCACGCATGCTATAAGCATGAAGAACAAAAATAAAATATTTTTATTTATGAGAAAAATAAAACTTAAGGCTCAGCAAGATGCAATTTGCTTTGTTAACCAATGAAAGAAGAAAGATATCATCATTGTTGTCCTAATTTTAATTTAAAAAAACATATTCAACTTATAGACAAAATCTATTCTTAACGAATTGTCATCGTCATTTTAATTATTTCAACAAATGATGATTTTTTATATTTCTATATAATTATTTGTTGTAAAATATGAAGCTCACATTAGTAAATTTTAGATGTTTTCACTTATCCAATTTTTTTTATGAGCTATAAGCCAACATCTTTATTCCCAAAAGACCAAAATATTTAATTTTTAAATTTATTTTATTTGAGAAATCTTATTATTTGTTTACTTAGGTCAATATATCAATAATTTTCATAAAATATTCTCTTAGAAGTCCTCATAAATCACAATTATATATTTGAGGGCTTCTATGACCAATATTTCTTCGCGAGCAACATTCATCTTTTAAGCAGCTTATAGTTTAATTTTTTTAACTTTTATTCTATAAGCCAATCACATTATTTAATAATATTTTATATTTTTAAAATAATATATTCATTTATATTGGGTACGCGGACTAGTAACATCATAATTTCATTATTATTCACCTTATAAACTATCTATACATTACTAATCCCTTCACAATTTTTTTTGTTTTGTAGAATATTTTTTATTTTAATAGAAAATGCTTATAAATATATTATCAGACATATCAACTCCTATTTTACCGGTTTCAGCGCTTATAAACACATTGATTTTGTGTCTCGTAATTTCACCCCAAATTTTTTTTTTTTTAACGGTATTCCTTCCATTCATGCACTAGGCAAGAAAAGAGATCAAACTAACTTCAGACTCTCAAGAAACTTTGAAATATCTAGTATAAAAGGTGGGATGAAAACTGTTGATTGTTCAATGTCAAGAGGTATGGTGGGAGTGTGGGACTGGGATAATTGAGATTCTCTAGTCTCTACTATTAATCTTAGATTTCAGTTTTAAACCATGAGATGAAAAACCAATTGTCAGAAAGGAGTCTATTTGGTCAATATATTTTGAATACTGAATGCCTAAACTTAAGAAAACAAATGCTTGGCATTACATTCTCCTTACATGGTATGTTTTTTTTTTAAATGGTTTGTTAAATAAGTGAAGATTTTTTCTTTTCAAGCTAATTCTCTATTTATGGAATGAATTGTATTACCTAAGCTTGGCATAGCAAGATCAAAATTAAAGTACATGTAGTCCAATATATTTTTGGAAAAAATTATTCTCGGGGCAAAGGCAAGTTGTAGGAAAAGATTCAAAATAAAAGCCAATGGCATCTTACCGCTAATAATGGATCACTGTTTTCCCCCTTTTTTCACCTTGTATTTTCCTTTATTGTAAAAGCACATTCACATGAGTTTTGACCTTTGAGTTATGGCATTACAGGAAATTTAGGTCAAGATGGCGGTTAATTTATTTATTATAAATTCTGCCGGTTGTCGCCAAGGTTTTCATTTATCTTCTCAGAGTAAAATAAATGCCAACAGAATAAGTTAGCCAAAAAAATATTTGTTGGTAAATTTAGACAAGAAATATTATAAATGGCACGTATGTTTTGTTATATTTTCGATACGAACATTAAACCATCCACGAGGGCCAATTAATGATATTAGAAATTAGGAACGGGAAATGTACATCTGCCGTCAAATCTGTACCTTCTTTTCTTTTAAATTTGGAGATGCATCGTAGTATTAATTATTTTGGAATAAGAACCATACTTTACTAAATTTGAAATTGAATAAAATTAAGAAAATGATGAAAGTTGTTTAAAAACTAGCAGAGCCTTTAGCGTCTGTTTAATTACCTAGTGGTGTAACTACTATAATATTAATTACATACCCTAGTAATAGTAATTATAATAAAATTTTATTTGTCACAATGTAATTACAGTATAATTTTCACTATCATATTTGGTTGGATAAATATAATTACATAGTTAAATATAATAGGAAAAATTTCACATTAAAACCAACTAGCCCAAAAATAATAGGCTCCATACTTTTCAATTTTATAGCTCATATTTCAATTTACAACCAACTAGCCCAAAAATAATATAAGCTAAGATTCAACATCCAACTCCAATAGGTTCTCAAAATTACTATTTAACTTTTAAAAAAGACTCCTCAAGCTTTTAAATTAATTTTCGAATCAGTAACTGTGACTCAAATATTAATTCAACAAACCAAATTCATTAGGGTGGTGAAAATTAGATTTTTAACAAGCTTAAATATGTGGGTTTAAATTCCGAATTTAATTTTGTGAGAAATTTGGAGTGGGTGTTATTTAGACTTGTTAGAAATAGTATAAAGATGTTGTATATAAAATTTGAGTCATTTAATGGAGATTTGGATTGGTTTTGAACAAGAATTGCAACTGAAAATCGTGGAAGAAGTTCGTCTACAGACGCTTGTATAAAGGTATATAAAAGTGTATAACAGTGTATAAGGTATGTTTCTACACTCATATACACTATTATACAAGATTATACATAATTATACAAAAAACTGACTTCGTCTTCTTCCTTGCGTCTTTTCTAAAATTTAACTCAAATCTTGCTCAAATCTACTCCAAATCACTTCAAATTTAAATTTTGAACTCCTTTTGATATTTTCAATCAATTGGAACAACACCCAACCCAAACAACTAACAAATTCAAAAAAACTCATTTTCAAAAGCAAAGCTTTGAATGGTCTTCAATGGTGGACTTCTACTCTTCTATTTTCTTACATTGCAAGCAGGTGACACAAGAGGAGAAGCAGAAAATACACGGCCTCTTGAAGCATATGAAGAAGATGTGAGAAGAAGAGAGAGTGAAACAATGGTTGTGGGAACAAAGAATTAATTACATAGCTTTTAGAAGCAATGGTTGTAAGAAAACAGATTTTGAATTTGCAAGTGCTTTCAAAATATGTACAATGTGGGCTAGGTGGGGTAAAACTTAAAATATGGGTCATTTTTTGTTATGGTGTGAAGACATGTGTATTTTCTTGTAATTCTTTCAATAAAATAAGGCATATTGACATGTGATAGTTTTACTATATACTAGTCTCTATTTACTTTATATATATATATATATATATATATATATATATATATTATATTATATATATAAGTTTATCGAGTGACCAAAATAGTCTTAAAAATAAATTTCATATTAGACAAAATAATCATTTAACTATTTTTCTAATATTTAGGATTTTAAGATCAATTAAAATCATGCTTATAAAGTCTTTCCTTATTTCACTAATATTCCTTTTAGTTCTGGTAAGTTGCCTTCATTGAAATTATGCTTAAGAGATTTTTAAGTCAACACACGGTAAAATACACTTCAATAGCTATATTTTTTCTTCAAAAGATAATTCCATGTTGGAAAAACTAGATAAAATTATAATCACCATTATAAACTTTTAGATGAACTAAAATTTATTCTAAAGTCTACTATAAATTCAGAAAAAATAAGATCTATTTCCTTATACTTTCTTTGGAGTTAAAGATTGCCCAGGTTATCTAATTCTTCGGAAGGGAAAATTCCTTATTCTTAATTTGGATTTTTTTTTAAATTCTTGTGATCAACAACAGTGATAAAGTATATTTAATACAATAATAAACAATAAGTATACCTCAGTTTAAATAAGTTGGGATCGGTGATATGAATCCTCATAAATTTTTTTTAAGCTCAATGCATATTATCATCATTATCAATTACCACAATAAAATAAAAATAAACTAAACAACTTTAAAATATATATCGATTATATACAATCAGCTAAATAAATATTTTCAACTAAAGAGGTAACTTTTTCAAAAATTTAATAGGCTATAAATTTTTTGTGGATTAAACAACTTTAAGTTATATATCGATTATATACAATTAGCTAAATAAACATTTTCAACCAAGGAGATGATTTTATTCAAAACAATTATGCAACTTATACAAAGTTAAATTGTTCCTTTAATCTTGATAGTAGTACTTGGAAATTGAAAGTCCTTGACCGAGTAATAAAGGAAAATGAGAATATATCTCGAAATTTGTTGCATTAATAAAAAGGGAAATTATCAGCTATGTCCATTTATAAGTAGCTCATTATAAAAATTGGCCAATTGATAAAATATTACTAATATTAGCCAAATTAGCCAATTAGCTATTTGTAGCAAACAAATATCAAAATTTTGCTTCGTTTTGAGTGAGTGTTATTAGAATAGATTGGACACAACTTAAGGAGCTTGAATCTCAGTTTTGGGATGATTTGATGAAGTTTTGAGGTGGTTTGAATTGAAAATTCGGAGTAAAAGCTGAACATGGAAAAATATGATATGTGTATCACACTATGTATCATTTGTGTATCACATATGTATCATATTTGTATCAATTGTGTATCACATGTATATCCATGTATACCTGTGTGTGAGATACATGTCTGATACATGTTTGATACATGTGCCGCAGAAGACTTTTTTGAACTCGATTTGATTACGAATTTGATACAAAACCAGTCCAAATTATCTCAAATCTTCCTCAAATTTTGTATATTGACTTATCTATATATTTTCAATGAATTTCAACTATACACATTGAAAAAGTTCCTTTGTTGTTTATATTTTTGGAATATTGTATAGATTTTTGTATTTCATCACCTTATTTGCTACCCCGTCCATAAAATTTCCTTTCCGTCTTGTATCTAACGTTACTAATCACGCTTAAAAATATGAAAGGTGATTTTTCCATGTGATTCTTTGATATAAAGGACCCTATTATTTGGTTTTTCAATTTTTGTTGGCTAGTTTTGATAAGTGCATGTCTAATTGCTAGAGGTTGGTAAGTTGAGATTTATTTGGGACATTTGTGTAAGTTTACAAATAAAAAGTGAAAGAGAACAAATAATAACTGCAAGTAGTAAACTATATTAAGAGGAAGTTTACGGCTTTGGGCACTTTGAATTTCTAGGAAACTTAGGCATCACAACTATATTTCAAGGTAAGGCCTATTTCTTTAAGACTACTATTCTGTGTTGAATAAAAATGTAGTAATATTTAAGATTTTACTTAATTTTAGAACTTTAAATTCAACTAAAAATTATTGTTTGAATATAATAGTAACATTAAAATCCGAAAACTAAAAATACCAAACTTTCTCCTAAGCGACGTGGCAATTCCACAACGGGGCAGTATGGTGTTAGAATTGGAAAAAGAAAATTAGAGCTAAACTTCAATTGTATTATACTAATTCTTTTTAATTTTTCTCTTTCAATTGAGGAAAAAGAAATTAGAGCTAAATTCCCCATACGCCAACGTAACAATGACAAATAAATCCTAAAAAAATTTAAATTTGATCAGAAATTCTTAAAAGATTTGAGCAAAAAAGTTACAAATTGTCATGGTATCGAACTATATCAACTTAACCGTACTCATTGAGCGTTTGGAGTGCAACTTACTTATATATAAACAAAGAATTCTCAAAGTAATATATCTTAGATCCTTAGTCGAAGAAATGAACAAAAATAATAAAAGATTTGTAATCGATCGAATTACTATCGATAAGTTGCATTTAATATTTAGAAAATATATTTAGTATGTTTAAAGACTTACTTATTGGTAATACAAAAAGTGTCAAATTATTCAACAAAGCAGCAAAAAAAAGAAAACTATTAGTATCAGATAATAGTATTTCAGAATGTTCGTACGGTAATGCTCGATCTGCAAAATGGTATAAGCTCCTCAAAATTTATTTATAACTATATTGGTATGTTTTAATCCAAATGATATTAGAAAGTAGTAGTGACATATTATGAAATATGTCAAACGATTGTAGAAGGATACATGAAAGTTCATCTGATAATAAACTACATATGAGCAAGAGTGTTGAAAAATATGGTATACATATACTTTATCAAGGGCCAGATGATAATGTTCTATGGTAGTGCATCAAAATAATTTTGGAAAAGTCCACAAAAATATATTTAAAAAAATTTAATGCACAGCCAAAGCTAAATTCTAAATAAGTACAAACTTTCGAAACTATTGTAAAGATGCTATACCGATAAGAAAAGAGAAATTAATCAGGGATGAACCACTTACGGAGAAGCGACAAACCATCGACACAGTTGGCATGAGCTTAAAAATTAATCTGGGATAAACCACTTATGGAGAAGCGTCAGACCAATGACACAGTTGGCATGAGATTTGTTTACCCTAAAATTCGAGTAACAATTAAATTTGTATTGAGGTCTTAAAGATATGTGATTTAGTCCAATACCAACTGATAATCAAAGAATCAAACGTATAAGTTAAAGAAATAATTTGAATCAAACCAGTGTGCAATCTAGTCTCGACCTCGAGCTAAGGCGACCTCGAGGTGGGTTAGCAAGAACAATAAAATAACAAGGCAAATCAGATGAACAGTAAACAAGAAAGTGAAGAATGTATATTCTTTTGTCAAAGATTGATGCGCTACAAATGATTGGGGTCCCTCTATATAGTAGGGGAATCCTAAATAAGGTACAATTCTAATTGTAGTACGAATTCTTATTATACAGTTGTCTAACCGCCTAGTATAAATCCGTTTCGGAACTTACGTCGTGCTCTTAAAGCCACAACGGGAATATCGCTCTTTCTGTTACAAAATCATAACGATATTGCCTCGAGGTTGCTCATACTCGACCCCGGTATTCATCGAGCACTTCGATCTTCGAGTTTCGTATTCGGCCATCGGGCTCGAACTCGGTCCATATTGAACTTGTTCTCGACGCGACCCCTCATGCCTACAAAATTAGGGACACATGATTTTGACCGTATACAGATAGTCCCTGCGTTTCTTAGAATAAAATAATAAGAAACGACTTGAGCCTCGATTTTTCGGAGTCCTTGATGATGACGTCATTCCTGTGACGTAGGCGCTCGAAGTGACCGAAATATCCCGTCGGTTCACTTCCGCAAAACATCAAATGCTTCACCAGTGGTGGTCGGCCACTAGCGCCGTCGAACCGTCGCCGCTTGCCTATAAATACAAGGCTCAATTTCAAATAAAAACTTTACTTCAATCTTCAAACCATCTTCAAACTCCCTTTATCTCTCCCTCTCTTCATCTTTCTCTCTCATTACCCGTTACTTGATTCTTTTTAGTGCCAAAAAAATCTCAAGCTCCATCTACTTCCTCCTCTTCTAAACTAAATCAATGGCGAAAACTTCCAAAACAGTTCCTTAAAAGGAGAAAGCTTCCTCCTCCTCTTTCTGACCGGCCGGTGATAAAGTGCCGGCCCTTCACGAGATTACTCCCGGCCCCTGCATGAAAAGAAAGACTTTAAAGTTGAAAATCCCCCCACAATCCCTGGTCGATGCAAGCATGTATCGAGGTATATTTGCTCGATAACCGAGAAGCACCTCAAGGACATGAAGAAGGACTGTGGCTAGGGAAACGAGGTCGTGGTACAGATCCCCGACCCCGACGAGAGCATTACTACTCATGTGGAGGAGTTCCTGAGTGTTTATACTTACCTCTTCATACTGGGTCCCATCGATCCAATCGTGATCGACTTCTGTAAGAGGTATCAGGTCAGCCTCGGCCAGATCCACCCTTCTTTCTGTCGTATAATGATCATGCTTCACTATTTCTCCAACAAAGCTGAGGGGCTAGAGTTTACTCTTAACCACCTTATTCGACTGTATCAGCATCAACTTTACTGAGGGTTGATCAAGCTTCAACACCGGTCGATCAATGCCTTCTTTGCTAGCAATGATGAGGATAAGGACCGGGGCTGGATGAGCCGGTTCGTGCAAGTGAGGACCTCGGACGTCATCCCCGAGGAAAAAATGTTGTTCCTAGAGAAGTGGAACCCCAATTGTAAGTGAAGTCTCTTTCCCAGTAGCCTCTTATATTCCATTTTCGCATTGTGTGATGCCTTCACCTTTTATGCAGCGGTTGCTTGGATGCCCCATGCGGTCGCTGACCTCGAAGACTTGGTCCAAAAACTAATTGCGACCTCCTCGTATGACGAGTGCCGATGGTGTGATTTGGTGAGGGGCAAATGGGAAGCCAAACACCACGATAAGTTCTTCTCCCAAGTTTTTGATGCTTTCCCCTTTACTAGAGGTGTCATCTTACTCATGCCTAATTTTCATTCATGTAGGTATTGGAGATGTCTCTGAAATGAGGCCAACCCCTCATGGGGAAGAGATCGACTCCCCGATTCCAAAATCGGGGAAGGATAATAAGAGAAAAAGGGTTTCGAAGCCTGAAGACCCCCAAGATAGAAGGGGTCCTACTCGAAGACGCAAGAGGAACCTCATTCACGTGGACATAGACTTAGTCCACCAACTGAATGATGAAGAAGAAGACGAGGGCGAAGAATCGGCTCTGGTGACCCGATCTAGGAAGCCAGTCGAGGCTGCCAAACCCTCTGAACTGGAGACCCTACCTCCTGGTGAGGAAGCTCCAAAGAAAGACGCGAGCAAAGCCGCTGAATTGCCCGAGGTCGAGATTTTTTCTCGGTCTTCAATAAGCACACCCGAGGGGCAGGTTCAAAAATACCTAGCACTGAACAAAACGCCCCGAGCAATTTGCTCATGGCCATGACATTAGGTCACTCTCCCTCTCTACCGTTTATTCCGAGGAGACCATAAGAGAGGCTCGGGACTTGCAGATGCATGACTTAGGCGGAGTCCCCAATGAAGAAGATCCTTTTTGGGATTGCTTTACCAGGGTCGATGATGTCGCCGATCTTAACGATGCATCCACCCTCTTCGAAGAGGCTCAACACCTTCTCACTCGAGTAATAAGCATCAATTCCTATTGTTGCAATTCTCCTCTTCTTCTTCTTCTTCTCCTCACCCTAACTGATATCCTTTTTTCTGTGTAAGGTCTTACCAAGTTCAAGGCCGATCTGAGCCAATGTGAGGCCGAGCTCCAGAAGGCCTTGGATGAAGGGAAGGCTCTGAAGCTCCTTTGCTTCCAAAAAGAGGAGGAGCTCAAGGACCTTCGGCCAGATTTGGCCAAGGCTCGTAAAAATGAGGCCGAACTAGACAAGTAGGTAACTGTCATTTTGAAAGAGTATAATCTATTCGACCCAATTATGGAGGCTAACACTTCAGTGTATCAACTGCAGCAAAAATTGGAGATGATCTGGCAGCTTCGAGAAGAGGTCGATCAGGTTAAGGCTGATGCAACCGGCGGAAGGAAAATATGGACCGCCTTACTGCGGAAAAAGAAGCTGCCCTAGACAAACTAGAATCTGCTGAGACCCAGCTCTGGGGTGCTAAAAAGAAAAATTCGGCCCAGGCCAAAAGGATTGACGAGCTCAAGGTCAAAATTACCGAAACCGGGGCTGAGGTTGCTGAAGCCAGGTCTGAGGTCGGGAAGACGAAGGCCACGGCTGATAAAACCATTGCCGTGTACTTAAGGGATGTTGAGGCTGCTCAAACAGAGTTGAGGGAAGCTTCCGACCGGGAAAAGATGAAGTAATGACTTGGAAAAGTGCCAATCCCATAGGGAGACCCTAGAAGAAATTCATGCTCGAGGTTTCGACCTCATTGAAGAGATAGCTCAAGCAAAGGCGCTTGAAGCCAATGCTAGATTTCTCGTCTCCTCCTCCGATGATGATGCTGATGAAGGCAGCCAAGGCGGGTCCGATAATGAAGAGGGTCCCGAAAAGGAAGCTTCTCCCGAGGGAGAAACCAGCCCTGGGCATAAATAGGATTTTTCTTTCTCTTTTTGTATTTTTCTTTTTGTAAGACCTTTTGTCGGTCTCTTGTACATATCCTTTTTCAATTATATAAAAGAAGAATTTCCTTGAATGTTTTCTCGATGTTTCTTTCCTTACAAAATTCTTGTAATAATTTCATTCTTTGAACTGTATGTTCGAGATTTTATCTCAGATGGTTTCTTTGAAATTGCCGTGGTCGAGTTCGAATAAGGTTCGAACTTTGGGGCATAAACCCTTACAGGCTCGTGCCCGAGAATGGTGAGTCCCCGAGCAATAATCAATTTATTATTTATTTAGGCTCGGGATAATCGAACCCTTGCATTTGGATCGGTTGAGAACAAGATCTTAAACCCTAAATGTATCGGCCCTTAGGCTCTTTTAGATCGGGCCATTATAGCCTCTAAGAGATGGATATTATTTTCCCTTTTCGGCTTAGAAGATTTAGTAAAATTTATGTATGCCTTGGCATACGTTTTTTACCCATTGGGTTTTTGGAGGGTTTAGTGTCGATCAAAACCATTTGTTTTTAGTGCCTTAGCACAAGTTTATATTTGAATAATTCGATACCTCTTAATGTTTTTTGAGGGATGATTTTATCGAAGCCTTTTGATTATTTTGCCGAGGGTAGCCTTTATTTAACCGGTTTTCTTAGAATTCGAAAGCCTGTTTTTATTACAGAATTCGGACGTCTTCGAGCCGCATTATTTTGGCTGTAGCCTTTAATACGGCCGTAGCCTTCGAATGTGTCTCTTGGACTTTTTTCTTGATAACATTTCGAACTTGTTCGAAATGTTAGTCCCTGAGTATGATGGCCTTGGACTTTACGTCGAGGGATGCATCTTTGAGGTCTTACGAATTTGAGTTTAGACAACTCGAATATGTTGACTGTCGAAGACAGTCCCTGAGTATCGAGGTGTATTTGTGTTTTGGCCCTTGAGTCGTTTCTCACAGAATCACAAATATGGAGCTCGTATAATAGCAAATTTCTTTGAGACACAAAGTATTTGATATATAAAGAATGCTTCTTTGAATAATTCATACATGCATACATGTTTTTGTATCGGGGCTTAACTATTCTATATGGACACGGTTCATCTAACTGTTTGGCCCATTACAACGTTTTCCTATCGAGACCCTCTTTGGCGTGAAGTATTTTTCTCAAAAATATAGCCCCCGAGGGCGATGCCCCCAGTATTCGAGGTTGATTAAAAAGAAGCCTTAGATACTATTGAATTCTACTTAGGTAGCATATAGTTGTTGCCTCGTAAAAAACCTCGCCGGAAAAATCCATTTGGGATAAAATCCGATCTAAGGGAAAAAGAGTGCAACACGTGCTTTAAAACCTAAGGTCATCGTGTAGAAGGGTGCCCTCGATGTCTTCGATCGAACATCTGCAATGAGTTAGTCTTAAATACAAATGGAAAAGAGGCAAAGGTCATACCTCAACAGTAATATCGTTTGATCAGTGATACATTCTAATTGTTTGGCAATTGTTCGCCTTCCATCGTGCCAAGTTTGTAAGATCATTTTTCGATGACTCCGATGACTCGATATGGTCCTTCCCAATTCGGGCCTAGTTTCCCTTCATTCGAGTTTCAAGTATTGAGGGTGACTTTCCTTATAACTAAGTCCCCGATTCCGAAGTGTCGAAGGTTGGTTCTTCTATTATAGTATCTTTCAATTCTTTGCTTCTATGCAGCCATCCAAACAAGTGCAGCTTCCCCGTTTTTCATCTAATAGCTTGAGGCTAGTATTCATAGCCTCGTGATTTCATTCCTCCGATGCATGTCAAAATCTGGAGCTGGGTTCCCCGATCTCGACTGGAATTAAGGCCTCGGAGCCATGTACTAAAGAGAACAATGTTTCCCCGTACTGGACTTCGATGTTGTTCTATATGCCCAAAGAACCTCGAGTAGAACTCTTTCCATTTCCTTTTAACGTCATTCAACCTTTTCTTTAAGTTTTGAATGATAGTCTTGTTGGTCGATTCGGCCTGTCCGTTTCTGCTCGGGTGATAAGGCGTGGATAAGATCCTTTTTATTTTGTGTGCTTCGAGGAACTCCGTTACCTTGTTGCCGATGAATTTCTTCCCATTGTCGCATGCGATTTTGGAAGGTATCCCGAATTGACACACGATGTGGTCCCAGATGAAGTCTATAACTTCTTTTTCTCTGAACTTCTCGAAGGCTTGTGCTTCCACCCATTTAGAAAAGTAGTCAGTCATAAACAAAATGAATTTAGCTTTACCTGAGGCCGTTGGTAAAGGGCCTACAATGTCCATTCCCCGTTTCATAAAAGGCCACGGGGACAAGACTAAATGAAGTTGCTTTCCAGGCTGATGAATCATCGGCACAAACCTTTGACATTTATAACATTTCTTACCAAACTCCTTAGTGTCTTTTTTCATGCTATCCCAGTAATATCCTGTATAATGTTCCATCTTCATCCAACGTGAACCGAGTAGACTTGGTTGTAAAACCCTTTATTCTTTATGATCCGATGGGGGCTTCCCATTTTTTAAATATTCAACATATTTATTCCTTCAATCCCAAGTAAAACTTGTAGAATTTATCTCTTTATGATCCTCCTCGACTATAGATCTCGATAATTGGACGACAGTCCCCGGGATAATATCATCTTCCTCGGCTGATGACCCCAAGTTTGCAAGTGCATCAGCCTCACTGTTTTGTTCTCGAGGTACATGGTCTAGAGTCTATTCCTTGAAGCGGTGCAAGGTTACCTGTAGCTTGTCCAAATATCTTTGCATCCTATCCTCCCGAACTTCGAAACTTTTGTTTACATGGTTCACCACCAACAGAGAATCACACTTGGTTTTAACGACTTCTGCCCCAAGCTTTTAGCTAGATCGAGTCCTGCAATCATAGCCTCATACTCGGCCTCATTATTAGTCAACCTAGAAGTCTTGATAGATTATCTAATAGTGTTACCTGTAGGTGGCTTCAAAATGATTCCAAGTGTCGCGGCCCCTTTTTTCCCTCCACGGGGAGAAGGTCCGGGTTCCGACATTCATGGGCATAATAACTCATTTCTTTTTGGGAATTGCGTATTTGAAGAGTTGCCACCTAACGGATTATGGTGCGTTAGGGATCCCAGAGCGATTAACTCTTGAATTGGTTTGCATTACCAGAGATTTAGGGTAAGGGATCTAAATAACCTCGAGGGGAAGGTGTTAGACACCCCTCTCGGTCCACAATGGTGAGTCCCGACCGAACTTATATTATGAATTAGTCCTTTAACAAATAAGTAGTTGAAACAAATAATTGCAAATAAAGCATGTTGGGCATTGTATGACTCAGATAATAAGACAAAGGATTCGAACAAGTTGTGTACATAAAAAATAAAGTTTTAAGCAAAAGGAATTTGGGAAAGGAGGGGTCCTAGGTTGGTTAGCCTACAGGATTGATCCCCACGCAATGTCCAATAAACACTCCTCAATGAGGGGCTACACGTGACGTTAGCACGTAGTCATCATATCCATATTTACCCATTCTCACCCCTCGGTCATAGCCTAAAGCGTTCTAATTAACTTGACAGTGTCCTATGCGTGTACTACCCGTCCATTCCTTGTGGTCCTGGAGGTATTTTAGGACCTCTAAATCTGGGCCATTCTAGACAACGCCTAAGGTGTTTAAAAGTAGAAAATTCTAGGTGACATGCAAGAACACGTAGGACTCAATATATAAAGGCAGGAAAGAAGCAGTTAAGAGGCCCAGGTTACCTCCACAAATAACGCACATAAGCAGCACGTCTCAAACACAAACAAGAGGCATTTTATTAGACAGGATCCTAAGGCATGATGTCTAAGTGAATATCAGAACACAGAAGATAGGCAGTTTTATTTTAGGAGCTCAGAAGCAGGGGCCCTAATCAGTTTGCCTACTGATTTTAAGCATGTCAATCATTAAGCAATAAACACAGAGGAGCAGTTTTCAGTTTTTTTATAATAGTTGATTACCTAAGGCTTGCATAGGCGTGAGGCAGTGCACAGTTGTTACCAGAACCATTAGAAATTCAGAAGTCGTTTTTGCCTAAGAGCATGATGTTCTAGGTGTTACAAAGATACATGGTTATTACTAATTTGTTTAAACAGGATAATTAGTCGTGAGACTGTTTGATACCCTTTTCATGCATCAGTAGTTTAACTAGATGTGACTGAGCGAGTATGAACGATATCTTGAACATGGTATCTAATATGCATATATAAGGTTCAGAATGGTTTATATGCATGATTTCTAAATGCACATCAAGTTACAACATTATTTCAAAATATGCATAAGTAACAATTTATTTTTAATATTGTCGTTTATCCTAGAAACATGATTTCTAAGTGATAATAAAAATGTCAAAATGAGATGCTGAAAACAGTATAGGTGAAACCTAGGAGCATGGTATCTAATGCATGATATGCTTTGCATGTATTGGTCCTAAACATGAATTCTAATGCACATAAAAAAAATATAAACCTAAAGCATGTTTTCTACCCATTGATATTGATAACATATATGACTACCCTCCCCTTTTCACTAGCCAACCCCAGTATTTGTTTACAACAAATTATTACAGGCCAATATCGAATGAATTACATAAGTAGATAAGAAAAATAAGAAGTTACACTATATGGAGCCTAAAGCACGCCCAAATGATTTTCCCAAGCCTCCAATAGCCTCAAATGCCAAATTCCACAGACAATATCATTATCTAGGTGCGTCAGAGTTCCCTAAGGATCTCAAGGATCCCGGGCAGTGCTCACACCTAGACTTTATAACCAAAACTGAGTAAGTGCAGTGTGGAAGAGCCATCTCCAGTGTATCAAAGTTCAGAGGGATTTCATAGGGATCCCAAGGAAGTCACACACTGGAGGGACAGAACTTAAGGACCTAAGAGTAGAGTGAG
The DNA here is from genome assembly GCF_000715075.1 of Nicotiana tabacum. NCBI lineage: Eukaryota > Viridiplantae > Streptophyta > Magnoliopsida > Solanales > Solanaceae > Nicotiana > Nicotiana tabacum. Next base: position 116,899,679 of record NC_134080.1, on the reverse strand, counting down.
AGTGCTTGACATACTTTTGAAAAGATTTAAGCAGAAAAACAGTTTGAAAAGAGACTTGTTTGAAATAGTCTTGTAAAAACAACAGAGGGAGTTATTCAATAAGACAGTTTCGAAAAGAAAGTAGAGTAATAAGCAACAGTCCAAACACAACACCCAAAACAGGTCCATACTTTCACACCTCCTTTTTCCTACCCCCGGAAGAGTATAAGGGAGTTTTTTCCAATTAAAGTGATATTATTCGAAATGATATTGTTTTAATAAATCAGAGTCGCCACTTGGGATAATTTATTTGGTGTCCCAAGTCACCGGTTTATTTTTAATCCCAAATCGAGAAAATTTCGACTTTCCTTTTGAAGTCTGCGAACCAGAAATTCAAAGTAAGGAATTCTGTTAACCCGGGAGAAGGTATTAGGCATTCCCAAGTTCCGTGGTTCTAGAACGGTCGCTTAGCAATTTATACTTGGCTTAAATTGTTTAACTATTCATTTTAAGACCTATGTGCATTTATCTATTAAACGCTTTTAAATCACTTGATTATTCGTAATTAAAGAATTGAGTTACGCGTACGCATACTCTTTTCCTTTGGCGCGTCAAAAATTATGTCACGCAAACGTGTCCATAATTAATAACGCTTTGTTTATTTATATAAGAAAATTTGGTTGAGGTTGCGCGAATGCATCCCTCGAGTTACTTTTAGAAGAAAATCATAATTATGTTACGCAAACGTATACATAATCACGATAATAGACTAAGTCGCGCCTAAAGCAAGCTACGAAAATTTAATTTTTTGAATCGTAATCATCAATTATAGATATTGAGTTGTAACTAGCTCTTTAAATATTAGCAAACTAGTATGAATTATTTACAAATTAACGAGTTGATGGCTCAAAACAAAATGAATCAAACTGCTCTAGATATGAACAATACCAAAATTCATAACTTGTGTTCATAGATTAATATTAGAAAAGGAAAACAAGAAAATGAAGCCATAAATTAATAAATTGGTGAACGTGGTTTTGGACGTTACAGCAAAGAAGCAAAGCAATGAAAAAGAGGTCTCATGACTCTATATTGTCTTGTAGTAACTTGTGGCCACGGAAGTGGAAAACATGTAATAGGTGAACCCATATACAAAAAGAAGGCAATAACTTTATCAAACTTACACAACCCTATATATAAATGAGCCTATAATGTGATATATACCATTTAAAGAACTCGATGGAAACAAAACCCCAGCAAAACCTAGATACAACAAGGCAATAACCTTATCACTAAAACTAGAACAGCCCCAAATAGAAACAAACCTTATTAGTTTTACGCAAACGCATGAGGCCTATATTTGAAAGGTTTCACAAACAAAGGTTATAAAAATTATCAACTTAACAAACAACTAAACAAAATCTTATAGGCCTATAAGCTAATAATAAGTCTCAAATTTGGATTGAGACTACTTCTGTTGATCATCTCGAATTGTTGACTCGCATTCTTGCCACGAGCTTCTACTACTTCTAACTTGAATTGAATTCTGAAATAACTTCCCTTGTTCTCCAGGTGGGCGCCTGATTGTTAAAACTTGAACTAACTTCCGTTGAAACTTGAACTGCTTTCCCTTGAAACTCGAACTGTTTTCCTTTGAAGCTTGACTGTCTTCCTTCGAAACTGTTTTTCCTTGAAACTTGAACTATCTTTTTCTTGTTCTCCAGGTAGGCGCCTGATTGCTGAACTTGACCTGTCTTCCTTCGAAACTTGAGCCGTTTTCCCTTGTTCTCCAACTGGGCGCCTGATTGCAGAAACTTTCTGTGTTCCCTTGTTTTCCATGTGGGTGCCTGCAATCAAAACCAACAAAACAAACGAAATTTTCTACCCCAGTTTGCACTAGGAAGATTTGTGAGTTGTTAGCAATATTGTAAACCACTTATACTATTGATGCAATGATAAGAGTAAACTAAAGACTAGACTAGGATGTGTGTCTCCTAAAAGTGATTGAGCTTGCGGAAAACTGTAAACTATGTTTGACTAAAGTAAAGACTAACCCTATTCTCCAGGCGGGACCCCTGATTTCAAGAAAACTAAACATTGATTACTTAAGAAAACTAAAAATTGACTCCTTTTTTTTCAAATTCAGACTTCCTTTTTTTTCAAATTATCCTAGGAGAAAATTCGTCAGACTGGGTTTTCTATCGTAGGAGAAAGATTCATCAGACTAAGACGTTTATCCTAGGAGAAAATTCATTAGACTAGGTCATTTTTCTCTTTTTTATTTTGTTTTTGGTATCTTAGGAAAAAGATTCATCTGACTATGACGTTTATCTTAGGAGAAAACTCATCAGACAAGGTCCTCTTTTTGTTATCTTAGGAGAAGGATTCATCAGACTAAGATTTCTATCCTAGGAGAAAGTTCATCAGACTAGGTTTCCTATTTTAGGAGAAAAATTCATCAGACTAAGATTTTGATCCTAGGAGAAAGTTCATCAGACTAGGTCCTCTTTTTGTTATCTTAGGAGAAAGATTCATCAGACTAAGTTCCTTTTCTTTTTTCTTTTTTTTTTTTGGTATCTTAGGAAAAAAGATTCATCAGACTAAGATTTCTATTCTAGGAGAAAGTTCATCATACTAGGTCTCTTTTTTTCTTAGTATCTTAGGAGAAAGATTCATCAGACTAAGATTTTGATCCTAGGAGAAAGTTCATCAGACTAGGTCTCTTTTCTACTTCTTTTTTGGTATCTTAGGAGAAAGGTTCATCGGACTAAGATTCTATTGGGAGAAAAATCCATCAGACTAGGGCTTTTTATCCTAGGAGGCAAAATGTGACGACCAAATGACAAAATTTTATGCATATGAGCAAGATAGAAAAAGGCAAAAATTTGAGAAACTTCCTTTTGTCGGCTCTTCTCTTCTTTTCATTTTCATTTTTTTCTCCTTTTTTTCTATTATTATTTATTTTTCTCTTTTCTTTTCTCTTTTTTTTTGAACCACATTTCTTGCACTGCTTTGTTCCTATTTCATACAAAGAAAAATTTGTCAGTTTTGAAAATGGTGGTCGGTTTGTGGCCTTGAGTCTTGAGCAGCTTGGCTTTTGCTCGATCATCTTGAGTCGGTCTCAAGAAACTTTTGTTCTGCACCAACTCTGACTGTTTCACACCCGGTACCATTTGTATTTCTGGCTTAATCAGCCTTATCCCAACTGGAGATCTTTTCTTAGATGACTTTTTCTGTTATCTTGAATGACTTCCTGCTTTGAGCAATTTGTCTGTCAGAGAGAATCACAAGTTATATTTGTTTGCACCAAGCAGGCTGACAAGAGTCTTTTGGGGGAGCCTTTGTATGAATCCTCAAGGCATGTTGGCATTAACAACTGAGTTTGCTGGCCAAATTTACTTTGAACAACTGAAAAGCTGGTAGCAGATTTTGAAATCTTTTCTTGCTTGTTTTGAGAAGGACTGACTCAGGGTGAAGGACACAATGACGCAAAGAAAAAAAATATTAAAAAGAAATGCCCCTGTCGGAAGGACAGAAGGAAGAATTTTTTTTCTTTTTTTTTTCAATAACTAGCCTTAATGATCATGAAATGCATTTTGGACTCAACGGCCTGATCTATCAAACTAATCCAATCTTCCCTTTTACTATTCTTATGATCTTTGAAGTCGGGCCTATCAGTGTCAATCCTTTGCATCAGCTTCACGACTCACTTTTGACTAATGGTGCCCCGAGGAATTTTTACCAACAAGCCTCTCTCATTTATTCATCTCTACTTACCGTCGTCTTACTGTGCCCGAGAGGGTTTTCACTAGTAAGACTCTCTCATTTTTCTTTTTCTTTTTCTTTTTCTTTTTCTTTTTCTTAATTTTTGTGAGTAACTTGACAGTGTTATATGTCGTGTGACAACCGTTGCTCATTGCATGCTTCTCTTGGCATTCTTGAAGGCATATCGGGAGGTCTTTATTTGGAAGGTTTTTGGATAAGGTTGGACGAAAGGCCGACATGAGGCTCCAAACAGACTAAAGATGACAGGGTTATATACTTACAACTTTTGAAATAGACTCTTTTAAAAATGAAATAAAATCCTTGCCCAGGTTTCAGCTATTGGGGATTTTTTTTTGAATTGTTTTCTTATTTGGTTGGACCGAACCGTGAGGCTGCCTACGTATCCTTTTTTTTAAGGAATCAGGTCGAACGTAGTTCAAACATCTGACCTAAACTATTTTTCATCTTTCTTTCTGTTTCTCTTTTTCTCTTTTACTTTTTTCTCTTTTTTTTTGCCCCAGCTTCTATTTTTGAGGGCATGAACCTTTGACAATTCTTTTCTTCTTCTTTTTTTCACTTGAACTTTCTAAGAATTTCCCTAGTTTGTACTCTTGGGACATGGACTTTTATTTTCTTTTTCTTTTCTGTTTTGTTTTCCTTTTTTTGACTCTTGACTCCAAACTTGATTCCAAAAGAGGGTGGTCAAAGAAAATAACACAGGCTCAAAAGGGGTAATGAATGATATAAAGTGTTTGGATAGCAGAAAAGGGGCCTCTCAACCTTGAGAATGCCAAATATAGTATCTTTTTACGATCACATCATTGACGAACATGTCTGTCTTCTTGGTGTGTCGTGGTCACAAGACACTTTCCATCCCTTAATGTCAAACTTTCCAAACAAACTTTAATTGATTAAACATCTTCAAGCCCGATCTTCACAATGATTTGAAGGTGAATTTTACTCGACCTTAGTTCCAAAGTATTCCAACTCTTTATTCATCCTCAAATGTATTTTTTTTTTGTTTTTTTTGTTATCCAATTCCAGATTAAATCAGTTCCTAAGATCTGGCCAAAATTTCCGCATAGATGTCATGTCATTAGAACTAGCGACAAAAGAACTAGGAAAAGAATGATACAAAAGGACAAATATTTTATTGAGTAAAGGATGAAAGGGGTTTACAACTAAACAAGCAACCCAAAATACGAGTTACAACCCTAAAATAACTCGATATGAAAATAGCAACAGAATAGACAGACAAGACTCACACAAACAGAATGGAGGGATAGCAGGGTTTGACTCAATAAAACAAATAAAATCTGGACCACAACCCTGAAATAACCCAGATAATAGAAAAAACATCAAAACAAGTTACCAAGATTCCTTCCTAGTGAGGAGGGAATAACTTTTCAATTGCTAAGCTTGACATTTAGCCACAAATTTGCTCATCAGAATCAGCAGAGCCTTCTCCAATTTCAAAATTATTAACTTCGGTTAGCAAATTCCCGAGAGAATTCTCATATTCCCTGTCACCATGCATCATTCCCACAAAGTGTGCATCATCATGTGCAGGTAAAGGATTCTGCGCAATATTCTGGGTGTCACTGTCTTGGATCACAATCAGGTTTTCCTGGATCATCCTTTCTATTTCTCTTTTCAAATCCCTGCAGCTTTTAACATTGTGCCCCTTGGTATTGGAATGGTATTCACACCTTTTAGAAATGTCAAAGCTTCTTTAACGGGGGTCCACATGATTTGGAGGAATATGTGCAATCATGTCATACTGTTTTAATTTCTCAAACAAGCATGCATAGGACTCTCCTATTGGTATAAAATTATCTTTTAGCCTTTGTTCCCTTCTATACCCCTGGCTTGGATGTGGGTTATAGGGCATTTGAAAATTTTGTGGAGGCTGGTGGAGATTTTGCGGTGCTAGTGCTCGCCTTCTGGGGTGTCTTGGTGGCCGGGCAACATACTGATGTGCAGCAACAGAGTATTGAGGGTTCTGAAGTGGATAATAGTATTCAGGGGAATCATGGGAAACCTGATGAGGTTGCTCATACCTTCGAGATTCTCTCCTAGGACCTCTTCTCGACCCTGATGTCATCATGATTTCTGCGTGCTTCTCATTCGTGTCACTAAAATTATCGGATTCAATTGAGACAACCTGAGTTGCGGCTTTGAGAATTGCTTGACTTATAATTTTGCCTGTCTTAAGACCATTCTCAATCATTTCCCCCATTTTGATTGTTTCCGATAAGGATTTACCCACTACGGACATCATGTTTTGAAAATAATCTGGCTCTTGAGCCTGAAGGAAGATAATGATTAACTCGTGCTCATCCATGGGTGGCTTAACTCTGGCCGCTTGCTCTCTCCATTTAATGGCATATTCCCTGAAACATTCAGTTGGTTTCTTCTTCAAGTTTGAAAGGGAATTGCGGTCTGGGGCAATGTCAATGTTGTATTGGAACTGCTTGACAAAAGTCTGTGCCATGTCATCCCAGACATACCAGCGAGACGTGTCTTGGTCCATAAACCATTCGGAGGCTACTCCCGCAAGGCTTTCCCCAAAATAAGCCATCAACAATTACTCATTTCTTCCCGTACCTCTTAGTTGATTGCAATACCTTTTCAGGTGGGCTATGGGATCTCCATGTACATCATACTTTTCAAATTTGGGAGTCTTGAAACCAGGCGGCAAGTGGACATCGGGGAACATACATAGATCTTTGAAGGCAATACTCTTTTGACCTGCCAACCCTTGCATATTTTTCAACCGTTGTTCTAAGTTTTTCACTCTTTGGGTCATTTCTTCCTGTACTATCTTTCGGGCAGGCTTCTCAATGTTTGCAGGAAGATCAAACGAGTACGAGTGGTAATCAAGAGAGTGGTATTGCTCTTGCTGTGTAGCAAATTGTGACTCATGATGAGGTTTTCCTTAACCACTGGCCCATGCTTGATACATTTCGGTCATTTGCTGTTTCAGTATTCTATTTTTCTCAAACATAGTAGACTCTTGTTGAACCCTCTGACCCTGAGTCTCTTGAGCACTTGTAACAGCTTCGATGTCAGTTATCATTTTTCCTTGGATCTTGTGTTTCCAGCTTACCACAAACCGACTACCTCAACTTTCTTCACAATTAAAAACAAAATATGTTAGAATGGGCTCAGTCGGTCCTTATTATTATCAATATTTTTTCATTTCTTCATTTTTTTTCATTTCTTTTTAATGGTAATCGAACTTGATGTGGGTTGCCTACGTATCATGTGGGAACATGAATCAGATCTTGCGTAGTTCGGAAAGATCATGAATAAGGAAATAAACTAACTTTTTTTTTGGATGTTAAATTTTTTTTCATTTTATTTTTTCGAAAGAAAAACTTGTAAAGAAGAAAGAGAATATTTTTGGGATTTTGATTCTTCTTCAAAATTTTTGCAAAGAAAGACTTCTAAAGAAAAGAGATATTTTTTGAATATTGACTTCTTTTTTTTGGAATTTCGAAGAAAAACTTCTAAAGAAAGAAGAAAATATTTTTGAATTTTTGGACTTTTATTTTAAAATTGTGAAAGAAAGACTTCTAAAGAAAATATTTTTGAATCTTGAATTTTCTTTTCAATTTTTGAAAGAAGAATGAAAATATTTTTGGATTTTTTTTGAAACTGGTGGGCCGGAACCGATGAGATTTGCCTACGTATATCACATCCGGTAAGAATCAAACCCGCGTAGTTCGCCCAGTTTTGACGGAACAGGAAAAACATGACACTTGAAAATTTTGGCTCATTTTGAAATGACCTTTTTTTCAGAATTTTGGCAGATTTTCAGAATTTTCTTAATACCTACCTCTCACTTTTGATTTTCTATTTTTTTTCTCTTTTTTTTTTTGATATTTTTTTTCCCTATTCTAGAAGCCAATCAACATGCAAGCCGAAACAAACAGATGCGCAAGTAGCACGTAAGATGCATCAGGATGGTCTTTTAATTTGGGTAAACCTGTTCTAGACGGACCCAACCCCTGTGTTGAGTCCCCAAAGTCAAATGCACGTGATGCAAACAAGCGTTCCTACTAGGGATCCGGCATGAGGATGCGTTATTCTAGGTTTAAAACCTAGGTGTATTGTTCTAGACCTGGCTTACCTGAGCGGACAACTGGGGCCAAAGAGGGGGCAACGTACCGGGAGCACTAAAGTCTACCCGGCCATGTTGCTGGCCCAGCCTCGATCTATTTGGTATAATTTCTACAGAAAAAAGCGGGCCACGCGAATGTGTGTACCATTTTCAGAAGACTCAGAGGGGTAGCGTAAGAAGACAGTTAAATACAGTTCAAGTAATATCAAAGCAGTAAATGATAATTAGCACATTAAGTCCACAAAATACAGTAATATCAACAATAAAGCCAAATAAAAATCGCATTAATAAGATCGAATTCTTGAACCCTGAACCAGAAGTTCTGGGTTCTTATCCCCAGCAGAGTCGCCAGAGATGTCACACCTCCTTTTTCCTACCCCCGGAAGAATATAAGCGAGTTTTTTCCAATTTAAGTGACATTATTCAAAATGGGATTGTTTAATTAATCAGAGTCGCCACTTGGATAATTTATTTGGTGTCCCAAGTCACCGGTTTATTTTTAATCCCAAATCGAGGAAATTTCGACTTTCCTTTTGAAGTCTGCGAACCAGAAATTCAAAGTAAGGAATTCTGTTAACCCAGGAGAATGTATTTGGCATTCCCGAGTTCTGTGGTTCTAGCACGGTCCCTTAGCAATTTATACTTGGCTTAAATTGTTTAACTATTCATTTTGAGACCTATGTGCATTTATCTATTAACCGCTTTTAAATCACTTGATTATTCGTAATTAAAGAATTGAGTTATGCGTACCTATACTCCTTTCCGTTGGCGCGTCAAAAATTATGTCACACAAACGTGTCCATAATTAATAAGGCTTTGTTTATTTATTTAAGAAAATTTGGTTGAGGTTGCGCGAATGCATCCCTCGAGTTACTTTTAGAAGAAAATCATAATTATGTTACGCGAACGTATACATAATCATGATAATAGACTAAGTCGCGCCTAAAGCAAGCTACGAAAACTTAATTTTTTGAATCGTAATCATCAATTATAGATATTGAGTTGTAACTAGCTCTTTAAATATTAGCAAACTAGTATGAATTATTTACAAATTAACGAGTTGATGGCTCAAAATAAAATGAATCAAACTGCTCTAGATATGAACAATACCAAAATTCATAACTTGTGTTCATAGATTAAAATTAGAAAAGGAAAACAAGAAAATGAAGCCATAGATTAATAAATTGGTGAACGTGGTTTTGGACGTTACAGCAAAGAAGCAAAGCAATGAAAAAGAGGTCTCGTGACTCTATATTGTCTTCTAATAACTTGTGGTCACGGAAGTGGAAAGCATGTAATAGGTGAACCCAAATACAAAAAGAAGGCAATAACTTTATCAAACTTACACAATCCTATATATAAATGAGCCTATAATGTGACATATACCATTTAAAGAACTCGATGGAAACAAAACCCCAGCAAAACCTAGATACAACAAGGCAATAACCTTATCACTAAAACTAGAACAGCCCCAAATAGAAACAAACCTTATTAGTTTTACGCAAACGCATGAGGCCTATATTTGAAAGGTTTCACAAACAAAGGTTATAAAAATTATCAACTTAACAAACAACTAAACAAAATCTTATAGGCCTATAAGCTAATAATAAGGCAAGAAAACAAACCATAATCCCATTCAAAGATGAATATTCACGTGGAGATAGACAGAGAAACGAAGAAGAAGCGATAATTGAAAGAGAACCAAATAACTACAAAGCTGCAGCAAATTAAAATAAATAGAAATGTGTAATCTCAAACTTATGCCGACACCAATGATTGAGCATGAAAACCTCGCCGGAACAACGGACCTCAAATTCGCCGGAAAACTCGACAACGAACAGGCTGAAAACGATATATCCGTGGATGCCGTTTTTCTTCCTTCAATCTTATCCATTTTTCTCCTTTTGTTTTCTTGTAAAGATTCAATATATATAGTTACTGCTGGAGGAGTTTTGGGCTAACTCATCTTTGATTTTATGGCCATGAATGACTTCAACGTTGATTTGGGATAATGGAACTGAAGGATTGAATATGATGAAGTTTTCGTCCCTTTAGGAATTAGGAAATTGGGGATTTAAAAACTTTTTGTTCCATCTTTTCTTTCAAGAAATCTGCCATTTTCTTTAGTTGTATAGCTCTTCAAGGCTTTTTGGTTCATTGCCATTTTTGGTTTTTCTTTGATTCTTAGAAGATAAACGGCGGATTCAGTAAGGTTTTTAGGTGTAGTCCTTATATTTTAGGTGTAGGTTCTATTATATAAGGGTAGAGATTAGGTTAGGGGTATGAGCCTAGGAGTTATGGGCTTGGAAATTATGGGCTAGGGAATTGGGCCAAAGACTAAAATAATGGACTACAAGATTCATAAAGACGGGGTAAACCAACCCAAAACTAATTCCTCCTTCCAAAATTATATACAATTATGATATAAAATATAAAACTAATTTTAATTAATTGAACTAAATTATATTAAAATGTGAAACTATTTTTGTATTTTCAAGATTATATATAAAATAAAAAATAAGCTACTATTTTTGTATATTTTTTATTTAAATTTATGAAAGATGCGTAGACTAAAATATTTTTGTAATTTTTATTTTTTTGTAATAAAATAAAGTAAGAAAGTAAAAATTAGTTGAAATAGCTATATTAGGCCTAAATTAAATACTTATATGCTAAAATATAAAAAATCTTGGGGAGGGTCAAAAATCACATGTCTACAGCTGCCCCTCTTTGACTGGAAACGCGAAGAGTTTTCGGACAAAGAATGACTAGACAGGTTTTTTGACCCGACCCTTATTTGGGGAGAGACTAAAACTGAGAAAAGGGGAATGTGACCGAGCCCTGATATCTGAGTTGCCTACATATCCTTGGCTATAAAGGAATCATGCCACGTGTAGTTCAGAGGTGAGTGAGGTGATGGAGTATACCGAGGTGGAGAGCCGATTGAGGTGCCGTCGAGGTTCCGATTTGCAGTCCCGTTATTACATCAAAATCAAAAATGAAAAAGATTATCTAAGCCTATCAGCTACGAGTTACAAGATTCCTATCTATGAGTCTTCTGAAGCTTGATCTTGAGTCTTGGTTGGTTCTTCATGCGGACTCTGATATGAATCTTGATGCTTGTTAGCTGTAGGTGTTGGTTCTATGTTTTTCAGCTTTTTCAGATCAAGACGGGACATGCAAAGCTTGTGACTTCAATCACGTCTTGAGTAGTCCACATCTTTCTCCGCTTCTGCACTCTGGATTCACTTATTTTTTTCTTCTTCTTCTTTTTTTTGGATTGAGACTACTTATGTTGATCATCTCGAATTGTTGACTCGCATTCTTGCCACGAGCTTCTACTACTTCTAACTTGAATTGAATTCTGAAATAACTTCCCTTGTTCTCCAGGTGGGCGCCTAATTGTTAAAACTTGAACTGACTTCCGTTGAAACTTGAACTGCTTTCCCTTGAAACTCGAACTGTTTTCCTTTGAAGCTTGAATTGTCTTCCTTAGAAACTGTGTTTCCTTGAAACTTGAACTGTCTTTTTCTTGTTCTCCAGATGGGCGCCTGCTTGCTGAACTTGACATGTCTTCCTTCGAAACTTGAACCGTTTTCCCTTGTTCTCTAGGTGGGCGCCTGATTGCAGAAACTTTCTGTGTTCCCTTGTTTTCCATGTGGGTGCCTGCAATCAAAACCAACAAAACAAACGAAATTTTCTACCCCAGTTTGCACTAGGAAGATTTGTGAGTTGTTAGCAATATTGTAAACCACTTATACTATTGATGCAATGATAAGAGTAAACTAAAGACTAGACTAGGATGTGTGTCTCCTAAAAGTGATTGAGCTTGCAGAAAACTGTAAACTATGTTTGATTAAAGTAAAGACTAACCCTATTCTCCAGGCGGGACCCCTGATTTCAAGAAAACTAAACATTGATTACTTAAGAAAACTAAAAATTAACCCCCCTTTTTTTTCAAATCCAGACTTCCTTTTTTTTCAAATTATCCTAAGAGAAAATTCGTCAAACTAGGTTTTTCTATCTTAGGAGAAAGATTCATCAGACTAAGACGTTTATCCTAGGAGAAAATTCATCAGACTAGGTCCTTTTTTCTCTCTTTTTTCTTTTGTTTTTGGTATCTTCGGAAAAAGATTCATCCGACTAAGACGTTTATCTTAGGAGAAAACTCATCAGACTAGGTCCTCTTTTTGTTATCTTAGGAGAAGGATTCATCAGACTATGATTTCTATCCTAGGAGAAAGTTCATCAGACTAGGTTTTCTATTTTAGGAGAAAAATTCATCAGACTAAGATTTTGATCCTAGGAGAAAGTTCATCAGACTAGGTCCTCTTTTTGTTATCTTAGGAGAAAGATTCATCAGACTAAGTTCCTTTTCTTCTTTCCTTTTTTTGGTATCTTAGGAGAAAGATTCATTAGACTAAGATTTCTATCCTAAGAGAAAGTTCATCATACTAGGTCTCTTTTTTTCTTATTATCTTAGGAGAAAGATTCATCAGACTAAGATTTTGATCCTCGGAGAAAGTTCATCAGACTAGGTCTCTTTTCTACTTCTTTTTTGGTATCTTAGGAGAAAGGTTCATCGGACTAAGATTCTATTGGGAGGAAAATCCATCAGACTAGGACTTTTTATCCTAGGAGGCAAAATGTGACGATCAAATGACAAAAATTTATGCATATGAGCAAGATAAAAAAAGGCAAAAATTCGAGAAACTTCCTTTTGTCGGCTCTTCTCTTCTTTTCATTTTCATTTTTTTCTTCTTTTTTCTATTTTTGTTTCTTTTTCTCTTTATTTTCCCTTTTTTTGAACCACATTCCTTGCACTGCTTTGTTCCTATTTCTTACAAAGAAAAATTTGCCAGTTTTGAAAATGGTGGTCGGTTTGTGGCCTTGAGTCTTGAGCAGCTTGGCTTTTGCTCGATCATCTTGAGTCGGTCTCAAGAAACTTTTGTTCTGCACCAACTCTGACTATTTCGCACCCAGTACCATTTGTATTTCTGGCTCAATCAGTCTTATCCCAACTGGAGATCTTTTCTTAGATGACTTTTTCTGATATCTTGAATGACTTCCTGCTTTGAGCAATTTGTCTGTCAGAGAGAATCACAAGTTATATTTGTCTGCGCCAAGCAGGCTGACAAGAGTCTTTTGGGGGAGCCTTTGTATGAATACTCAAGGCATGTTGACATTAACAACTGAGTTTGCTGACCAAATTTACTTTGAACAACTGAAAAGCTGGTAGCAGATTTTGAAATTTTTTCTTGCTTGTTTTGAGAAGGACTGACTCAGGGTGAAGGATACAATGACACAAAGAAACAAATATTAACAAGAAATGCCCCTGTCGGAAGGACAGAAGGAAGAATTTTTTTTCTTTTTTTTTCAATAACTAGCCTTAATGATCATGACATGCATTTTGGACTCAACGGCCTGATCTATCAAACTAATCCAATCTTCCCTTTTACCATTCTTATGATCTTTGAAGTCGGGCCTATCCGTGTCAATCCTTTGCATCAGCTTCATGACTCACTTTCGACTAATGGTGCCCCGAGGAATTTTCACCAACAAGCCTCTCTCATTTATTCATCTCTACTTACCGTCGTCTTACTGTGCCCGAGAGGGTTTTCACTAGTAAGACTCTCTCATTTTTCTTTTTCTTTTTCTTACTTTTTGTGAGTAACTTGATAGTGTTATATGTCATGTGACAACCGTTGCTCATTGCATGCTTCTCTTGGCATTCTTGAAGGCATATCGGGAGGTCTTTATTTGGAAGGTTTTTGGATAGGGTTGGACGAAAGGCCGACATGAGGCTCCAAACAGACTAAAGATGACGTGGTTGTATACTTACAACTTTTGAAATCGACTCTTTTAAAAATGAAATAAAATCCTTGCCCAAGTTTCAGCTATTAGGGATTTTTTTTGAATTTTTTTCTTATTTGGTTGGACCGAACCGTGAGGCTGCCTACGTATCCCTTTTTTTTAAGGAATCAGGTCGAACTTAGTTCAAACATCTGACCTAAACTATTTTTCATCTTTCTTTCTGTTTCTCTTTTTCTCTTTTTCTTTTTTCTCTTTTTTTTTGCCCCAGCTTCTATTTTTGAGGGAATGGACCTTTGACAATTCTTTTCTTCTTCTTTTTTTCACTTGAACTTTCTAAGAATTTCCCTAGTTTGTACTCTTGGGACATGGACTTTTATTTTCTTTTTCTTTCTGTTTTGTTTTCCTTTTTTTGACTCTTGACTCCAAACTTGATTCCAAAAGAGGGTGGTCAAAGAAAATAACACATGCTTAAAAGGGGTAATGAAGGATATAAAGTGTTTGGATAGCAGAAAAAGGTCCTCCCAACCTTGAGAACGCCAAACATAGTATCTTTTCGCGATCACATCATTGACGAACATGTCTGTCTTCTTGGTGTGTCGTGGTCACAAGACACTTTCCATCCCTTAATATCAAACTTTCCAAACAAACTTCAATTGATTAAACATCTTCAAGCCCGATCTTTACAATGATTTGAAGGTGAATTTTACTCGACCTTAGTTCCAAAGTATTCCAACTCTTTATTCATCCTCAAATGTATTTTTTTTAGTTTTTTTAGTTATCCAATTCCAGATTAAATCAGTTCCTAAGATTTGGCCAAAATTTCCGCATGGATGTCATGTCATTAGAAATAGCGACAAAAGAACTAGGAACAGAATGACATAAAAGGACAAACTATATTTTATTGAGTAAAGGATGAAAGGGTTTTACAACTAAACAAACAACCCAAAATACGAGTTACAACCCTAAAATAACTCGATATGAAAATAGCAATAGAACAGACAGACAAGACTCACACAAACAGAATGGAGGGATAAAAGGGTTTGACTCAATAAAACAAATAAAATCTTGACCACAAGAAATAACCCAGATAATAGAAAAAACATCAAAACAAGCTACCAAGATTCCTTCCTAGTGAGGAGGGAATGACTTTTCAATTGCTAAGCTTGACATTTAGCCACAAATTTGCTCATCAGAATCAGCAGAGCCTTCTCCAATTTCAAAATTATTAACTTCGGTTAGCAAATTCCCGAGAGGATTCTCATATTCCCTGTCACCATGCATCATTCCCACAATGTGTGCATCATCATGTGCAGGTAAAGGATTCTACGCGATATTCTGGGCGTCACTGTCTTGGATCACAATCAGGTTTTCCTGGATCATCCTTTCTATTTCTCTTTTCAAATCCCGACAACTTTTAACATTGTGCCCCTGGGTATTGGAATGGTATTCACACCTTTTAGAAGGGTCAAAGCTTCTTGAACGGGGGTCCACATGATTTGAAGGAATATGTGCAATCATGTCATACTGTTTTAATTTCTCAAACAAGCTTGCATAGGACTCTCCTATTGGTGTAAAATTATCTTTTAGCCTTTGTTCCTTTCTATACCCCTGGCTTGGATGTGGGTTATAGGGCATTTGAAAATTTTGTGGAGGTTAGTGGAGATTTCGCGGTGCTAGTGCTCGCCTTCTGGGGTGTCTTGGTGGCCGGGAAACATACTGATGTGCAACAACAGAGTATTGAGGGTTCTGAAGTGGATAATAATATTCAGGGGAATCATGGGAAACCTGATGAGGTTGCTCATACCTTCGAGATTCTCTCCTAGGACCTCTTCTCGACCCTGATGTCATCATGATTTCTGCGTGCTTCTCATTCGTGTCACTAAAATTACCGGATTCAATTGAGACAACCTGAGTTGCGGCTTTGAGAATTGCTTGACTTATAATTTTGCTTGTCTTAAGACCATTCTCAATCATTTCCCCCATTTTGATTGTTTCCGAGAAGGATTTACCCACTGCGGACATCATGTTTTGAAAATAATTTGGCTCTTGAGCCTGAAGGAAGACAGTGATTAACTCGTGCTCATCCATGGGTGGCTTAACTCTGGCCGCTTTCTCTCTCCATTTAATGGCATATTCCCTGAAACTTTCAGTTGGTTTCTTCTTCAAGTTTGAAAGGGAATTGCGGTCTGGGGCAATGTCAATGTTGTATTGGAACTTCTTGACAAAAGTCTGTGCCATGTCATCCCAAACATACCAGCGAGACGTGTCTTGGTCCATAAACCATTCGGAGGCTACTCCCGCAAGGCTTTCCCCAAAATAAGCCATCAACAATTCTTCATTTCTTCCCGTACCTCTTAGTTGATTTTAATACCTTTTCAGGTGGGCTATGGGATCTCCATGTCCATCATACTTTTCAAATTTGGGAGTCTTGAAACCAGGCGGCAAGTGGACATCGGGGAACATACATAGATCTTTGAATGCAACACTCTTTTGACCTGCCAACCCTTGCATGTTTTTCAACCGTTGTTCTAAGTTTTTCACTCTTTGGGTCATTTCTTCCTGTACTATCTTTCGGGCAGGCTTCTCAATGTTTGCAGGAAGATCAAACGAGTACGAGTGGTACTCAGGAGAGTGGTATTGCTCTTGTTGTATAGCAAATTGTGACTCATGATGAGGTTGTCCTTGACCACTGGCCCATGCTTGACACATTTCGGTCATTTGCTGTTTCAGTATTCTATTTTTCTCAAACATTGTAGACTCTTGTTGAATCCTCTGACCCTGAGTCTCTTGAGCACTTGTAACAGCTTCGATGTTAGTTATCATTTTTCCTTGGATCTTGTGTTTCCAGCTTACCACAAACCGACCACCTCAACTTTCTTCACAATTAAAAACAAAACATGTTAGAATGGGCTCAGTCGGTCTTTATTATTATCAATATTTTTTCATTTCTTCATTTTTTTTCATTTCTTTTTAATGGTGATCGAACTTGATGTGGGTTGCCTACGTATCATGTGGGAACATCAATCAGATCTTGCGTAGTTCGGGAAGATCATGAATAAAGGAAATAAACTAACTTTTTTTTGGATGTTGAATTTTTTTTCATTTTATTTTTTCGAAAGAAAGACTTATAAAGAAGAAAGAGAATATTTTTGGGATTTTGATTCTTCTTCAAAAAATTTGCAAAGAAAGACTTCTAAAGAAAAGAGATATTTTTTGAATATTGACCTCTTTTTTTTGGAATTTCGAAGAAAAACTTCTAAAGAAAGAAGAAAATATTTTTGAATTTTTGGACTTTTATTTTAAAATTGTGAAAGAAAGACTTCTAAAGAAAATATTTCTGAATCTTGAATATTCTTTTCAATTTTTGAAAGAAGAATGAAAATATTTTTGGATTTTTTTGAAACTGGTGGGCCGGAACCGATGAGGTTTGCCTACGTATCTCACATCCGGTAAGAATCAAACCCGCTTAGTTCGCCCAGTTTTTACGGAACAGGAAAACATGACACATGAAAATATTGGCTCATTTTGAAATGACCTTTTTTTCAGAATTTTGGCAGATTTTCAGAATTTTCTTAATACCTGCCTCTCACTTTTGATTTTCTATTTTTTTCTCTTTTTTTTTCTTTTTT
This sequence comes from Nicotiana tabacum, assembly GCF_000715075.1. NCBI lineage: Eukaryota > Viridiplantae > Streptophyta > Magnoliopsida > Solanales > Solanaceae > Nicotiana > Nicotiana tabacum. The sequence continues at coordinate 116,882,366 of NC_134080.1, read as the reverse complement.
GATTTTTTTCCCCTATTCTAGAAGCCAATCAACAGGCAAGTCGAAACAAACAGATGTGCAAGTAACACGTAAGATGCATCAGGATGGTCTTTTAATTTGGGTAAACTTGTTCTAGACGGACCCAACCCCTGTGTTGAGTCCCCAAAGTCAAATGCACGTGATGCAAACAAGCGTTCCTACTAGGGATCCGGCAAGAGGCTGCGTTATTCTAAGTTTAAAACCTGGGTGTATTGTTGTAGACCTAGCTTACCCGAGCGGACAACTGGGGCCAAAGAGGGGGCAACGTACCGGGAGCACTAAAGTCTACCCGGCCATGTTGCTGGCCCAGCCTCGATCTATTTAGTATAATTTCTACAGAAAAAAGTAGGCCACGCGAATGTGTGTACCATTTTCAGAAGACTCAGAGGGGTGGCGTAAGAAGATAGTTAAATATAGTCAAGTAATATCAAAGCGGTAAATGGTAATTAGCACATTAAGTCCACAAAATACAGTAATATCAACAATAAAGCCAAATAAAAATCGCATTAATAAGATCAAATTCTTGAACCCTGAACCAGAAGTTCTGGGTTCTTATCCCCAGCAGAGTCGCCAGAGCTATCACACCTCCTTTTTTCTACCCCCGAAAGAGTATAAGGGAGTTTTTTCCAATTTAAGTGACATTATTCGAAATGAGATTGTTTAATTAATCAGAGTCGCCACTTGGATAATTTATTTGGTGTCTCAAGTCACCGGTTTATTTTTAATCCTAAATCAAGAAAATTTCGACTTTCCTTTTGAAGTCTGCGAACCAGAAATTCAAAGTAAAGAATTCTGTTAACCCGTGAGAAGCTATTAGGCATTCCCGAGTTCCGTGGTTCTAGCACGGCCGCTTAGCTATTTATACTTGGCTTAAATTGTTTAACTATTCATATTAAGACCTATGTGCATTTATCTATTAACCGCTTTTAAATCACTTTATTATTCGTAATTAAAGAATTGAGTTACGTGTACGTATACTCTTTTCCTTTGGCGCGTCAAAAATTATGTCACGCAAACGTGTCCATAATTAATAACGCTTTGTTTATTTATTTAAGAAAATTTGGTTGAGGTTGCGTGAATGCATCCCTCGAGTTACTTTTAGAAGAAAATCATAATTATGTTACGCGAACGTATACATAATCACGATAATAGACTAAGTCGCGCCTAAAGCAAGCTACGAAAATTTAATTTTTTGAATCGTAATCATCAATTATAGATATTGAGTTGTAACTAGCTCTTTAAATATTAGCAAACTAGTATGAATTATTTACAAATTAATGAGTTGATGGCTCAAAACAAAATGAATCAAACTGCTCTATATATGAACAATACCAAAATTCATAACTTGTGTTCATAGATTAAAATTAGAAAAGGAAAACAAGAAAATGAAGCCATAGATTAATAAATTGGTGAAAGTGGTTTTGGACGTTACAGCAAAGAAGCAAAGCAATGAAAAAGAGGTCTCGTGACTCTATATTGTCTTGTAGTAACTTGTGGCCACGGAAGTGGAAAGCATGTAATAGGTGAACCCAGATACAAAAAGAAGGCAATAACTTTATCAAACTTACACAACCCTATATATAAATGAGCCTATAATGTGACATATACCATTTAAAGAACTCGATGGAAACAAAACCCCATCAAAACCTAGATACAACAAGGCAATAACCTTATCACTAAAACTTGAACAGCCCCAAATAGAAACAAACTTTATTAGTTTTACGCAAACGCATGAGGCCTATATTTGAAAGGTTTCATAAACTAAAGTTATAAAAATTATCAACTTACTAAACAAAATCTTATAGGCCTATAAGCTAATAATAAGGCAAGCAAAGAAACCATAATCCCATTCAAAGATGAATATTCACGTGGAGATAGACAGAGAAACGAAGAAGAAGCGATAACTGAAAGAGAACCAAATAACTACAGAGCTGCATCAAATTAAAACAAATAGAAATGTGTAATCCCAAACTTACGCCGACACCAATGACTAAGCATGAAAACCTCACCGGAACTCAACGGACCTCAAATTCGCCGGAAAACTCGACAACGAACAGGCTGAAAACGAGCTATCCGTGGCTGCTGTTTTTCTTCCTCTCAATCTTATCCATTTTTCTCCTTTTGTTTCTTGTAAAGATTCAATATATATATAGTTACTGCTGGAGGAGTTTTAGGCTAACTTATCTTCGATTTTATGGCCATGAATGACTTCAACGTTGATTCGGGATAATGGAACTGAAGGATTGAAGATGGTGAAGTTTTCGTCCCTTTTAGGAATTAGGAAATTGGGGATTTAAAAACTTTTTGTTCCATCTTTTCTTTCAAGAAATCTGTCGTTTTCTTTGGTTGTCTAGGTCTTCAAGGTTTTTGGTTCTTTGCCATTTTTGGTTTTTCTTTGATTCTTAGAAGATAAACGGCGGATTCAGTAAGGTTTTTAGGTGTAGTCCCTATATTTTAGGTGTAGGTCCTATTATATTGGGGTAGGGATTAGGTTAGGGGTATGAGCCTAGGAGTTATGGGCTTAGAAATTATGGGCTAGGGAATTGGGCCAAAGACTAAAAAAATGGACTACAAGATTCACAAAGACGGGGTAAACCAACCCAAAACTAATTCCTCCTTCCAAAATTATATACAATTATGATATAAAAATATAAAACTAATTTTAATTAATTGAACTAAACTATATTAAAATGTGAAACTATTTTTGTATTTTCAAGATTATATATAAAATAAAAAATAAGCTACTATTTTTGTATATTTTTTTGTTTAATTTTATGAAAGTTGCGTAAACTAAAATATTTTTGTAATTTTTATTTTCTTGTAATAAAATAAAGTAAGAAAGTAAAAATTAGTTGAAATAGCTATATTAGGCCTAAATTAAATACTTATATGCTAAAATATAAAAAATCTTGGGGAGGGTCAAAAATCACTTGTCTACACATACATAATCAAAGAACATAGAACCAAGGCAAGTTCAACAACCACAAATAGGGATAATGGGATTTGGGGACACATAGAGCACATAGTATACATGAGCATAGTTGTTCTTGTGGGGGTTTAAGGGATTAGGGAATAGCTAGTGGTACCAACACAGTAGGAATTTCAGAAACAATCATAGAATCAGCCATTTAAAGTGACAGATCAGTTTGCATATCAAAACTGGATAATAAGTAGACAAGCATTCAAAATAGGGTAGAGTCATGTTGAGACAGACTACTGGGGGAGGGGAGGTAGAACATGTTCTGAAAGGCCTAAGAGGGGTAGACTAGCATGCTAGAGGAAGTAGTAATGTAAACATGTCAATTACATGCTGAACAACAGAACCATAGATAGAAATAAATCAAAAACAGGATAAACTGAAGCAGTAAAAGAAACATATTGGTTTTGGGACTCGAATTGAAATCAGAACATACCAGTAAAGAGATAGTAAACACAAGGTGAAGAATAGGAGAGCACAATAATTAGCCTTGGCTTGCAGCCGGCTAACTCAGAATAATAGCAAGTAGCCAAAGAGTGAGAGTAGAAAAGTTTTGAGAATGAGGGAGTTTTGAACTAATGTGTTTGTCACGTCCCAAACCGATGGGCCGCGACGGGTGCCTGTGTCCTACCTGTCAAATACCTCTAACATGTGTCTAGGATATGAACCTGTATAACGTCTACTGCATTAAGAAATTGACATACGTGAAGGAAACCTGCCATCAAGGCATATGTACGTATACATGCAGAATACAGTGGGCGAGCCGGCAAGGCTGCTATAGACAACTATACATCAAAAACTGAAAGCCGACAAGGCCACATACAACCCAACTAGACATACTGTCACAACCCGGATTTCCCACCATTGGGAGTCGTGATGACGCCTACTAATGAGAGCTAGGCAAGCCAATCCTTAACTACTTACTTCATTATCAAATAACTTCTTTTTACAAATACAAGGCGATAACATGAAAACAACGGAACTTTAAATAATTAAGCGGAAGATAACAATTAAATATCTGAAATCTGCGTCTAATACAATTACTTAAATCTCAACCACCCAAAATCTAGTGTCACAGTGTCACAGACGGTCTAAGATTTACTGCATACAAAGTGTGAAGAAATAATAATACACTGTTCCGGAATATAAGAAAAATGAAATAGGAAAAATAGGGATAGAGGGAGATGCTAGGGCCTACGGACGCTTGCAGGTCTACCTTGGATCTCCGTGTGGACTGAAGGTAGCCTCCACACTATGGTCCAAAAGCTACTCCGGGATCTGCACATCGTACAGAGTGTAGAATTAACACAACCGACCCCATGTTCTGGTAAGTGTCTAGCCTAACCTCGGCGAAGTAGTGACGAGGCTAGGACCAAACTACCAAATAAACTTGTGCAGTTCAAATATATATAGCGGAAAAGAAATACAAAAATAACCAGTCAATACGGGAGGGGGAGCATGCTGCGGGGGAGATAACAATTTTGAATAGAAAGACATCAAGTAATGAAAGAACAGCATAACTCGGATATCAACAAAGAATCAGAAATCAACAAATGCACGGCATCACCCTTCATACTTTTACTCTCGTCCTCACCAAAGCAATTATATAATAAAAGTGTGCACGACATCAACCTTCGTGCTTTTACTCTCTTTCCTCACCATATAATCAATAAAATCGACACGGAATGGTACATCGTGCAGCACGACATCACTCTTCGTGCTTTACACTCTTTCCTCACAATAATACACAGCATCACCCTTCGTGCTTTACACTCTTTCCTCATAAAACAAACAATACACGACATCACCCTTCGTGCTTTAACACTCTTTCTCACCCAAACAACAATCACAAACAATGGGGCAAGGGAATAAACAAGATTATAATAGGAATCCCGGCAAGGGAATAACAATTCAACAGTTAAGTCCCGGCAAGGGAGCAACATCAATAATATCAACATCCCGGCAAGGGAGATAACCATTAAAGCAACAATATTCCGGCAAGGGAACAATTTAATAACTTCTTTCTCTTATTCACTTTTACTTCACAACTCACTTTACCACTTGAGCCAATGCTCCAAAGGGTTCAATCAACTCATATACTTTCACAATTCGTAATATAACTTGAGCCAATGCTCCTTGATGTTCAAAGGTCACAATTCCTTCCATAAACTTTTCACAAGAAATAGAAATCAACTCTAAAGCATGGATAATACATCGAAGTCATGAAAATCACAATATAAGACTCACGGGCATGCTTGACACTAACGTATAGATACTCGTCACCATGCCTATATGCCATACTCAACATTTATCACATAGCAGATAGGACTCAACTCCTAATCCCTCAAGCTAAGGTTAGACCAAACACTTACCTCGATGCCACGAACACAATTCACGATTCAATTATAGCTTTACCCCTTGATTCCACCACCAATTTGCTCGTATCTAGTCATAAGTTACTTAATTACATAAATAAACGCTAAATGAATCAATTTGAATGCATGAAAATGAATTTTCCAAGGTTTTACCCCAAAAGTCAAAAATTGCCCTCGGGCCCACATGGTGAAAACCCAAGGTTCGAACCAAAACCCGATTACCCATTCCTCCACGAACTCAAATATATAATTTGTTTTGAAATCGAACCTTAAATCGAGGTCCAAATTCCCAATTTTTAAAAAACCTAGGTTCTATCCAAGACACCCAATTTCCCCCATGAAAATCCTTGATTTTGAGTTGAAATCATGTTAAAAGATGTTAAGGAGTGATGAAAATGAGTTAGAAATTACTTAGCAAAGTTTTGGAGAAGAAAGGTTATTTAAAAAATCGCCTATTATGTTTTTGGGGTTTTGGAAATGAAAAATAACTGAAAATCCCGTCTTAATATACCCCTCTCAAACCACATGTGCGGACCGCACAAAATCAACTGTGGCCGCACCGCACCCGTGTGGACTGCAGTGACATGCTTTAGTATTTTGGTCATAACTTTATCTACCGATGTCCAAATTGTGATTTCTTCACCTTTTTGGAAATTAGACACGAAGGGCTACAATTTTCGTCTTTGAATCATTTAAAAATTCTTTGTAGATCAAAAGATATAGGCTTCCGAAGTTGGACCAGTGAAATATTTCTTCACTGCGGACCGCACAAAATCTAGTGCGGCCGCACAGGCCACTCCGCGGCAGCACTCCATTTTGTGCGGATCGCACAGGTTTGTTCAGTGGATTTCCACTTCTATGAACGCAACAGCTATGTTTTAAGCCTAAGACATCCCGGAACCTACCCGAAACTCACCTGAGCCCTCGGAACTCCAAACCAAGTGTGTATACTAACTCAAAAACATCCTACGGGCTTATTCGTGTAATCAAATCACCAAAATAACATCATGAACATCGAATTAAACCTCAAGATCAATGAAATTTCTCAAAACTTCTTTAAACATCAAATTTTACATTTAATGTCCGAATCACGTCGAATGGATTCCGTTTCTTACCAAACTTTACCGTCAACACATATAAATCATATTGAACCTGTATCGGGCTCCAGAACCATAATACGGGCCCGATACCACGGGTTTCACATAATATTTCACTTTCAACAACCTTAATATTTTTCAGAAAACAATTTCTTTCAAAAATTCATTTCTCGGGCTTGGGACCTCGGAATTCGATTCCGGGCATACGCCCAAGTCCCATATTTTCACGGGTCCGGGTCTGTTTACCCAAAATATTGACCGAAGTTAAATTAATTTATTTTATAGTAAAAATTTATCATTTTTCACAGATTTTCACATATAAGCTTTTCAACTACGCGCCTGTGCACGCCAATCGAGGTGATGCTAAAAGAGGTCTTTAAGGCCTCAGAACGCAGAATTCAATTAAAAAAACAAGTGATGACCTTTTGGGTCATCACACATACTGTCACAAACCTCTAATGAAAACATAACTGTACAAAGACGGGACTGAGCCACGTCATATATATATATACATATATATATCGTACCAAACTCAAAAGCAGCTCCGGATCAAGTGAAGCATGCCGACTCTCGCTGATTTGGGATCCTAAGAAGGGGATCGTCAGTTTGCCTACCTGCACCTGTGGGCATGAAACGCAGGCCCCGTGAAATAGGGCGTCAGTACGAAAAATGTACCGAGTATGTAAGGCATGAAAATTAGTACGTAAAAGACATAGATGAAACATGGAATACAGAAATACCTTTAAATCTAAATAACTCTGTAAATTCTGAAATGTTTATTATATCATGCACATGCGTATAAATATCGTACCATGCATAGGTATGGGTGTACATAATATCATCAAGCCATTGAGGGCATCCCATTATATCGTCTCGGCCACTATGGGCAATATCATCAACATATACCAGCTGATCAGGTGGTGGTGCGTATATAATGCCATAACATCTTCCCATATCCCATATACATATACATACATATATATGTGTATATAACGCCGTTTGAATCATATTTTAGCTACTGTGAGCAACATCATCATCATATACCAGCTGATCAGGTAGTGGTGCGTATATAACGCCGTAACCTTTTCCCATATCCCATATACATATATTTACATATATACGCGTATATAACGCCATCTGGTCATGGGTCAATGCACATGTATGAGTGAAATGCATGAAAAATACATAATAATCTAGATATTCCTTCCGGATAAACTTTTCCAACTGCGTATTATTCTGAGACCCATGAACAGAAAATAATAATGGGGATTCAAGAATATAAACACCCCTAATAATTCTACGAATAGTGTAATTTATAGAAACTGTGTGTTTGCTCGTTTCTTCAGTATAACTTGGACCATGCCAAAAGAAAGAATGGATGGCCTTAACATACCTGGAGTAAGGAAAACTTTGTATAATATTCTTGGTTAAGATTGCACCGTACTCTTTTAGAACAACAAAATTTGGATGGAATTTTCTGCTCGTTGAAGTGCTTGAACGATTGCGCTTCTATTTTTGGCATTGAAGTATCTGAGCAATTGAATGTCCTTGACATTGAAATGTTTAAACCAAGAAAGGAAAGCTTGCTTTAGAATTTCTTGGGGTCATTTTTCTTGGTTCTATTTTAGGTCTAAATGAAATGAAAACCAAGGCACTTAATTTACCTTGAATGGAATATTAAAGTTTCCAAGGATTTCATTGTTCTTTTGAGAATGAAAAGCAGAAGACGTTTATGAATTAAAATGATGAATCTATGTAACCTTGAATGGAATATTAATGTTTCCAAGAACTGAAATCCTTGGAATTGGACACATAATCAAGGAATGACCTTAGTCATATCCTTGTAAGGTGGCTAGCTCCCACGTTGCTTTTAGGGCTGGGAATTATTATTAATTTTTATCCATTTATTAGTTAACCAGATAATATTTTGCTACCCGATAATTAATCTATTACCCGCATAATTTAAAAATTATACAAATTACTTAAAACTCTATTTATTTTCAAAATATTTCATATATACTTTATATATTACACTACCATGGTCATATGGTACCTTGCATGGTACTTGTTTATAATTATCGGGTATTATCGCTCGGCCTGTATTTTATTCCAAATTGGCCACTCCCAACGAAACTCGTTTTCTTTAATTCGTGTATCTTTTATCCTTCAGGATACTTATTTATCGCTTGTAATAAATAACGTAAATACGTTAACGTCAAGATGATCTCACCCCCGAGTCTACGTCGGTTAACTAAAAATGAAATTTTAACGTACGAAAAATGCGAGATGTAACATCCTTCCCCCTTTAGAAACATTCGTCCTCGAATGTTCAATTCCCCGTAATCTGCATAACTTTCGTAGGGTCTCCTTTGTAACAACACCACTACCAATTCTCCTCGTAGAAGCTTAATAATCCAACGCCACACCGGATCATAATTATCAATAATGACAATGGCCTCACATAACCAGTGACAATAATCAACACAAGAATTTATACATATACCTTATAATTATGACGTCTCAGGCGGACACTTCTTTGGAGGAGAAAATAAGTAGGGATATCTAGATTTCATGTTTTCCTCGGTCTCCCAAGTCATCTTTTCCACATTGTTGTTTCTCCAAAGCACTTTCACGGAGGCTACCTCCTTATTCCACAGCTTACGAATTTGTCGGTCTAGAATGGAAATCGGAATTTTCTCGTATGACAAGTCCTCTGTAATCTGTACATCATTCGTGGGCACCACTTGGGTAGGATTGCCAATGCACTTTCGTAACATAGATACGTGAAAATCTAGATGGACAGACTCCAATCCCGAGGGAAATTCTAACTCATAAGCTACTTGGCCCACTCTTCAAATGATCCTATAAGTCCAAATATACCGTGGGCTAAGTTTGCCTTTCTTCCTGAACCTCATGACAACTTTCATCGGTGATACCTTTTTGTAATACCCAATCTTCCACCTGAATTTCTGATTCTCGTCAACGATTATCCATATAAGCCTGCTAACGGCTTTGAGCTGCCAATAGCCTTTCCTGTATAAGCTTAATTCTCTTGATTGCCTACTGTACAAATTCTGGTCCTACTATTGTAGTTTCCCTAACATCGACCCACCGTATAGATGACCTACACTTTTGTACGTAAAGAGCTTTGTATAGAGCCATCTGAATGCTGAAATGGTAGCTATTATTATATGCGAACTCAATAAGCGGAAGATGATCATCCCAACTACCTTTGAAGTCTATTACACAAGCTCGTAACATATCCTCCAGTGTTTGAATAGTACCCTCAACCTATCCGTCTGTCTGGGGATGAAATGTTGTACTAAGACTTACTTGAGTCCCCAATCCCTTTTGGAAGGACCTCCGGAAGTTAGCTATAAATTGAGCTCCTCTATCTGAGATAATAGATACAGGGACACCATGCAGTCGTACTATCTCCTGATATAAAGCCTCACATAATCTTCTGAGGAATATGTAGTTCTAACGGGCAAAAAATGGGCTGACTTTGTGAGCCCATCAACAATTACCCATATCGAATCGAACTTACGCTGGGTACGAGGTAAGCCTACGATGAAGTCCATATTGATTATTTCCCATTTCCAAGTCGGAATCTCCATAGCCTGCAATAATCCACCAGGTTTTTGATGCTCAATCTTAACCTGCTAACAGTTAGGGCACTGAGCAACAAATTCTGCTATATCTTTTTTCATTCCGTCCCACCGATATATTTCCCTGATGTCATGGTATATCTTTGTCGCTCCTGGATGGATAGAATAACGGGAATAGTCTCTCCCATAACCTGCCGACGTAGCCCTGCAACATTAGGTACACATAATCTTCCTCGATATCTGAGGATCCCATCTTCTGTAATTTCAAACGGTGTTTTCTCTTTCTGAAGAGTGGTATCCCTATAATGAACTAACACAGGATCCTTGTACTGGCGTTCCTTTACTTCAGTTACTAAAGAGGATGTTTCCGTATCCTGAAGAGTAATTCCAATGTCACCTGAGTCCAGTAACCGAACTCAAAGACTAGTAATCACAGCCTACTCCGCACTACTAAAAAGTAGGAAGAGAGGGTCGCAATAGCTGTTACCCGATTTGTGGGTCGGGATCGATTTCCACATGGAGCTAGGAATGGAGTCGAGTATCTATTTAGAGTGGAATTGTGTATTTGTTCCAAATATCACTTCCATTCATTTTTGGTTTTTCTTTAACAAACTAGTATTATCAACTACTAATTATAAATGTAACTAGATTATGCTAAACGAGAATTGCTAAAAGTTGTATCTAATAGATAAAAAAGCACTAGGGTAGTCACTTTCACCTAGATGGCTAATTGACGGGTAATTGCTTCTAAAGCACAATTGACATGATTGGAGAAATATGTTATAACCGTTGCACGATTTTACCCACTCTCACACCTCTCGGTAGAAAGAGTGATTTTGTCTAATTGACTTTCTCAAGACCAAATGGGTAGGCAAATTTGCTCAAGAAACTAGGGTTCAAGTCGGGTAATTACTCTCTCGAGGTTTAACCCTTTAATTGGGACTATCAATTCTCTTGAGTGCATCCCAATTCCTTATTGGGTCAATTTTGGAGACTTAGGCTCTCTTTCTTAAGAAAAGCCAAGTCAACTTAGCACAAACCAGTGTTTACAATCACCAATTCATAAATTAAACCATAAAATTGACCCAAATAACAAACACCCATAGTCAATCTAGCCCTAAATCACAATACCCATCAATTACCCACACTAGGGTTGAGCCACAACCCTAGCTAATGGGTTTAGCTACTCATGCTTGAAGAGAAAAACAGAGAAATAGATGAAGATAAAGGCATATTAGTTAAACACTAAAGTAAATACAGAGATTCTATCATTAAAACTAAGTTAAAATGCCCAAAATGGCTACAGATAGTCTTCTCACGAGCGCACCTCAGTTCAGAAAATAGCTGATAATATTGGATGCCCTAAAAATGGAAAAAGGTTCTATTTATGCTAAGCTAGAAAAACTGGACAAAAATGCCCCTGCGGGGCCAGTGCGGACCGCACAAAATGGTGTGCGACCACACTAGGCTCTTGACTCTGCAATTCCAACTCTCTGAACCCAGGCTCCGCGGACCGAGCAGAATGAACCGCGGCCGCAGAGGCTTCCAATGCGGTCCGCGTAGAATGGACCGCGGCCATGGAGGCTTCCAATGCGGTCCGCGCAGAATGGACTGCGGACCGCACAGGTTTGAACCCTGGCACTTGACATCTCTCTGAACATTGTTTCTGCGGACCGTAAGAAATGGTGATGCGACCGCGGTGTCTTCAGTGCAGGTCGCACAATATCTACTGCGGTCGCACTGCTTTGATGCCTTCAAATCCAGGTCTCTAAATCTCCCTAGTGCGGACTGCACAAAGTGTATTGTGGCCGCACTAGGCCTGTTTGTCTTGAGTTGTCTTGTCTTTGGTACTTGTACAGGTTTCACTCCTTTTTAGCCGATCTTTGACATCTCATCACTTTGTTGATCAAACCTGCAATCAAGCACAACTTATGAGCCTTTTGGGACTATTTTGTAAGAATTTATAATCAAAACAAGCAAGAAGGAGTATGAAACACGTCAAAGTCCCTAGTTATCAACTCCCCCAAACTTAAGTTTTCACTTGTCCTCAAGCAAATAAAATAAGACCCACCCCTTAAGGGAAAATCCAAGAATTTTCAGCTATCCTAAAGTAACCTCAACTAGCATCAATTGGGACTAAAAATTTCCCTCAATACAATTGAATCATTAATAACATTTAACCTTTGAAAAACCATGGATCAAGTGTGACACAAGAGCATCAAGAGTTGACTCATTACATCAAAGAACTCCCTCAATTACTTTGGTCATTGTGGAACCCAAACTCACACATCCTCAACTCTCCCTAAGCAACCCTCATCTTTTATAATATTGGCATACAAACTGAGGTTAATGGAAATTCAATCATCTCTCTCAAGAAAAGGTCACAAGTCCGGCTCTAAGTACCATATGCTTGTCCCTCATGTGAGTATCCACTAATGTAAGCATCATTCAACTCTAGATCATATAGGGCTTTTGTGGAGTCATTGTGAAGGCTTTTGGTTCCGGGCAGGGAATGTTTTGATCTAAGTGAGTTCCATCATCCCTTAAGCACTTCTTTTGATTCATTCGGCATACATTCTCTTGACTCTTTGAGTCATCTCACCTCTTTCTAAGGGGTTAGAGGGACACGTTGTCACTCTTTATTATGCAATTCAAACCATTTCTCCTTTTTCAACTTTCCACATCTTTCATTCTTTTGCTTTTCTTGAATCCCTTTTTATTCTTTTTCACTTTGAGCATTCTTTTTGTTTTGCTTTTATTTATTTTTCATTGCCTTTCTTTTTCTTCATTTTTGTGCCTTTTACCACTTTGTTGCCACCTTCGTATCTCCCCCCAAACTTATACTTTTGCCGTGTGCTCACGGAAAGATCGGGTGCCAAGAGAGAGTATCTTTTAGAACGAGTATAGGCTTGTCTCATGGTTCTTGAAAGAAAAAGGTCTAAGGCTCAAAAGGGTTAACTAGGGATCATATCATTGGTAGGATATGGAATTTTTCAAGCTATTATTTGGATCAAGGAGGGCCTATAATCACGTCTTAAGTCAAAATTCACTTAGGATTTCGCCTCAACAAACATTCGGGGCAAGTTCTAGACCAATGGCTCGGGACTTGGATTTGCAATTCAATTACTTACCGCACAAGCTAAAGGATCGCTAAAGACATAGAGTCGGGGGCCCACAACGACCTTATATACGATTTGAGCACACAATGGTCCCGAAAAATCACTTGATGATTATCGGTCAACACAAGAGTCTCAAGGTCACGACTTTCACCATCCTAACACAACATTTTGTCTTTGACCATGGGATCAAAGGCAAATGTGCTAGGCCTAAGTGAAGCTTTGCTTGAGGTATCCTTAACTATAAACTACTAAAAACAAAAAACAAAAACGGACTCAAACCCTTAAGAAGGTTGTCACGCCATCCATCATTGGGAAGAGCCACCCGGTTCACACAACACTCCATCTTTGGAAAGAACCGTCGCATTAAGAAAACCAAAGGCTTATTGAAAACGTCCAAAACAAAACAAAATCTACGAACATAAATAAGAAGCTAAACACGTAAAATTTTTGCGAAAATAGAACGAATATATACAATAGGGGATTTGAATATACAATGATGTAACTTTATATACAGACCCAAAGAAAGATAAAAAATGCGATAAAAGTAACTAAATATCAAATTATATACAGACCAAATGTGAAAATCAAGAAAGCATAAAATGAATCAATATATATAGTCATCCAAAAATGTAGGGCGCACCCCCTCAAATAAAAGTTAGCATTGTCCCCAATGCCAACTAGTCCAAATAAGCATAAAAAATAATAGAAAAAGGACATGAAGACTCCCTAAGCCATGTCAGTCTGCATAGGATCATGGATGGTCCCTGGGTCCTCTGTGTGCTCGGGAACCTCAGACTGGTTCTCGGTGTCCTGCTGCTCAGCTGCTGGGACCTGTGCCTGGACCTGAACAGGCTCTGGATCTGGTACACCCTGTGGCTGACAGGAGGAAGTCTCTGCTGGGTCCGCCAACTGGATGATAGCATCATCTGCTCTAGGAATCATCCTCTTCCTCTTGGGAGGTCGTTGTGACTGCTCCGGCTGTGGCTCAGCTGCTGGAATTGTGTCCTCAAACAATAGGTCTAAAGGCAACTGGTCTGCCTTCAACTTGTCAACATCCGCCTGCAGCTCCTTCATGGACTCCTTGGAGGCCCGTATCTTTCGCAACTTCTTATGCTCCTTAGCAAGCTCCTTGAGAGCCTTACTATGCGAATCAACTGCCTTTGCCAATGCATCCTGGGTAGTGAGGATTTTCTTCTGGTTCTCAAGAATCTCTTTCAAAGCATCCTCAATGGATTGTGGGACCTATGCTGGCTGAGGTGCCGACTGAGCTGTAATAGTGGTGGTCAAGGTAGACAACTTGGATAAAGCAGTATACATCCAGTTGTTGATACTCTGAAGCATCTAACTCAGTCGGTGGGCAGTGATAGGATGGGCCCGGGAAGATGGGATCTCCGGGCCTGCTAATGTGGAAGGTCCAGGAGGAATGGATGAAGATGTGGAAGGTCCGAGAGGCATCTTAGCAGAAGTGGAGGCAGGCTCAGCGGGGGCCTCTACCGCAACTGGCTCTTCAGACTGGCCTGTTGAGGTAAAAGCAGGGGTTTTGTAGATCTTATCCTTGGGGTTGTCATTCCCCTTCACGATATACTAGGAGAACGGGGTTGTCGCCTTGACCTTGATGTCGTATGGCCTCTTGTCCATCTGCAAGTCCTGGAAGTACATAGTAAGGGTGTTGGGGAATGGATAGTTTCGATCGCTCTTGGCACCCACTATAGAAATGATCTGGGACATCACATTCCCCACATTTATGGGGTACCCCACCATAATGGAAGCAACCAAAACAGCCCGATGGAGAGGAAGTGTCTGGTCATGGGTAGTAGGGTCTAACCGGCTGCACACAAATGTCTCCCAACCCCTCGCCTCAAAGTTTAGGGTCCTCCATAATTTTGACCCCAACAGTCAATCACTCCGGAACGGTACCTGGGATTTCCAAGTACTGAGCTAACCATGGACGGACCTCCTCACCCATCTCCAGCTTTGCCATATAAAGAGACTCATTTTCCTCATTGAAACCCAGGTATTCGTTGAGCGACTTCCCGTCAAGCAACACCTTGAGGTTCCGAACCTTGGTCACTTTGGAACCATTTACGATGTGGGCTACATTACAATAGAACTCTTTGACCAAGTATTCATTGGCATCCACACAGTCATCTAAAAAGTGCTTCCAACCCACTCTCGTTCTGAACTGTCTATGCACGTCAGGGTTGTGGGGTAAAAGATCTTTGTCAATGAAAATCCACTTCGTTATCTTTCTCACCGGCCACCACTCCTTAAATTTGTGGTATGCCACCTGGCTCACGAACCTATCCTCCCAAACTTCGGGTTTTCTAGTTCGGGCAATGCCTCCAACCTGAGGCTCACCACCCTCAGCTACCTCCTCAACCCCTTGCACTTCCTCATCACCTCCGTCTGCACCCTCCCCAGATAATGAAGCTGTGGGGGAGGTGGAGTATTCACCAGTGCTGGCTGCTGAGCCCTCAAACGACTCAGTAGAAACATGCTCTGGTGCTTGGGCAGTAGGTGATGGTAAAGGAGTGTCATATGTCAATCTGAAACTTGAGTGGAAATGTGTTGGTACTGAGTCTGAAGAAATATCTTGGGAGGGCACATACTCACTCCCCGACTGATCACAGTCTCTATCAGCTGCCTTAATTGCCTTTCTCATCTTCTTTATGTTTTAACGATCCTGGGGAGTGAGTTTAACCAATCTCTGCTTCCCTCCCCGGGAGGAATCACCTCTGTCGGGTTATTTGGAGCCTTTTCCTCTTTGTTTAACCATTATCTGCAAACACAATCATCTTACATTGTTAGTATCAATAGAAGCAGTGGGCAACATTTATGCAGAAATGATTGCAGGCATAATTGAAAAGTTGTAGTCAGGTTGCAGAAACAGCTCAGTGTGGACCGCACGAAAAGGAGTGCACCGCACAGGGACTACCGCAGACCGCAATAACGACTATGGTCCGCACAGGATGGGGTTCAGACTACCCTTCCTCTGAATCTGACCAGTGCAGCCCGCACAAAATGGTACCGCGACCGCACTAGGCCAGTGTGGACCGCACAATATGTAATGCGGCCGCACTGACCAAGAGAAATCTTTCTGAAGTTTGTCAACGTGGTTCGCACAAAGTGGTACTGCGGACCGCACAAAAGTGACCGCGGTCCGCACTGGGTGCCCAGCAGTGGCACTGAGTTAGGGTTCTTAGATTTTGCTTTTAAGTTCAACTTTTGCTAATTTATGTCCTTACATATTTACCCAGTCCATAAAACTCATTAAGTCCTCATGAATCAGCATTACAACCAATCTAAACCAGCTAGCGAACTAATTAGGGGAACAACAAGAATTATAAGCTAAGAAAAATTGAAAATAAAATGAAATTGACAGAATTGAAACAAGAAAATGGAAAATTATGTTACCAGTTGTTAGATGAGGTGAGGACTGATCGATGTAAGTAGTTAATTACAAAAAGAAAGGAAGATGAACAGTGCTCTATGCTTCTGAGAGCTAAAATTGTGAAAAGGGTAAAAGGGGGTCCCCAGGGTCTATTTATAGAAAACCCTAGGGGTCCAGTCTCATCTACCAGTGCGGACTGCACAAAATGGACCGCGGTCCGCACTGGGCTGTTATGATCAAGCTTGGCCTAGTATCCCATTGCGGTCCGCACAAAACAGACTACAACCGTAGTGGTCCACCACAAACTGCACAAAGTGTAGTGCGGCCGCCGTGGCAAACTTCAGAGAGGTAACATTTTGGCCTTCACCAGTGCGGACCGCACAAAGTGTAGTGCGGCCGCACTGCAACTTCAGAGACTGAACATTTTCTTCACTATGTCTTGCACTGCATCAACACAATCCTTGCAACATCTCACAACCAGTTAGCCCAAAAATCAATCTTATACTACAAAAAAAAATCAAAGAAAACAAGAAGAAAAACACATGGGTTGCCTCCCAAGAAGCACCTGATTTAACGTCGCGGCACGATGCATGTTACCACCACATCACTTGAGATGAAGGAGCGCCACCACGTGGCTGTCATCAAAATTTCCAAGATAATGCTTTACTCGGTGCCCATTAACTCTAAAGACTTTACCATTTTTGTTTTTCAAATCAACAGCACCAAAAGGGGTCACAAACACAACTTCAAACGGTCCACTCCATTTGGATTTGAGATTTCCCGGAAACAGACGTAACCGGGAGTTGAACAAGAGAACCAAATCACCTACGTTGAACTCCGTTCCACGAACATATTTGTCATGAAGGTACTTCATCTTGTCCTTATACAAAGACGAACTGGAGTAGGCATGAAATCTAAATTCATCGAGTTCATTGAGTTGTTCAACATGAAGATTAGCTGCAACCTCCCATTCAAGATTTAATTCCTCAAAGCCCACATGGCCTTGTGCTCTAACTCAACCAGAAGATGGCATGCTTTCCCAAACACCAACCGATATGGAGACATCCCAATCAGAGTTTTGTAAGCCGTCCGATAAGCCCATAGAGCGTCATCTAACTTCTTCGACCAATCGGTCCTATTTGCATTGACCATCTTTGACAAGATACTTTTGATTTCTCTGTTGGAGACTTCCACTTGACCACTAGCTTGAGGATGATAAAGGGTCGAAACCTTATGATTGACACCGTACTTGGAAAGTAATGTGTCGAAAGCTTTATTGTAAAAGTGAGACCCCCATCACTAATAATCGCACGAGGAGTGCCAAACCCTGTGAAAATTCTCTTTTTAAGAAATGCAACAACACTCCGGGCTTCATTGTTAGGAAAAGCCACGGCTTCAACCCATTTTGAGACATAGTCAGCCGCCACGAGAATGTAAGTATTCCCACAAGAGCTAACAAATGGACCCATGAAATCGATGCCCCAAACATCAAAGATATCCACTTCAATAATGGTATTGAGAGGCATCTCGTCCCTTTTTGAAATTCCACCCGCTCTTTGGCAATCGTCACACCTCTTCACAAAATCACCCACATCTTTGAACAAGGTGGGCCAATAGAATCCACAACTAAGAACTTTCAAGGCGGTCCTCACCCCACTATGATGGCCACCATAGGGTGAAGAATGGCAAGCCTCTAAGATACTCAATTGTTCTTCCTCTGGGACACATCTACGAATCACACCGTCCGTGCAAATCTTGAACAAGTATGGCTCACCCCAATAGAAATCCAAACTATCCCACTTGAGTTTCTTCCCTTGGTTAGAAGAGAGCTCACACGGGATTACACCAGTCACAAGGTAATTGGCAACATTAGCAAACCATGGCATATCATTCATTGACACCGCAAGGAGTTGTTCGTCAGGAAATAAATCATTGATCTCAAGGCCATCACAAGGCCTCCCCTCCTCCTCCAAACGGTACAAGTGGTCCGCCACTTGGTTCTCACTACCTTTATGATTCATAATTTCTAGATCAAACTCTTGAAGTAGTAACACACATCGCATCAATCTTGCCTTGGAGTCTTTCTTTGTCATCAAGTACCTAAGAGCGGCATGATCGGTGTGCACTATGACCTTGGCCCCCATAAGATACGACCGAAACTTTTCCATTGCAAATACTATAGCCAACAACTCTTTCTTGGTGACTGTATAGTTCCTTTGAGCCTCATTCATGGTCTTGCTTGCGTAGTATATCGGATGAAACATCTTGTTAATCCTTTGACCTAAAACAGCCCCAACCGCAACGTCACTTGCGTCACACATGAGCTCGAAGGGCAAGCTCCAATTTGGTACAGTAATGATAGGGGTAGTGGTCAACTTGAGCTTGAGAAGCTCGAATGCTTGCATACATCCCTCATCGAACACAAACTTTGCATCCTTTTCTAGCAACTTGCACAAGGGGTTTACCACTTTTGAAAAATCTTTTATAAACCTCCGGTAAAAACCAGCGTGCCCAAGAAAACGCCTTACCCCTTTGACAGAAATGGGGGGAAGAAGCCTTGAAATCACCTCTATCTTGGCTGTCAACTTCAATTCCACAAGTCGGGTTCAAGTCGGGTAATTACTCTCTCGAGGTTTAACCCTTTAATTGGGACTATCAATTCTCTTGAGTCCATCCCAATTCCTTATTGGGTCAATTTTGGATAATTAGGCTCTCTTTCTTAAGAAGAGCCAAGTCAACTTAGCACAAACCAGTATTTGCAACCACCAATTCATAAATTAAATCATAAAATTGACCCAAATAACAAACACCCATAGTCAATCTAGCCCTAAATCACACCCAAGAATTACTTATACTAGGGTTGAGCCAAAACCCTAGCTAATGGGTTTAGCTACTCATGCTTGAAGAGAAGAAAAAAGAAATAGATGAAGATAAAGGCATATTAATTAAACACTAAAGTAAATACAGAGATTATATCGTTAAAACTAAGTTAAAATGCCCAAAATGGCTACAGATGGTCTTCTCACAAGCGCAGCTCAGTTCAGAAAATAGCTGATAATATTTGATGCCCTAAAAATGGAAAAAGGTTCTATTTATACTAAGCTGGAAAAACTGGACAAATATGCCCCTGCGGGGTCAGTGCGGACCGCACAAAATGATGTGCGGCCGCACTAGGCTCTTGACTCTACAATTACAACTCTCTGAACCCAGGCTCCGCGGACCGCGCAGAATGGACCGCGGCCGCGGAGGCTTTCAATGCGGTCCGCGCAAAATGGACTGCGGTCGCGGAGGCTTCCAATGCGGTCCGCGCAGAATGGAATGTGGACCGCACAAGCTTGAACCCTGGCACTTGACATCTCTCTGAACATTGCTTTTGCGGACCGCATGAAATGGTGGTGTGGCCGCGGTGTCTTCAGTGCGGGCCGCACTGCTTTGATGCCTTCAAATCCAGGTCTCTGAATCTCCCTAGTGCTGACCGCACAAAGTGTACTGCAGCCGCACTAGGCCTGTTTGTCCTGAGTTGTCTTGTCTTTGGTACTTGTGCAGGTTTCACTCCTTTTTAGCTGATCTTTGAAGTCTCGTCACTTTGTTGTTCAAACCTGCAATCAAACACAACTTATGAGCCTTTTGGGACTATTTTATAAGAATTTATAATCAAAGCGTAAACAAGAAGGAGCATGAAACACATCAAAATCCCTAATTATGAACTAGCTAGCTGATGAACCTCATGGGTTATTCCCCTCTTTTGTGGCTGCAAATATGACAGGCTACCCATAGATCTACGGCTGAGAGCATCGGCAACTAGGTTTGCCTTCCCTGGATGGTATAAAATATCAACGTCATAGTCTTTAAGTAGCTCCAACCATCTCCTTTGACGAAGATTCAATTCCTTTTGCTTGAAGATGTACTGGAGGCTCTTATGATCCGTATAGATATCAACATGAATGCCATACAAGTAATGCCTCCACATCTTCAGTGCATGAATCACCGCAGCTAACTCTAAATCATGGGTTGGGTAGTTCTTCTCATGCTTTATTAGTTGTCTAGAAGCATAAGCCACAACCTTACCATGCTGCATCAGCACACAATCCAATCCAACGCCTGAAGCGTCTCAATAGATAACATAACCATTGGTCCCTTCTGGAAGCGTTAGAACCGATGCTGAAGTTAATCTGTCCTTTAAGGTCTGGAAAACTTCATTCACAAGTGTCGGTCTATTGAAACCTAGTTCCCTTATGAGTTAACTTACATGGTTATCCTAATCTTGTACAATTCAGGAAATTCCTCTCTTCGAAGGCCAAACTTCATCTTTTATCCCTCACAATTGCGCCCTTATCCTACTATTAGGGAAACATTTCATCTATTCTAAACGTTACTTGTCTTAGACTCCTTTGAGTTCATTCAGGCTATACTGAGCCTTACATAACTTAGGGAAACCATCAGCTCTCTTATGGACTTATTCCCAAGGACTCATCCATTCTTGTTACCTTTTTACTCATCTTTTCTTATCCTTCCTCCTGTCTTCCTAGAACCTTGTCTCTCTTCCATACTTTAGCTTGCGACCTACATATATCTATTTATACTTATTCACAACCTTTCTTCAACTTGCTTGCACCATAGATTTCCTTATGTTATTCTGGAACATCAAGCAAGACACCACATACCACTTTGGCCAAAGGTGCTTAGAAGAGAAGAAAATTTCGTTACAAGTTTCTTGTAATAACCTGCCAACAGAAGCTATGAACCTTCATCGGTGTTGTGGGTCTAGGAAAAGTCTTCACTGCCTCAGTCTCTTGTGTATCCACTCGGATGTCTTTACCCGAAATAATATGCCTAGGGAAAGCTACAGAGTTCAACCAGAATTCATATTTAGAAATTTTTGCATACAACTTCCCTTCTTGTAGAACTCTTAGTATAGTACGCAGATGATCTGCATACTCAGCCTCTGAACGAGAATATACCAATATATTTCACCGATAAATACGATTACGAACAAATCTTAAAAAAGGGCCTGAAAACACGATTAATCAAATCCATGAATACTGTTGGGGCATTGGTCAAACTGAACGACATAACATGAAACTAAAAGTGCTCGTATCCAGTCCTAAATGTTGTTTTCGGAATATCTTCCTCTTAAACCCTTACCTGATGGTACCCGGTCCTCAAGTCTATCTTTGAAAAACACTTGGCACCTTGTAACTGATCAAATAAATCCTCAATCCTCAGGAGCGGGTACTTATTCTTGATCGTGACCTTATTCAAATGCATATAATTAATACACATTCGTAAGGAACCATCTTTCTTTCTTACAAATAACACAGGTGCTTCCCATGGTGATGTACAAGATCTGGTAAAACCTTTTTCCAAGCAAGCCCCTTAGTTGTTCCTTTAACTCGTTCAACTCTACAAGGGCCATTCTATAGGGGGAATAGATATTGGATGAATATCTAGTAGTAGTAGGTCAATGACAACTCAATTTCTCGCTCTGGCGGAAGACCCGGAAGCTCATTGGGGAAAACATCGGGAAACTCATTCACCACAGGGATTGAGTGAATGGTTGGTGACTCTACTTCTATATCCTGAACCCGAACTAAGTGATAAATACAACCCTTTCTGATCATCTTCCTTAACTTGAGAAAGGAGATAAATTTACCTCTTGGTGATGTCGTATTATCTTCCCATTCTAAAACAGGCTCCCTTGGGGACTGAAATTAAACCATTCTTGACCTACACTTGATGTTAGCATAAAAAAGGCCAACCAATCCATACCCATTAAAATATCAAGTTCTACCCAACCGAACACCACGTACCTTATCCTTGTTTATTATTAAATCTATCATGGTCCATTACAGCGACATCTATATATATAAGTAACAGTATTAAGAGTTAACTTGCATAACTAATTTAGAAAAAGGTTTATGTATATAGGGGTCGACTAAGCCGTAGACATAACATACCCAACAGTATATATGGGATACTGTCTGCAAAACCTCTAAGTAGGCAAAACCATAATATATACAAGTCGGGACGGGGCTCCCTACATCCTCATAAAACAACCAAGCACATTTAAAACTCTGACTTGATAATATTCCAAGAAGAGGTGGAACTCACCAACCAAAAATTGACACTTGGAGGAAGTCTATAGTAGAGGGTCCTTGCCTCGTCCTATATAAGAACCTCGATCGGACACACTTCGAAGCGGAATCTTCATGAACTTATCAATTAGCTCCCTCCTCTTGGCTCGACTACTATCTTCTTCCTCTGCATATCCCATAGCATACACTGACAAACCTTGATTGATGGACTCCCAAGACTGTGGACTATCCGGAACCTTAGAAGAGTTGGTGTCCTCAAATACCTTGACATAGTTTTGAGCCTGAGGGAATCCTGGTTGTGTCAATCCATGCACTACTCCCCTCATATCCTGATCAACGGGCTATGAAACTAAGGGTCTTGGTGAGGTTGGAACTCCTCTCACCCCATCTACTGCCGGAGTGGTCGAAACAACTTGAATGGATGACTCATATGGATCCTCAGATGGATCCTCCTCAATAGAACCCATGATCTCCGATGGGTCTGAATCCATAGTATAACTTATCTCTCTTTCTAACACCTTCATAGCCTTCTGACCCATGCTAGCGGCTGTAGTCTTCAGAGGCATCGCTAAAAACGTAACACATTATTAGGAACATGAATCCTTATACCGCACGATTTAAGATAAAAAGAGAGGATAACATCCTATATGTCCTGTAGCCTCCTGTCTATAAGTGTGGTGCACGACACACCTATAAACAAGACTCTACTAGACACAGTCTACAGACAACCCTAGGACCGAACTGCGCTGATACCACTTTTGTCACGTCCCAAACCGATGGGCCGCGATGGGTGCCTGAGTCCTACCTGTCAAACACCCCTAACATGCATCTAGGATATGAACCTGTGTAACTTTTACTGCATTACGAAATTGACATACGTGAAGGAAACCTGCCATCAAGGCATATGTACGTATACATGCAGAATACAGTGGGCGAACCGGCAAGGCTGCTATAGACAACTATATATCAAAAATTGAACGCCGACAAGGATATATACAACCCAACTAGACATACTGTCTACAGACCTCTAATGGAAACATAACTGTACAAAGACGGTACTGAGCCATGTCATACCCATATATATATATATATATACAAACGTATCGTACCAAACTCAAAAGCAGCTCAAGATCAAGTGGAGCACGCCAACTCTCGCTGATCAGGGATCCTAAGAAGGGGACCGTCAGTTTGCCTACCTGCACCTGCGGGTATGAAACGCAGGCCCCGTGAAATAGGGTGTCAGTACAAAAAATGTACTGAGTATGTAAGGTATGAAAATTAGTATGTAAAAGACATAGATGAAACGTGGAATACAGAAATACCTTTAAATCTGAATAACTCTGTAAATTCTGAAATATTTATTATATCATGCACATGCGTATAAATGTCGTGCAATACATAGGTATGTGTGTACATAATATCATCAAGCCACTAAGGGCATCCCATTATATCGTCTCGGCCACTGTGGGCAACATCACCAACATATACTAGCTGATTAGGTAGTGGTACGTATATAACGCCATAACCTCTTCTCATATACCATATACATATACATACATATATACGCGTATATAACGCTGTTTGAATCATATTTTAGCCACTGTGGGCAACATCATCAACATATACCAGCTGATCAGGTGGTGGTGCGTATATAACGCCGTAACCTTTTTCTATATCCCATATACATATATTTACATATATACGCATATATAACCCATCATGGATCAATGCACATGTATGAGTGAAATGCATGAAATATACATAATAATCT
Source organism: Nicotiana tabacum (assembly GCF_000715075.1). NCBI lineage: Eukaryota > Viridiplantae > Streptophyta > Magnoliopsida > Solanales > Solanaceae > Nicotiana > Nicotiana tabacum. The sequence continues at coordinate 116,857,915 of NC_134080.1, read as the reverse complement.
CCATATTCCTTCCAGATAAACTTTTACAACTGCGTATTATTCTGAGACCCATAAACAGAAAATAATAATAATTTTCATGGGGAATCAAGAATATAGACACCCCTAATAATTCTTCAGTATAATTTGGATCACGCCAAAAGAAAGAAGGGAGGGCCTTAACATACCTGGAGTAAGGAAAACTCCGTATAATATTCTTGGCTAAGATTGCACTGTACTCTTTTAGAACAATAAAATTTGGATGAAATTAAACTTCTGCTCGTTGAAATGCTTGAACGATTGCGCTTCTGTTTTTGGCGTTGAAGTATCTGAGCAATTGAATGTCCTTGACATTGAAATGTTTAAACCAAGAAAGGAAAGCTTGATTTAGGATTTCTTTGGGTCACTTTTCTTGGTTCTGTTTTTGGTCTAAATGAAATGAAAACCAAGGCACTTAATTTACCTTGAATGGAATATTAAAGTTTCCAAGGATTTCATTGTTCTTTTGATAATGAAAAATAGAAGACGTTTATGAATTAAAATGATGAATCTATGTAACCTTGAATGGAATATTAACATTTCCAAGAATTGAAATCCTTGGAATTGGACACATAATCAAGGAATGACCTTAGTTAATCGGGTAATGTTTCGCTACCCGGTAATTAATCTATTACCCGCATAATTTAAAAATTATCACAAATTACTTGAAATTCTATTTATTTTCAAAATACTTCATATATACTTTATATATTACACTACCGTAGTCATATGGTACCTTGCATGGTACTAGTTTATAATTATCGGGTATTATCGCTCGACCCGTATTTTATTCCAAATTGACTACTCCCAACGAAACTCGTTTTCTTTAATTCGTGTATTCTTTATCCTTCAGGATACTTATTTATTGCTTCCTATAAATAACATAAATACGTTAACATCAAGATGATCTCATCCCCGAGTCTACGTCGGTTAACTGAAAACGAAATTTTAATGTACAAAAATGCGAGATGTAAGAGTGTTCGTGTGTGTTAACGGTTAATGAGAGAGCATATATATAGTAGTTTGAAACTAGGTAGAATAAGGCAAGAATCACAATTCTATAGTAATTATGGAATTCAGAACCAATTAGAGCAAAATCAGTACAAGTACTCCCTTAATTAAGGGAATCAGTTCAAACGGTAAGAACATGTAGCAAATAAGGAAAGAAATAAATGTGAAATTGGAGCATAACAGACAAGGAAATAATTCAAACATAGTAAGCATAGATTAAACAATTAGAGCTAGGTTCAGAAAATTCTAATTAAGGAGATAGTCAGTAAGAATCAAGTAACCATACAGACAAGGTAAGGGAAAGCTAGTTTAGGCAAGCAAATCAATCACATTGAGTAGGAAGGTAAGAATCGAAGTTTTAAAGGAAAGTTTTCAAATCGAACCAAGAAATAGGGAATTCAGAATCAATCAAAGAGAACGTCGTGAAAAGAGTTAGTGTTTAGCATATAAATAAAGTAAGACATGGATAGTCAAGAGTCGACATAGAACTCTAGCAAACATGAAAGTTAAACAATACTGCTTCAATAAGAAAGAGGCGAGTCTTGAACAATCAAGATGAACACAAGCACATAGATGCAGTGTAAGTTTAGGCTAGGAAACTCAGTAGAAACATATCGAGGCAAGATAGTCATGAGAAATTACAAAACTCAAAATGAGAACCTATCAGTCATGCTAATACGCAGAACCAAACGAAAGAACCCTAAAAATTAGGGCTTTCAGCATAGACGAGTTAAGATATAGTAGACTCATAGAATCAGTCAAAATATGTAAGAAATAGAAGTTTAAATACAAAGAATCAGTTAGACAAGGTTTTAAAAAGAAGTTCTGAAAACCCTTGTTTTAGAAGAAGATGAAAAATACTTGAAATCACATGATTCTTGTAAAAAACCTCAAGGATAGTGTAAAACATTCAAGAAACAAACTCAATCGTCCTAGATCTATACAGATCTAGGAGGTGTAGAAAAGAAATTAGGGTTTCAAAAGAAACCCATATAGAGATGAAGAAGCCTGTCTAGAATCCCAAGGATCGTAGCAAATATAGAATGATTCCGCTTGAAATCACACTTGAATAGCCAGGAACAGGCAGGAGATGAACCCTAGATGCAAGTCGGCGTGGCCCTGGGCCCTTGAGGACCTTAGAGAAGGCAAGAATGGCATGAGAGAAGCCATTGGAGGCGTAAGAGATGATGAAAGGTCACCGGAGATGGCCGGAGATGGGAAATCGACGTTGGAAGATTAGGGTTAGGTTGAGAGTGTTTTGAGAGCAGAGAGGACCTTAGGGTGGCGGAGTGGGTTGTAGAATGAATTAGGTTTTGGGGGTATTGGAATTAAAAAAAGGGAAGTTTTAACGAGGGACGTTGATCTTTTAAATCAACGACCATGATCTGATGGGGTCTTCGGTCGGGTAGGTATATTTAGGGCCTGGGTCGGGTAATTTAATTAGGAATTGGGCTGGGTATTGGGTTGAATGTAGGCTAAAATTGAAATACAATTTGGCTAAGTTTTAAATAGCCAATTTAATCCAATATAATTTATAATAAATAATAACTGATTTTTAAAAAATAATTTCATGTACTAAAATGATTTAAAATATCTATTTAACCTTTTAAAAATATAGAAGATCCTTTTATGCATATAAATGTAATTATGCATTAATAGGGCTGGTATTGCAAATATATGCAAATTAGCTTAACAAATGCAAATGCAATTATAAAAAATGCCCTAAAATATTTTAACAATATTTTGGCATAAATACTTAGATGGATAAATCACCACAAAAATAATTTGAAGGATAATTATTGGAGACTTTATGAGTAAAAAGGGAGGAAATAAATCAATTTGAAGCCTTTAAAATTATAGAAAAAATTATAAATGCTTATGCATGCTTATATATGCATATATTCTATTTTTGAAAGTATTTTTATATATTAAAAATATATATAGGGAAAAATTGGGTATCAACAACTCCCCCTCTTTACCCGGGAAGGATGAAAGAGTTTACGGATAAAGAAGTGATGGCCAATTTTGACCGGGCAGGATGTTTTCAAAGACAGAGGCCGGACTCCGGCCTTCAAGTTGCCTACATATCCCTGGTTTTACAGGAATCAGGCCATGTGTAGTTCTAGATTCATCGGCGGAATATGCTGATGAAATTATTGCGAGAACGGACACGCGATGCGGAAGCGACTATGTTGAGCGGTTAAGTTTCGGGACAGTTGAAGGAACTGGAGCGAGATCTCTCCTGCTAGGATAGCGGTTACTTACTGGTTACATGCAGATAAAAGATGCTACGAACATGTATTTGCGAAAATTTAAACATGATGTAGATTCCCTTTGGACCATGAAGGTTGTCTTTGGACGGTTAAAGATGACGTCCTTGGACCATGACGTCCTGGGCCACGAATTTTTTAGTGAGGGGTTCACAGGCCATGAAATGATGTTCTTGGGCCATGAAATGGTGCCTCTGAACCATGACGCCTTTGAACAATGATATGCAAATTTGAGAGACCCTCAGGACATGGCATGGTGTCTTTTGGCTATGAGGATGATGCCTTTAGACTATGACGTCTTCGGATAGATTGGAGATATTTCAGCCCTTGATATGCAGTAATGATGTTAACAAGACAAGGCTTAGTTTTGTGAAAGGGAGGGCAGAGCTTAGCTCGATCGAAAAGCAAATAGATAGTGCTAGAAATAGAGAAAAATTTGTGCGAAAAAGGGACAGTGCTTAGTCCCATGCGAATGTGGAGGTAGGGATTAGCCTCATGCAGATATGGAGGCAGGGATTAACCTCATGCAGGTATGGAGGCAAGGATTAGCCTCATATAAGTATGGAGGCAAAGATTAGCCTCATGTAGATATGGAGGCAGGGATTAGCCTCATGCAGGTATGAAAGCAGGGATTAGCCTCATGCAAATAGGGAGGCAGGGATTAGCCTCATGCAATTATGGAGGCAAGCATTAGCCTCATACAAGTAGGGAGGCAGGGATTAGCCTCACGTAGGTATGGAGGCAAGGATTAGCCTCATACAAGTATGGAGGCAAGGATTAGCCTCATGCAGGTAGGGAGGAATGGATTAGCCTCATGCAGATATGGAGGAAAGGATTAGCCTCATGCAAGTATGGAGGCAGGGATTAGCCTCATACAAATAGGGAGGCAAGATTTATCCTCATGCAAGTATGGAGGCAAGTATTAGCCTCATTCAAGTAGGGAGGCAGGGATCAGCCTCATGCAGGTATGGAGGCAAGGATTAGCCTTATGCAAGTATGGAGGTAAGGATTAGCCTCATGTAAGTAGGGAGGCAGGGAGTAGCCTCATGCAGGTGTGGAGGCAAGGATTAGCCTCATGCAAGTATGGAGGCATGGATTAGCCTAATGCAAATAGGAAGGCAAGATTTAGCCTCATGCAAGTATGGAGGCAGGGATTAGCCTTATGCAAATGTGGAGGCAGGGATTAGCCTCATGCAAATATGGGGGACAGAGATTAGTCCCATGCAAAGAACGAGTAGCAAATAAGAGTAGTGTATGTTTTAGCTGGAGATATATTCAGTGTCTGATGGCCGGATGGATAGTGAATTTGCTTTGTGTATATATGTTTGTGAGTGTTATCGTTACGTCAAATGTGCCTGTGTTCAAAGAAAAGTTGTAAGTTTTGTGGGGGAAGGTTGATTCGTGCTTCTGTCCGCTGGCCCTTCTTTGCTCCATCCTGGAAGCACCTTTCGCGTTCCCCTAGGTAACACCTGACTGTTATAGAAATAGAGTTTTAAAAATATGTAATTATTGATAAAAATAGAGTTGTTTTTAGAAATGTATTGATATATCAAGTAATTTTGATAAACTAGTGACTGTAACACATCTCAAATTGCAGCTCTCTTATGGAATTTTGAGGGTCCTTCTCAAAATTCTGCCCTAGTTTGGTAGATGATTTTTTGACCGTTGGCTGATGATAGGCATGGCTAAACATTTTTCGGAATTTTGAGAATCCTTCTCAAAATTCTGCCCCAGTTTCTTAACCGATTCCTGACCGTTTGACATGCGATGGCGTTGCCTGGACTTGCTCCGGAATTTTGAGGGTCCTCCTAAAAATTCTGCCCCAGTTTCTGATATTTGGGGGAAATGAAAATTTTATTATGATATGACCGAACTCATAAGGCTACCTACGTATCCTCTCTTAAACGAGAATCAGGTCAAGCGTAGTTCAATTACATCGGATGTGGAAATGTAAATAATCTAAGCATAGTATCTCTTGACTGCGTCTGAATTGATTGGTTTTGGCTAGATTTCTCCTCCATTTCTGCAAGTATGAGTGCTCCCCCTGTCAGCACCCTGTGAACCATGTACGGACCTTGCCAGTTGGGAGAGAATTTTCCTTTGGCTTCATCTTGATATGGGAAGATCTTCTTCAGCACCAATTGACCCCGTGCAAATTGCCTTGATTTGACCCTTTTGTTGAAAGCTCTGGACATTCTATTCTGATAAAGTTGGTTGTGACACACTATGTTCATCCTCTTTCCATCTATAAGGGTCAATTGTTCATAGTGGTTCCTTATCCACTCTGCATCACTGAGTTCAACTTCCTGTATGACTCTTAAAGAAGGAATCTCTACCTTGGCTGGGATGACAGCCTCGGTACCATAAACCAGCATGTAGGGAGTTGCCCCGGTTGATGTGCGAACCGTAGTGCGGTATCCCAATAAAGCAAAAGGTAGCTTTTCATGCCACTGCTTGTGGTTCTCTACCATCTTCCTTAGTATCTTCTTGATGTTTTTGTTGGCGGCTTCTGCGGCTCTATTCATCTGAGGTCTGTAAGCTGTGAAATTCTTTTGCTTGATTTTGAAAGTTTCAGACATAGCTGTCATTAGATCACTGTTGAGATTGGCGTCATTATCAGTAACTATGGATTCGGGAACACTGAATTGGCAAACAATTCGATCCTTGACAAAATCTGTGATGACTTTCTTAGTTACAGCCTTGTAGGAAGCAGTCTCTACCCATTTTGTGAAGTAATCAATGGCTACCAGAATAAACCTGTGTCCGTTTGAATCAGTAGGATCAATCGGACATTCAATAACATCCATTCCCTAGGCGGAGAATGGCCAAAGTGAGCTTGTTTCATGGAGCTCATTTGGCAGCACTTTTATCATATCGGCATGCACTTGACATTGAAAGCATTTGCAGACATACTGAATGCAATCTGTCTCCATGGTCATCCAAAAGTAACCTGCCCTGAGTATCTTCTTAGCCAAGACGAAACCATTCATGTGTGGGCCACAGGTCCCGGCATGTACATCCTCAAGTAGCTTAGAAGCTTCCTTTGCGTTGACACATCTTAGTAAACCCAAATCAGGAGTTCTTCTATACAAGTTTCCTCCGCTGTGGAAGAAGTGATTGGACAATATCCGGTGTGTGCGTTTCTGAGTGTGATTTGCGTGCTCCGAATATTCTCCATTCGATAAATACTCATTGATGTCATGGAACCAAGGCTTTCCATCAGTTTCTTCTTCAACATGAGCACAATATGCTGGCTGATTATGGATCTCCACCGGAATGGGATCAATGTAATTCTTATTTGGATGTTGTATCACAGATGACAAAGTAGTCAATGCGTCGGCAAAATCTTTCTGAATTCTGGGAACAATGGAATTCTATCTTTGTAAACCTCTTTCTCAATTCCTGCACATGGTGTAGATATGGCAATATCTTGGAATTCTTGGTGGTCCACTCTCCTTGTACCTGGTGCACGAGCAAATTTGAATCACCAATCACTAGTAGCTCCTGAATGTTCATGTTGACTGCCATGTTGAGTCCTAGTATGCAGGCTTCATACTCTGCCATGTTGTTAGTGTACAAAAATCTAAGTTTAGTAGATACTGGATACTATTGACCTATTTCTGATACCAAAACTGCTCCAATTCCTACTCCTTTAAAATTATCCTCCAACCGTTATATGCTTCGGTAATGTCTTCCCCTATGAATGACACTTCTTCATTAGGAAAATATGTTTTCAAAGGTTCGTATTCTCCTCCCGCCGAGTTTTCAGCAAGATGATCTGCCAATGCTTGTCCTTTGACTGCCTTTTGAGTTACATAAACGATGTCGAACTCACTCAACAGTATTTGCCACTTGGATAACTTCCCAGTCGGCATGGGTTTCGAAATATATACTTCAAAGGGTCCATCTTGGATATGAGGTATGTAGTGTAGGAATAGAAGTAATGCCTTAATTTCTGAGTTGTCCAGGTCAAAGCACAACAAGTGTGTTCAAGCAAAGAGTACTGTGCTTCATAAGGTGTGAACTTCTTACTCAAGTAATATATAGCTTGCTCCTTTCTTCCTGTCTCATCATGTTGTCCCAAAATACATCCGAAGGCTCCATCTAATACAGATAAATAGAGTAGCAGAGGTCGTCCTGGTTCTGGAGGGACCAAAACTGGTGGTGCGGACAGGTACTCCTTGATCTTGTCAAAAGCTTTCTGGCAATCCTCTATCCAGCTTGTTTCGACATCTTTTCTCAACATCTTGAAGATGGGATTGCATATGACTGTGGACTGCGCTATGAAGCGACTGATATAGTTGAGATATCCTAGGAAGCTCATCACGTCCTTTTTGCTCTTAGGTGATGGTAACTCCTGAATAGCCTTGACCTTAGATGGATCCAGCTCGATCCATCGATGACTGGCGATGAATCCCAATAATTTTCCTGCAGGAACCCCAAATGCACACTTTGCGGGATTCAGTTTCAAATTGTACCTCCTTAGCCTATCAAAGAACTTTCTTAGGTCCGCTATGTGATCTGCGGCCCTTTTGGATTTGGTAATGACGTCGTCCACATACACCTCTATTTCTTTATGGATCATGTCATGGAAGATAGTTGTCATGGCTCTCATGTAAGTGGCCCCAGCATTCTTTAGACCGAACGACATCATCTTGTAACAGTATACATCCCAAGGTGTAATAAAAGTTGTCTTCTCCGCATCTTCTTCATCCATCCAAATCTGGTGATAACCCGCGAAGCAATTTACGAAGGATTGGAGTTCATGATTGACGCAATTATCGATCAGGATGTGTATATTTGGCAATAGGAAGTCGTCCTTGGGACTTGCTCTGTTTAAATCCCGATAGTCAACACATACTTTGACATTCCCATCCTTCTTCGGAATTGGCCCAATGTTAGCTAACCTGGTTGGGTACTCAACCACCCTGAGAACTTTGGCCTTGATCTGCTTGGTAACTTTCTACTTGATTTTCAGGCTCATGTTTGGTTTGAACTTTCTGAGTTTCTGTTTCACTGGCGGACACATGGGATTAGTGGGCAACTTGTGAGACATTATAGACGTGCTTAAGCCAGTCATGTCATCATACAACTATGTGAAAATATCCTCATACTTTTTTAGAAAGCGAATGTACTCTTCCTTCTCTATTGGTGACAAGTGAATGCTGATGCGAGTCTCTTTGACGGCCTCGGCGTCTCCCAAATTTACTGCCTTGGTCTCGTCCAGATTGAACTTAGGCCGATTCTCAAAACAATTCAACCTCCCTAACAATTTTCTTGGGTATTTCATCTTCTTCATCTGAATCACTACTCATGTTGTATTGCCTCATTACATGTCACAGTCACTAGTTCATCAGGAAAAGTAATAATAGCGTTGTAGAAAGCAAAAATGTAAAGATAGTAGTGAATAATAAAGAGCAAATGCATTTGATTAAAACTGAAAAATTATCCAGACAAAGTACGGCTCGATGAATCTAGCATTTATTTTGAAACAAGTAAATCTTAAAACAAAATTACGGGAAATCTTAAATGCCTAGAATGGCTATAGAAGTAAATTCTGCCAAGCTACCCAGGGACTTGGCGGGCTCGGGATGATGTAGCAGTCCAGTTCCTGAGAACGGATCCCTTCTTTATGGTCTGAATGGTGAGGCCTTCTTTTTCCTCCTCCTTAATTATGGCACTGCAGTCCATGTCCCCATCCTCCAAGAACAAATTCTTCAACCCGGCTAGTGCTTCCTCTTCTGCAGTCCCCCATATTGTATCAGCTTGGTAAAAAGCTTGTTCCAAATGTGGCACTGGTTGCTCGAGAGGGTTGTACGGTCCACGCCATGGAGGTGACAAATTTTTATACTATTGCCATGTGTACTGGTATCCGAGCCCAAAGGTGGTACCATAATTTTTCTGTTGTATTGGTTTAGTGATACCTTGGAGGTTCTTTCCCAACCCTTTGCCGGGTTCATATCTAGACCATGCTAGTATGCTTTCTATTTTGTTACTCCACCACTTATCCTTCTCGACGGCCTTGACCCGTTCAATGTGATGATAGGTTTCCCCTCCTAGCCTTCTTCTATGTCCAATGGCCGGGATGGTTTGACTAGTGTAAATGGGGTCCCATCTCCGTGAATGATAACCTCCTGACGATTCCATTCGAATTTCATGGCTTGATGTAGTGTGGAAGGCACGGCTCCAGCGGCATGGATCCATGCTCGGCACAATAGAAGGTTATATGAGGCTAGTATATCGAGTACCTGAAATTCAACATCGAACCAAGTTGGCCCCATCTGTAAGCAAAGGTGATATCCCCAATCGTGGCCCTTCTGGACCCATCGAAAGCTTTCACATTCATGCTTCCTACCCATATTTCATGAAAACCTTTGTCCAACCTTTTCAGAGTGTCCAATGGACAAATATTTTGGCTTGAACCTCCATCAACCAAGACCCTGGCAATGAATTTGTCTTCAAATTGCACCATAATGTGCAATGCCCGATTGTGATTTAGCCCCTCAGGTGGTAGTTCATTTTCGTGGAAGATAATCTTATGACTTTCCAATACTTGCCCCACCATGTTCTCCGATAGTGATGTTATTGGGTACGTAAGCCTCGCTCAACACTTTCATTAAAGCGTTCTTATGCGCCTCTAAATTTTGCAACAATGACAGGATAGATATCTGAGTTGGGGTTTTGTTCAGATGGTCAATGACGGAATACTCCTTTGCTTGTACTTTCCTCCACAGGTCGTCCGGCCCTATCTCAATGATAGGCTGCCTAGTAGTGGAATCCTTACTTGAACCTCCTAAATGTTCAGGTGTATATACTCTTCCAGTTCTAGTCATTCCTTGTGCAGCGTCAGATTCCTCTACCTTGGCCTTCCCTTTTTCGCTGAGCCTTGGAAACATAATCCCAGGGTATTGCTTTTGAGTTGAATGGAGGTGTGGTTGATACTGTCACAGTGAAAGGTGTGACTACTTCTACTTCAAATGGAGGTAGGCGGAGCCACCTTTACCTCGAATGAAGCTGATGCAGTTACCTCAACCTTGATTGGTGACTGAGTCTGTACCACAATAGGAGTAAGTGTGACTGCAACTTTAAAGTCATCACCTTCTCGAATAATTCCAATCGACCCCTCGGAGTCCCATTTTTCATTTGTCTCTATCACATGTACTCCACCACCTCTATGATCAGGGATGGGGTTGTCGCGGACATTAGGTGCGGCTTCTTTTCCCTGTATGACCTTGTTGTCAATTAGTGTCTAGATCTTATCATTTAATGTTCGGCACTTAGTAGTGGTGTGCCCCTTCATGCCGGAATGGTACGCACAAGTCTTGTTCGGATTGACCAATTGGGATGGGTTTTCTAAGGCCATAGCAGGAACAGGAGTGATGTAACCCACGGTTTTCAACCTTTCGTACAACTGGTCGATGGGCTCAGCAATGGCGGTGTATTGTCTGGGCGGCTTGCGGTCAAAGTTGGGTCTTGGCCTTGGATAGTTTTGGCGAGCTAGTGGTGATTGGAAGTGGGATGGTTGGGAGTTATAGGTGTGATGGACAGTGGTTGTTTGAGAGTATCTGGGAGATGAGGGTTGATATGTAGGCGGTGATGCTTGATATGTGGGCAGAGGTGTTTGATATGTGGGTGGAGGTGTTTGATATGTGGGTGGAGGGTTTTGATAGATAAGTGGAGATTTTGGGCCCTGAGCCACCATTACTGTTCCAACATCTTTCCTTTTTGATATGCCGCCTGACTGTAATGCTTTATTTGTGTCTTGTAGTGCTTCAAAATTCGTTACCATCCCGCTCTTGATCCCTTCTTTGATTCTTTCTCCGGGTTTGATGATATCAGAGAATTTGTGATTTTCGATAACCATCAACCTTTCATAATATTGTGGATCTTGTGCTCTGATGAAGAATTTATTCATCTGTTCTTAGTCCAAAGATGGCCTGACCTTGGCTGCTTCTGACCTCCAATGAGTAGCATACTCACGGAAAGTCTTAGTAGGTTTCTTCTTAAGATTCTGAATGTAGAAAACATCTGGTGCGTTCTTTGTTGAACCTGAACCGGTCCATGAAATCTGACGCCATAATTACCCAATTGGACTATTTCTTGGGATCTTGGCTGATATACCAGGATAGAGCATCCCCAGTAAGACTCCTTATAAAGAGCTTCATCCGCATCATTTCATCTTTCTTGACCCCGACAAACTTGTCACAATAGGTCCTTAGATGAACCCTGGGATCACCTGTGCCATCGAACATCTCGAACTTGGGAGGTTTGTACCCCTCTGGCAGTTCCACATCTGGCTGTATTCATAGGTCTTCGTAGTTCAAACCTTCTATTCCTCTGCCACCTATAACACCCTGAACTCGTCTTCTTAAATTTTTGAGCTCTTCAGCTATGTTTTTAATGAGCAGATCATTCTCAGAGGATTCTGGTGTATAGGATTTGGGTAGAGTGAGTTACAGTTTCAACGTATATAGGGTTTCTTTGATAGGTGCTAGGGACTTGAGTGTAGTGATGGTCATTGGTTGATTTTTGGGGATCGGGAATGGATTGTGGTGTGTTTTGGGGGGTATGGTAAGTGGTGGTTGGTGGGTACTGAATTGGTTGAGGGTGATGTTGTGGTGAGTTGGTATTGGCAATGGATTGAGATTTTGGGGTGGAGTTGCGTATTGATTTGGTGCGGGAGGATTTTTGTTTTGTGTGTTCTGAGGAGGTGTTGGGTTTTTTGGTGTTTTGTTGGTTGATATCGGGGATATTCAAGGTAAGGGATAGGTTTGCCAAGTTGCGGACCTGCTCAAACTCTCCCTATAGCTCTAATATCTTTTGTTCCAATCTCAAGACTAGATCATTTGGGATTTGGAGTACTACGGCCATCTCAGGTTTCTGCGTTCTCAATATTCTCCTTTCGGATACCATTTAAGTCATCCATTTTTGCTTTTCCTCTGCCCTTTGTATTGCTTGGAGGAGGAGGTGGTGGAGGGCCTCTAGATCTGGTATGATATGCTGATGAGGAAAGTATGAGTGAACCACCTAAGAGGATGAGAATAATAAAAAAAAGCAAAAATAAAAAAAGGTAACAAGTCAGTGAGGATCCTGAAATGTCTGCAGTATTTAAACACATATTGCGGAAATGTAAATTCGTGTCCTACTTTGGGAACCTCGTTGTGCCCGAGGTAGGCCTAGCAACAAATAAATTTGGAGAACTTTAAATGCCAATAAATGCTTTATTTTATAATATAAAAATAGACGAATTCCAAAACGACACTAAGAAAATAAAAAGATAAGTTACTACTGGTACTTGGCCTTATTACATTTTTAGGAAAATAAATAAATCTAGCCTATTTGGTCCTAGAAGGACCTTCCACAGGTTAAATGTTCTTGTTGATCAAATCCTCCAGTTTGCATAGGTTCACCAATAAGAATGCCTTTGCCAATTGTCCTCCTTCATTTCCCTCAGCGTTCTGGCAGTCGATGACTCTCTTCCTTATTTTTCCTTCCAATTCCAGTAGGCTGTATTCCAGGTATTCCGGCTTTTTGCTAGATTTGGCGGCCCTCTCTTTCCATTCATTGCTTTGGTCGTCTGATGGAATATTCCTCCACCAGTCTAGCAAGAGTGAGGGTGTGCTAACCATACCAAAGTTGGGGACATCGTTCCTCATTTTCTGCAAAACAAAAAAGGGTTAGGGCTTACCCCCACCAGACTCGACTATTTATACATTTACGATCAGCATATCGGCATCTAGTTCTCCAAATCAATGCACAAAACTTGGTTGTGTCCGTTGGGATTATAGAAAACCCGATAGACTTTTGGATAAGACTTATCTTAAAGGATCATTATGTGGACAACATATTGATCCGACTAGGTTTGACTATGATGCATGCACAATTTGACCAGAGTAACGTACTGTGGGGTTTTAGAATGGTATCCTCAAGCGGACAACTTGAGGGGGAAGGTACGGAACCGTCAATTGCACCACTGATTGACTGGTTTTACCGCAAATAAGCCTTTCCAAATTAAAGGGTAATAAATAGGAAGAGCGCAATCACTCATTAAGCGTTGCTATAAGATTTGATACGCACGAGTGGAATATGACGTGGAGCATGATTTATGCAGCAATTAATAACATGCAGTCAAGTATTTGCACGTAGGAAACATAAATATAGTATTTAAATAATTGAAATACATTTACAAAAAAAAGAAAACAAAGAGAAAAGTTAGTTTCATGAATAAAAGAAACAAAATGCTTAAAATAGGCAATTAAATTCAAATAAAGGAAAAGGTTACGGTGATAAAACATGCTTAGACTGATTCAAAAAAGACAAGTTCGTTATGGTAAGAGCCTAAAGGTAACCCCAGAAGAGTCGCCATGCTGTCGTGCCCCCTTTTTTCCCTCCACGGAGAGAAGGTCCGGGATCCGACGTTCATAGAGGTAATAACTCATTTCCTTTTGGGAATTGGGTATTTGAAAAGTCGCCACCTAACGAATTATGGTGCGTTAGAGCATCCAGAGCGGTTAACTCTTGAATTGGTTTGCATTACCAGAGATTTAGGGTAAGAGGTCGAAATAACCTTGAGGGGAAGGTGTTCGGCACCCCTCTCGGTCCACAACGGTGGGTCCCGACCGAACTTATACTTATAAATTAGTCCTTTAACAAATAAGTAGTTGAAACAAATAATTTCAAATAAAGCATGTTGGACATTGTATGACTCAGATAATAAGACAAAGGATTTGAACAAGTTGCGTACATAAAAAATGAAGTTTTAAGCAAAAGGAAGTTTGGAAAGGAGGGGTCCTAGGTTGGTTAGCCTGCAGGATCACCCAACGCAATGTCCTCCACAAATAACACACATAAGCAACATGTCTCAAACACAAACAAGAGGCATTTTATTAGACAGGATCCTAAGGCATGATGTCTAAGTGAATATCAGAACACAGAAGATAGGCAGTTTTATTTTAGGAGCTCAGAAGTAGAGGCCCTAATCAGTTTGCCTACTTATTTTAAGCCTGTCAATCATTAAGCACTAAATACAAAGGAGCAGTTTCCAGTTCTTTATAAGAGTTGATTACCTAAGGCTTTCCTAGGCATGGGGCAGTGCACAGTTGTTACCAGAACCATTAGAAATTCAGAAGTCGTTTTTGCCAAAGAGCATGTTGTTCTAGGTGTTACAAAGATACAGGGTTATTAATAATTTGTTTAAACAGGATAATTAGTCGTGAGACTGTTTGATACCCTTTTCATGTATCAGTAGTTTAACTAGATATGATTGAGCGAGTATGAACGAGATCCTGAACATGGTATCTAATATGCACATATAAGGTTCAGAATGGTTTATATACAAAATTCCTAAAGCATAATTTCTAAATGCACAGCAGGTTACAACATGATTTCAAAATATACATAAGTAACAATTTATTTTTAATGTTGTCGTTTATCCTAGAAACAAGATTTCTAAGTGATAATAAAGATGTCAAAATGAGATGATGAAAATAGTATACGTGAAACCTAGGAGCATGGTATCTAATGCATGATATGCTTTGCATGTATTACTCCTAAACATGAATTCTAATGCACATACAAAAATATAAACCTAAAGCATGTTTTCTACCCATTGATATTGATAACATATATGACTACCCTCCCCTTTTCACTAGCCAATCCCAGTATTCGTTTACAACAAATTATTACAGGCCAATATCGAATGAATTACATAAATAGATAAGAAAAATAAGAAGTTACACTATATGGAGCCTAAAGCAGGCCCAAATGATTTTCCCATGCCTCAAATGCCAAATTCCATAGACAATATCATTATCTAGGTGCGTTAGAGTTCCCTAAGGATCTCAAGGATCTCGGGCAGTGCTCATACCTAGACTTTATAACCAGAACTGAGTAAATGCAGTGTGGAAGAGCCAGCTCCAGTATATCAGAGTTTAGAGGGATTTCATAGGAATCCCAAGGCAGTCACACACTGGAGGGGCAGAACTTAAGGACCTAAGAGTAGAGTGAGAGTGCTTGACATAATTTTGAAAAGATTTAAGCAGGAAAATAGTTTGAAAAGAGAATTGTTTGAAATAGTCTTGTAAAAACAACAGAGGGAGTTATTCAATAAGACAATTTCGAAAATAGTAGAGTAATAAGCAACAGTCCAAACACAACACCCAAAAATAGGTCCATACATAATCAAAGAACATAGAACCAAGGCAGGTTCAGCAACCACAAATAGGGGTAATGGGATTTGGGGACACATAGAGCACATATTATACAGGAGCATAGCAGTTCTTGTAGGGGTTTAAGGGATTAGGGAATAGCTAGTGGTACCAACTTAGTAGGAATTTCAGAAACAATCATAGAATCATCCATTTAAAGTGACAGATCAGTTTGCATATCAAAATTGGATAACAAGTAGACAAGCATTCAAAATAGGGTAGAGTCATCTTCAGACGGACTACTGGGGGTAGAACATGTTCCGAAAGGCCCTAAGAGGGTTAGACTAGCATGCTAGATGAAGCAGTAATGTAAACATGTCAATTACATGTTGAACAATAGAACCATAGATAGAAACAAATCAGAAACAGGATATACTGAAGCAGTAAAAGAAACATATTGGTTTTGGGATGTGAATTGAAATCAGAACATACTAGTAAAGAGATAGAAATCACAAAGTGAAGAATAGGAGAGCACAATAATTAGCCTTAGCTTGCAGCCGGCTAACTCAGAATAATAGCAAGTAACCAAAGAGTGAGAGTAGAAAAGTTTTGAGTATGAGGGAGTTTTGAACTACTGTGTTCGTGTGTGTTGACTGTTAATGAGAGATCATATATATAGTAGTTCGAAACTAGGTAGAATAAGGCAAGAATCACAATTGTACAGTAATTATGAAATTCAGAACCAATTAGAGCAAAATCAGTATTAGTACTCCCTTAATTAACGGAATCAGTTCAAACGGTAAGAACAGGTAGCAAATAAGGAAAGAAATCAATGTGTAATGGGAGCATAACAGACAAGGAAATAATTTAAACATAATAGGCATAGAGTAAACAATTAAGGCTAGGTTCAGAAAATTTTAATTAAGAAGATAGTCGGTAAGAATCAAGTAACCATGCAGATAAGGTAAGGGAAAGCTAGTTTAGGCTAGCAAATCAACCACATTGAGTAGGAAGGTAAAAATCGAAGGTTTAAAGGAAAGTTTTCAAATCAAACCAAGAAACGGGGAATTCAGGATCAATCAAAGAGAAAGTCATGAAAAGAGTTAGTGTTTAACATATAAATAAATTAAGACATGGATAGTCAAGAGTCGACATAGAACTCTAGCAAACATGAAAGTTAAACAATATTGATTCAATGAGAAAGAGGCGAGTCTTGAACAGTCAAGATGAACACAAGCACATAGAGTCAGTGTAAGTTCAGGCTAAGAAACTCAGTAAAAATATATCGAGGTAAGATAGTCACGAGAAATCACAGAAACTCAAAACGAGAACCTGTCAGTCATTTTAATACACAGAACCAAACAAAAGGACCCTAAAAATTAGGGCTTTCAGCATAGACGAGTTAAGATATAGTAGACTCATAGAATCAGTCAAAATATATAAGAAATAGAAGTTTAAACACAAAGAATCAGTTAGACAAGGTTTTAAAAATATTCAAGAAACAAACTCAATCGTCCTAGATCTGTACAGATCTAGGAGGTGTAGAAAAGAAATTAGGATTTAGAAAGAAACCTATATAGAGATCAAGAAACCTGTGTAGAATCCCAAGGATCGTAGCAAATATAGAATGATTCCTCTTGAAATTACATTGAAATAGCCAGGAACATGCAGGAGATGAACCCTAGATGCAAGTCAGTGTGACCCTGGGCCCTTGAGGACCTTAGAGAAGGCAAGAATGGCATGAGAGAAACCATTGGAGGCGTAATAGATGATGAGAGGTCACCGGAGATGGCCGGAGATGGGAAGTTGGCGTTGAAAGATTAGGGTTAGGTTGAGAGTGTTTTGAGAACAGAGAGGACCTTAGGGCGGCGGGGTGGGTTGTAGAATAAATTAGGTTTTGGGGGTATTGGAATTAAAAAAGGCAAGTTTTAACGAGGGTCGTTGATCTTTTAGATCAACGGCCATGATTTGATGGGGTCTTGGGTCGGGTAGTATCTTTAGGGCTTGGGTCGGGTAGTTTAATTAGGAATTGGGCTGGGTATTGGGTTGAATTCAGGCTAAAATTGAAATACAATTTGGCTAAGTTTTAAATAGCCAATTTAACCCTATATAATTCATAATAAGTAATAAATAATTTCTAAAAAATAATTTCGTGTACTAAAATAATTTAAAATAGCTATTTAACCTTTTAAAAATATAGATGATCATTTTATGTATATAAATGTAATTATGCATTAATAGGGCTAGTATTGCAAATATATGCAAATTAGCTTAAAAAATATTTTAAAAATATTCTAACAATATTTTTGTATAAATACAAAATATAGATAGCTAAATCACCACAAAAATAATTTGAAGGATAATTATTGGAGACTTTATGAGTAAATAAGGAGGAAATAAATCAATTTGAAGCCTTTAAAATTATAGAAAAAATTATTAAAATGCTTATGCATGCTTATATATGCATATATGCTATTTTGGAAGTATTTATATATATTAAAAATATATATAGGAAAAAATTGGGTATCAACACCAAGCCCAAACCCTTTCACATTCGAGGCATCGTCCGTGAAGAGGGTCCTACCTCCAATGATGTACCCAATTTTAGCAGAAGTTATTTCTCCACTTCGGGTATGAGGGTTGGTGCAAAATCGGCCACAAAGTCAGCTTCAATTTGAGACTTGATGGTCGTTCGGGGTTGATATTCGATATCTTACACGCCAAGTTTCGATGGCCCATTTGGCCAATCGGCACGATAACTCGGGATTATGCAAAATATTTCGGAGGGGATAAGTGGTTAACACACATATAGGGTGACACTGGAAATATGGCTTTAACTTTCTAGATGCGCTTATTAATGCAAGTGTCAATTTCTCTAAGTGTGGATATGTAGTTTCAACATCTCCTAAAGTTCGACTTACGTAATAGACATGGAACTGTGTACCTTGCTCTTCTCGAACTAGTACACCACTTACCGCTATTTCGGACACTGCCAAATATAATTATAACTTTTCATCCACCTTCGGGGTGTGAAGCAGAGGTGGGCTCGATAAGTATCGCTTCAATTCCTCCAATGTTTGCTTGCACTCCGGGGTCCACGCGAAATCATTTTTCTTTTTGATTAAGGAAAAGAACATGTGGCTTCGATCTGATGACCTCGAAATGAATCAGCCCAAGGCAGCTATACATTCTGTTAGCCTTTGAACGGATTTCACACTATCTAAGATAGTGATATCCTCGAAGGCCTTGATCTTGTTGGGGTTGATTTCGATTCCCCAATTTGACACCATTAAGTTGAGGAACTTGCCTGAACCGACCCTGAAGGCACATTTTTCAGGGTTAAGCATCATGTTGTATTTCCTCAAGATTTCGAATGTTTCCTGTGAATGAGTTAAATGGTCCTCTGCGCGCAGAGACTTAACCAACCTATCGTTAATGTAAACTTCCATTGATTTACCTATCTGTTCCTCGAACATTTTGTTAACTAGGTATTGATATGTAGCTCCTGCATTTTTTAGCCCAAAGGGCATTACGTTGTAACAATATGTTCCATATTGGGTAACAAATGAAGTCTTTTCCTGGTCTTCCGGGTTCATATGAATTTGATTGTACCCAGAATAGGCATCGAGAAAGGTAAGGATCTCGTGGCCAGCCATGGCGTCGATCATGCTATCGATGTTAGGCAGTGGAAAAGAGTCTTTAGGGCATGCTTTGTTTAAGTCCTTGTAATCTACGCACATTCTAAGTTTGTTCCCTTTTTTAGGGACTACAACTACGTTGGCTAACCATTCAGGGTATTTTACCTCCCGTATGGACCCTATTTTAAGATGATTAGTTACATCATCCTTTATGAATGCATGTTTCACCTCGGACTGGGGCCTTCTTTTTTGCTTCACCAGTTTGAATTTGCGATCGAGGCTCAACCGGTGTGTTTTTATTTCCGGTAGGATCCCTGTCATGTCTAAATAGGACCAAGCAAAACAATCTATGTTATCGATAAGAAACTGAATGAGTTTTTTCCTTACTTGAAGTTATATTTACATTATGCAATTACTTTGAATAGATTTGGGTCATTTGGAGTCGGGTACTCTTGGCAAGAACGTGATTTTGAGTTGATTAAGCTGGTTTCAGGTAAGTGGCTTGTCTAACCTTGTGTGGGGGAACTCCCCTTAGGATTTGGTATTGTGTTATGTGAGTACCGTGTACGTGAGGTGACGAGTGCATACACGTGTTAATTGTTGAAACCTCGTTTTCATTAAGTTAATACCTATGTTTTCAAGTAATTAAGCAATATTTGTACTTAAAGCCTCTTGCTTAGTTTAGGAAAAGCATGCTTATGTGATTTAACTGTCTTACCAACTTTAATTGCCTACTTGTACTCCGTGCAGCATATTAGAGTAGAATTTCCTGCTTAAATTCTAGAATAAAACTGTAAATTCTTCTGAGATTGTTGTGTGATTTACTTTGGGACTACGGGACGATATACCGGGATATTCCCCCTGCATGTTTACTTTGGGACTACAGATCGGTATTCCGATAGATCCCCCTGGAGATTTATATTTGAGACTACGGGATAGCACCCGGTAGATCCCCTATACTGGATATTTACTTTGGGACTACGGATTGGTATTCCGGGAGTTTCCCCTGCATATTTATGATTCGGAATATGGGATGATATCCCGGGAGATCCTCTAGGCATTTACATTTGGGACTACGGGATGATATCCTGGGAGATCCCCTTTTGTTATTTCTATGTACTAAGTTAGATTCTTTTTGTGATTTTATTCGTTATAGACTGTTAGCATTTTAATTATGTTGTCATATTTTATACTGCTTTACCTTGTTTTTCTTCTATAATCAGTAGGGCCCTAACCTTCCTCGTCACTACTCGACCGAGGTTAGGCTTGGCACTTACTAAGTACTGCTGTGGTGTACTCAGGCCCTTCCTGCTCATGTTTTTCGTGTGCAGATCCAGGTTCTTCGGCTCAGCCATACTTCCAGTGAGGCAAGATGATCTTCAGAGACTTCGAGGTATATCTACCGCGTCCGCAGACTGAGGAGTCCATCTCTATTCTCACTTCTAGCTTTAGTTCTCCTGTATTTACTTTTGTTTAGATATTCTGGAGTTAGAACACTTTGTAGTTATTCCACAGGTTGTGATTTCATGAGATTCCGGGTTTTGGGAGTTGATTCAGTTTGAGAGTTTATATTTGTATATGCCGAGCGGCATCTTAAACGTTTTATTTATGTTTTATCCGTAGTTTTGGATAGTTTTATCTTTCGTTTTCTTTTCCGCAAATTGTTAGGCTTACTTAGTCGTAGAGACTAGGTGCCGTCACAACAGTTCGCGGAGGGTGAACTTGGGTCGTGACAAGTTGGTATCAGAGCTCTAGGTTCATAGGAGTCATGAATCACAAGTTGGTTTATTAGAGTCTCGTAGAGTGGTACGGAGATGTTTGTACCTATCTACGAGAGGCTAGATAACTGTTAGGAAAATTCCACTTCATTTGATTTCCATGTCGTGCGAGATTTTGATATCATAATTCTAAACTTCTGTCTTCTATCCTCTCACAGATGGCGAGGACACGTGCTACCGGAGATGACCAGGCACCCGTGCCCCCTACTAGAGCCGTCAAAGGTCGGGGCCGGGGTAGAAGCCAAGTATGCGCCCGTGGTGCGTCCAGAGCACCTGCGCGAGCTGCCATAGAGGATCCACCAGCAGCTCCAGCCGGAGTCCAGGCACCTGATACTCTTACTGCTACTACTATTCCAGCTCTTAAGGAGACTCTTCCATAGTTCGTGAGCATGTACACCACTCTAACTTAGGCATGGTTGATTCCCCTTGCTGCATCCACATCCCAGGCCGAGGGAGGAGCACAAACTCCCACTACCCGCACTCCTGAGCAGCGGGTCCAGGTTGATCAGATCCCATAGGTTATACCGGTAATACCTATGGCCCCAGTTCAGCCCGAGGACAGGGTAGCGACTTCAGAGGATGAGCAGCGGAGGCTTAAGAGGTTCAAGAAGTATAAGCCTCATGTATTCAGTGGTTTAGCATCAGATGATGCCTTAGGATTTTTGGAGGAGTGTTACCGTATCCTCCGCACTTTGGGTATATCAAGATCGAGTAGGGTTTCTTTCACTACCTTCCAGCTTTGAGAAGCAACCTACCAGTGGTGGCGTACTTTTGAGTTGGACAGTCCAGCTAAGGCAGCATCCCTTACTTGGACTCAGTTTTCATATATGTTCCTGAGAGAGTTTGTCCCTCAAAGCCTCAAAGAAGCATGGCGCGCAGAGTTTGAGCATTTGCGCCAGGGCACTATGTCTGTTTTGGAGTATGCTATCCATTTCACTGACTTAGCTAGGCATGCACCAGCCTTGGTTGCTACAGTTCGGGAGACAGTTTGCTGATTTATTGAGGGGCTCATTCCCAGCATCAGGTCTAACATGGCTCGTGAGTTGGAGATGGATATTTCTTATCAGCATGTGGTGAGCATTGCTAGGAGAGTGGAGGGTATGCATGCTCGGGATAGAGAGGAGAGGGAGTCCAAGAGGTCTTGAGAGTCAGGCCATTATTCTGGTGCCCGTGCTCCAGCTGCAGTTCGTCATGGTAAGGGTTATGTGAGTCGCCCCATTCATTCAGCTCTTCCAGCAGCCAGTGGTATTCCAGCTCCTCCTAGACCTCATAAGCCTTATTATGCACTTCTAGTATCTAGTGCACCTCTTGCACGGGGTGCTTTGAATGGTCAGTCCAGTAGACCTGGCTCGAACCAGTCACAGCTACCATGCCCTCCCAGAGCTTGTTTTGAGTGTGGCGACACACGTCATATGGTAAGGGATTTCCCCAGACTTAGGACGGGTGTACCTCTATAGACTCCTCAGCCACAACGTGCCCCGCAGAGTTCCCATGCTATGGTTCCAGCACTAGTTGCTACCCCACCTGCTCAGCCAGCTTGAGGTAGAGGTCGCCCTAGAAGAGGAGGCCATGCCAGATATTATGCCCTTCTTGCCTGTACTGAGGTTGTTGCCTCCGCTTCTGTCATCACATGTATTGTCCTGGTTTGTCATAGAGATGCATTAATTCTATTCGATCCAGGCTCCACTTATTCTTATGTGTCTTCTTATTTTGCCCCGCATTTGGGCGTATCTCGGGATTCTTAGAGTTCCCCTGTTTATGTTTCTACTCTTGTGGGGGATTCTCTTGTTATGGACCGCATTTATCGGTCGTGTTTGGTTACTCTTAGTGGTTTTAAGACAAGAGTCAATTTATTATTGCTCAGCATGGTAGATTTCGATGTTATCTTGGGCATGGACTGGTTATCGCCGCATTATGCTATTCTTGATTGTCACGCCAAAACCATGACGCTGGCTATGCCAGGTGTACCACGAGTAGAGTGGAGGGGTACTTTAGATTACACTACCAGTAGAGTTATTTCTTTCCTTAAAGCTCAGCGAATGGTTAAGGGGTGTGACACGTATCTTGCCTATGTGAGAGATGTTAGTGTTGATACCCCTACAGTTGATTCAGTCCTAGTAGTACGAGACTTCCATGATGTGTTTCCAGCTGATCTTCCAGGTATGCCACCGATAGGGAAATTAATTTTGGCATTGATCTGTTGTCGGACACTCAGCCCATTTCTATTTCTCCGTACCGTATGACTCCTCCTGAGTTGAAGGATCAGTTACAGAAATTTCTTGATAAGGGTTTTATTCGGCCCAGTGTATCACCTTGTGGTACTCTCATCTTGTTTGTGAAGAAAAAGGATGGTTCTATGCGTATGTGCATTGATTATCGCCAGTTGAACAAAGTTACAGTGAGGAACTGGTATCCTTTGCCTCGTATTGATGATCTGTTTGACCAGTTACAGGGTGCTCGAGTATTTTCTATGACTGACTTACGTTCAGGTTACCATCAGTTGAAGATTCGGGAGCCAGATATCATGAAGTTTCCTTCCGGACTTGGTATGGTCATTACGAGTTCCTTGTTATGTCATTTGGGCTGACCAATGCCCCAGAAGCCTTCATGTATTTGATGCACAGTGTTTTCCGACCATATTTTGACTCGTTCGTCATTTTCATTATTGATGATATTCTAGTATACTCCCGAAGTCTGAAAGATCATGAGTAGCACCTAAGGACAGTGCTTCAGACTTTGAGAGAAATGAAGTTGTATGCAAAGTTCTCAAAATGTGAGTTTTGGTTGGACTTCGTGGCATTCTTGGGTCATGTGGTGTCGAGTGAGGGGATACATATGGATCCGAAGAAAGTGGAAGCAGTGCAGAGTTGGCCCAAACCATCCTCAGCTATAGAGATCCGTAGTTTTCTTAGCTTGGTGGGTTATTACCGTCGATTTGTTGATAAGTTTTTACCTTTTGCAGCACTTATGACCAGGCTGACCTAGAAGGGTGTTCCGTTTCAGTGGACGGAAGAGTGTGAGGCGAGCTTCCAGAAGCTCAAGACAGCTTTGACTACAGCCCAGTATTGATATTGCCTACAGGTATACTATCTATTGTGATACCTCGAGGATTGGTCTTGGAGCGATATTGATGCAGGACGGTAGGGTGATTGCCTACGTGTCCAGACAGTTGAAGGTACATGAGAAGAATTATCTTGTCTATGATCTCGAGTTGGCTGCTATTGTTCACGCCTTGAAGATCTGGCGTCATTATTTGTACGGTGTTCCTTGTGAGATCTATACTAATCACCTGAGTTTGCAGCATCTATTCAAGTAGAAGGATATTAATTTGCTCCAGAGGAGGTGGTTAGAGCTGCTGAAGGACTATGATATCACTATCTTGTATCACCCGGGAAAGGCCAATATGGTGGCCGATGATTTGAGTCGCCGGGCGGAGAGTTTGGGGAGTTTTGCTTATTTACCAGCAGTAGAGAGGCCCATGGCGATGGATGTTCAGGCCTTAGCTAGTCAGTTTGTGAGATTGGACCTTTCTGAGCCTAGTCGGGTTCTAGCTTACATGGTTTCTCAATCTTCCTTATTTGATCGTATCAGGGAGCGTCAGTATGATGCCCCTCATTTGCTCGTCCTCAAGGACAAGGTTCTATATGGTGATGCCAGAGATGTGACTATTGGTGATAACGGGGTTTTGAGGATACAGGGATGGATATGTGTGCCCAATGTAGATGGGCTTTGGGAGTTGATTCTGGAGGAAGCCCATAGCTCGCGGTATTCCATCCATCCAGGTGCCACAAAGATGTACCAGGATTTGAGGCAGCATTATTGGAAGAGAAGAATGAAGAAGGATATTGTGGGATTTGTAGCTCAGTGTCTCAATTGCCAGCAGGTGAAGTATGAGCACCAGAGGTCGGGTGGGTTGCTTCAGCAGATAGAGATTTCGGAGTGAAGTGGGAGCGGATCACCATGGACTTCGTAGTTGGACTCCCACGAACTTTGAAGAAGTTTGATGCCATTTGGGGTATATTGGATCGGCTAACCAAGTCCGCGCACTTCATTCCTGTGTGTACTACCTATTCTTCGGAGCGGTTGGCGGAGATTTATATTCGGGAGATTGTTTGTCTGCATGGTATTCCAGTTTCTATCATTTCAGACAGAGGTACTCAGTTCACATCATGGTTCTGGAGGGCCATACAACAGGGGTTAGGAACTCGGGTGGAGTTGAGCACATCATTTCACCCCTAGATGGACGCACAGTCCGAGTGCACTATTCAGATTCTTGAGGATATGCTCCGTGCGTGTGTGATGGAGTTTGAAGGTTCTTGGGATCAGTTCTTGCCACTGGCGGAGTTTGCCTACAATAACAGTTATCAATCCAACATTCAGATGGCACCGTATGAGGCCTTATATGGTAGGCAGTGTAGATCCCCGGTGGGTTGGTTTGAGCCGGGTGAGGGTAAATTATTGGGCACAGACTTGGTTCAGGATGCCTTGGAGAAGGTTAAGGTGATTCAAGATAGACTCCGTACAGCCCAGTCCAGACAGAAGAGTTACGTGGACTGGTATGTTTGTGATGTTTCCTATATGGTTGGAGAGTGGGTCTTGCTTTGGGTGTCTCCTATGAAGGGCGTTATGAGATTTGGTAAGAAAGGGAAGTTGAGTCCGAGGTTTATTGGTCCTTTTGAGATATTGAAACGTGTTGGGGAGGTTGCTTATGAGCTTGCCTTACCTCCCAGCTTGGCAGGAGTTCATCCGGTATTTCATGTTTCGATGCTCCGGAAGTATCACAGTGATCCGTCACAAGTATTGGATTTCAGTTTAGTCCAACTGGATAAGGATCAATCTTATATTGAGGAGCCAGTGGCGATATTGGACAGGCAGGTTCGAAAGCTGAGGTCAAAGAACATTGCATCAGTGAAGGTTCAGTGGTGGGGTCAGCCGGTCGAGGAGGCGACCTAGGAGACCGAGTAGGATATGCGCAGCCGTTACCCTCATCTTTTCACTACTTCAGGTATGTCTCTATGCTCGTTCGAGGATGAACGAATGTTTTAAAATGGGGAGGATGTCACGACCTGGCCGGTCGTTTTAAGAATTAACGCCCCGATCCCCTATTAACTTCTTTCCCCGTATTATTTTTTGCCATTGTGAGTTATTGGGAGGATTCGTTCTGAGTGTTTTGGGACACTTAGTCCCTAAATGAGAGCTTAAGTTTAGAATTTGGCATGTGGTCGGAGCAGTGTGAAGACGGCCTTTGAATGGAATTCTGTCGATTTTGTTAGCTCCATTGGGTGATTTCAGGCTTAAGGGCGTGTTCAGATTATGTTTTGGAGGTCCGTAGCTTATTTAGGCTTGAAATGCCGAAAGTTTTTTAAAGAACTATTCGATAGTGAGATTTTGATATAGGGGTCGGAATGGAATTCTGGAAGTTTAGTATGTCTCTAGTGTCATTTGGGATGTGTGTGCAAAATTTCAGGTTATTCAGACGAGGTTTGATAGACTTTTTGGATCAAAAGCGGAATTTGGAAGTTTTAGAATCCTTAGGCTTGAATCCGAGGGTGAATTGGTGTTCCGGCATTGTTTTGAGTGTTCTGAGGGCTGGTACAAGTTTCAATAGTGTTAGGTGACTTGTTGGCATATTTGGTTGAGGTCCCGGGGGCCTCGGGTGAGTTTTGGGTGCTTAACAGAAGTTGAATTAAACTTAGAAAAATCTGAAACTTTGCTAAATATGTCATAATCACACCTGCGTGTATGGGACCGCAGGTGCATCACCGCAGAAACGGTTAGGGGACCGCAGGTGCAGTCTGAGGCAATGTTAAAATTGGTCGCAGATGCGGCCCAGGTACCAAGAAACGACACCCATCTGCGGGTAAGAGGTCCCAGGTGCGGAAGTTTGGGATTTAATGAAAAGTCACAGGTGCGGTTCTTTTGCCGCAAGAGCTGTCCCATGGTCGCAAAAACGAATATCGCTGGTCAGAAAAAGGGAAGAACGAGGGTTTGAACTCAAAACTTGGAAAAATTATTTGGAGCTTGGTTGAGGGTGATTTCTCGAGGGTTTTTGAAGGAGAAACATTTGGTAACATTTTCTATCTTGATTTTGATCCTAGAACTATAATGTATTGTTGTTTTCATCTTCTAATTAAGGAAATTGGGAGTAAAAGTTTAGAAAATGGGAGAAGGTTTCCTTTTTTGAGTGGGATTTTGACGTCGGATTTTAGTAATTTTCGTTCGAGTGTGTTTGTGAGTGGTTGGGGGTTCTAAATTCGTAAATTTTATCCAAATCCAAGATGTGGGCCCAGGGGACTTTTTGGGCAATTTTTCTTAATTTCGCGTGTTAGCTTCTAATTAATTAGTTACTTGAAGTTATATTTACATTATGCAATTACTTTGAATAGATTTGGGTCATTTGGAGTCGGATACTCGTGGCAAGAATGTGATTTCGAGTTGATTGAGCTGGTTCGAGGTAAGTGGTTTACCTAACCTTGTGTGGGGGAACTCCCCATAGGATTTGGTATTATGTTATGTGAGTACCGTGTACGTAAGGTGACGAGTGCATACATGTGTTAATTGTTGAAACCCCATTTTCATTAAGTTAATACCTATGTTTTCTAGTAATTAAGCAATATTTGTACTTGAAGCCTCTTGCTTAGTTTAGAAAAAACATGCTTATGTGATTTAACTGTCTTACCTGCTTTAATTGCCTACTTCTACTCCGTGCAGTATGTTAGAGTGGAATTTCCTGCTTAAATTCTAGAATATAACTGTAAATTCTTCTGAGATTGTTGTGTGATTTACTTTGGGAGACAATATCCCGGGAAATCCCCCCTGCATGTTTAGTTTGGGACTACGGATCGGTATTCCGGTAGATCCCCCTGCACATTTATATTTGAGACTACGAGACAGCACCCGGTAGATCCCCTGTACTGGATATTTACTTTGGGACTACAGATTAATATTCTGGGAGTTTCCCCTGCATATTTATGATTCGAACTACGGGACGATATCCCGGGAGATCCTCTAAGCATTTACGTTTGGGACTACGGGATGATATCCTGGGAGATCCCCTGTTGTTATTTCTGTGTACTGAGTTAGATTCTTTCTGTGATTTTATTCGTTATAGACTATTAGCATTTTAATTATGTTGTCATATTCTATATTGTTTTACCTTGTTTTTCATCTATAATCAGTAGGGCACTGACCTTCCTCGTCACTACTCGACAGAGGTTAGGTTTGGCACTTACTGAGTACCGCTGTGGTGTACTCAAGCCCTTCCAGCGCATGTTTTTCGTGTGCAGATCCAGGTTCTTCGGCTCAGCCATACTTCTAGTGAGGCGAGGCGATCTTCAAATACTTCGAGGTATATCTACCGCGTCCGCAGACCGAGGAGTCCCTCTCTATTCTGATTTCTAGCTTTAGCTCTCCTGTATTTACTTTTGTTTAGATATTCTGGAGTTAGAACACTTTGTAGTTATTCCACAGCTTGTGATTTCATGAGATTCCGGGTTTTGGGAGTTGTTTCAGTTTGAGAGTTTATATTTGGATATGCCGAGCAGCATCTTAAACGTTTTATTTATGTTTTATCCGCAGTTTTGGCTAGTTTTATCTTTCGTTTTCTTTTCTGCAAATTGTTAAGCTTACCTAGTTGTAGAGACTAGGTGCCGTCACGACAGTTCACGGAGGGCAAATTTGGGTCGTGACATTATTTTTGCCCGATTTTTCTGAGGTTGAAAGTGCTGATATCGGTGTCACCTCGTCGACTACAAACATTTCCTTTGCAACGTGTTGTTCCCCGTAAACTGTTTTCACACCATCTATTGTCTGGAATTTCATCATTTGATGAAGGGTTGATGGCACTGCCCTCATATTGTGGATCCATGGCCTCCCGAGTAACGCATTATATCTCATGTCGCCTTCGATGATGTGGAATTTTGTATCTTGGATGGTCTCGACCACGTTCACTGGTAGGATTATCTCCCCCTTCGTTGTTTCACTTGCCATGTTGAAGCCATTTAGGACTCGAGGTGCAAACACAATTTGGTCCTGCAGGCCAAGCTGCTCTACGACCCTTGATCTGATTATGTTTGCTGAGCTACCTGGATCCACTAGAACACGTTTAACTTAAATTTTATTTAACAAAATAGAAATTACCAGGGCGTCGTTGTGCGATTGAGAAATGCCCTCCGTTTCTTCGTCGTCGAATGATAGGATACTTTTGGGCACATAACTCCGAGTCCGCTTTTCTCTGGTGATCTACACCTTGGTACGTTTGAATATACGCCCTTGTGGAATATCGAACCGCCAACGATCATATGAATTACATGCTTCGGCTCTTCCTTCTCATTCCTCGATCACTGAGAAACTCTCGAAGGTGGCCCTCGTTGAACAATCGAGCTACCTCCTCCCTCATCTGTCTGCAGTCTTCGGTCCTGTGGCCATGTGTGCCATGATATTTACACATCAAGTTTGGATTTCTTTGAGAAGAATCGGTTTGTATAGGTCTGGGCCACCTGGTGTCTTTGATCCTTCCGATAGCCGATACGATCCCCGATGCATCGACACTAAAGTTATACTCTGATAACCGAGGTGCTTCTGCGGGCTCGGTATGTTTGTCAAAACCATTTTTACTCATAAGTCCCCGGGGATTTTGCCCTCGATGGTTTCTTCGGTCGTTGCGAGGTGGATTGCTCCCTAAACCATTATTTCTTCGATCTGCAGCATATGGTTGATACTGTTCTCTATTTGACCTTGATTCCCTGTCGGTATCCCTCGAGGACTTAACTATCAATCTGTTTGGATAAACTGATCCCGAGGGGTCTCCTAACCGGTCGTCCTCAACCCTGATCTTCGATTAATAATGATTATGCATATCTGCCCAAGTTACAGCTGGATACTCGATCAGATTTTACTTCAACTGTCGTGATGCTATTGAATTCCGCTCGTTCAACCCCTGAGTGAAAGCTTAAACGGCCCAATCATCTGTGACTGGTGGTAATTCCATTCACTCCATTTGAAATCGGGATACAAAGTTCCTTAGAATTTCATCACCCCCTCTATCTTATCTTAAAAATGTCTGATTTCCTTGTTACGACCTTTATGGCCCGGCGTGTGCCTTCACGAAGGCGTCTGCTAACATAGCAAATGAATCGATGGAATTCGGTGGCAAGTTGTGATACAAGATCATTGCTCCCTCTGACAAAGTTTTCCCAATTTTTTTTTAACAAAACCAACTCAATCTCATCATCATTTAAGTCATTTCCTTTAATCCCGCATGTGTGCGAGGTGATGTGTTTATTAGGATCGTTCGTCCCATTGTACTTAGGTATATCTGTCATACGGAACTTCTTAGGAATGGGCTTCATAGTTGCACTCTGAGGGAATGGCTTTTGTACGAACTTCTTGGCATTCAAACCTTTTAAGATCGGAGGTGCCCCCGGCATTTGATCAACACGAGAGTTATATGTCTCCACTTTCTTGTCATTATCTTCGATTTTTTTCTCTCCCGACTCGATTCTTTTGGTGAGCTCCTCGAGCATCTTCATAATTGTGGGGTCAGTCCCCGATCCATTACTGTTTGATCTTTCTGGCATCGGCTCAGAACGGCGAGTGATTTTTGGTTCGTCCACACTTGGAGTTTTATGCTGACTTTGAAGTTGAGCGATAGCAACCTGTTGAGCCTCTAGCATCTCGAATATTACCTGGAGGCTAAGTCCCCCGTCTCCTATACCCTGTGTTCCTTGGCCACCAGATCGGACTTCCTTGCGTACACTTCCTCCGGGGTATGTGCCTAAATCTGCATTCAAAGCAATGTGTGAACTAACATCGGCTGGTTCCACAATCGGCATTTCCTTAGGGTTAATCGGTGATACCCCGGCTCCCGGCACAACTACATTATCGTTTTCCTCATGAAATCCAAGACCATCATCGCCGTATACGGGTGCGCTTTTTGATTTTGACATGTTTTAACCTGAGAACAAAAATTCTTGACAAGATCAAATGTGAAAATAACATGCGTTATCAGAATCGATACTGAAATAATTACTATTATCTTTAGCCCCACGGTGGGTGCCAAACTGTTTATCCTAAAATTCGAGTAACAATTAAATTTGTATTGAGGTCTTAAAGATATGTAATTTAGTCCAATACCAACTGATAATCAAAGAATCAAACGTATAAGTTAAAGAAATAAGTTGAATCAAATCAGTGTACAATCTAGTCTCGACCTCGAGCTAAGGCGGCCTCGAGGTGGGTTAGCAAGAATAATAAAATAATAAGGCAAATCAGATGAATAATAAACAAGAAAGTGAAGAATGTATATTCTTTTGTTAATGATTGATGCGTTACAAATGATTGGGATCCCTTTATATAGTAGGAAAATTTTAAATAAGGTACAATTCTAATTGTAGTAGGGAATCTTATTATACAGCTATCTAACCGCCTAGTACAAATCCGTTCCAGAATTTATGCCGTGATCTTAGGGCCACCGCGGGAATCTCGCTCTTTCTATTACAAAACCAAAACGTTATTGCCTCGAGGTTGCTCATACTCGACCCCGGTATTCATCGAGCACTTCGATCTTCGAGTTTCGTATTCTGCCATCGGGCTCGAGCCCGGTCCATATTGAACTTGTTCTCGACGCGACCCCTCTTGCCTACAAAATCGGGGACACATGATTTTGACCGTATACAAGATTCAAAATTTAATGGGCGTCGATGAATTGTTTGACGAAAAGATGATTTTTGAAGATGATTTCCGTCACGTACTATCAGTAGTTCCAAAATCGATAAAAACATAAAAATCGATAAAAACATAAAATGTAAATGCAACCTAGTAACTTTATATTTAGGGCCTGAAATTAAAAAGATTCGGCTAACAAAAAAACTATGAGAGTATGAATAAATATAACATCGAGTAGTTTTTTGCTTCTTGTCAAAACAAAAAAGAGCATACAATTAGAGATCATTTTTCCTTCTCCTAAAACAAATGGTTGTCAAGCTCAATGGTGATAAGTTAGTATTAAAGATTGTTTAACAAGAAAATGGTTTCAACATTAAATAAAAATATAAATTATGAAAATACATGACAAAAAGATTTATCTTAGCTTAGAAGAAATAAATATGCCAATCAACTAGATTTTAATGGCCAAGTTTTCTGGTGAGAGCAGAATATTTTTTATGTATTTTAATTTCACATAAGAAGATACCAACAACTATTATGGGAAAAAATATTTAAAATATTAAACACCAAATGGTCTTTCACCATACAGGTTCATTGTCTTTCATTGTCTAATTTATTTATCTCTCTCTACAATAAAGATTCAACATGTACAATTTTGTTGCATTTTTTCACATCTATTGCACTGCCACAAATCTTTTTGCTTTTTTACAAATTTTTGATAAATTAATTTATTATTCTTTCATATAAATAATTGACTAAACAATCACGTGCAACGCACGTACATATATATAGTGTGTGTGTATACAATATGAAAGAAATACATACATATATATATATATGAAAAATAAGAACAACATGAAATCAAGAGGCATGATACCAAGCAAAAGCAAAATAGTATCCTTACCAAACTAGTCCCCCAAAGTTATGACATAAGAAATAATCGGTATCTTATAAATAAACAATATTGTTACCTAAATTAATTAATAAAGAATTTCATTTTTACCAACTCGAGTCAATATAAGAAAGCTAGATATGAGCTTAGAACGTATTTATTATAATAAATACTTATACTAATAATTAGCAAATAAGACTGGTAAATACAAAGTAAACAATTTTTAACATGTAAAAATACATGTATATAAAAGAAATATTAGATATTATTTATAGCTAAATTTAAATCACATATTTTCAAAAAAATACAAGTACTAAATAATTATAAGTTGATAACTAATACCATAAAGAATAACCAATATCTTATCTTTCAAATAACTAATATTTTAATTTAAGATAATTAATAAAAAATTAAATTATGAATTTAATTCTTCACCAACTTTTTTGAACATAATATAAAATTTATAATTTATTACACTTTTTATATAACAAAAAGATAAATATTAGTTTAGAAGATAATTTTTAATAATTATATATACTAATAACAAAAAAATAAATTTAATAAAATATGAAATTGTGTTTACCAACTAAGAGGAAAAAAGTAAAATATGAGAAGTTACAAATTGTACGGAAGCACACCATAAGCAGCACAATGGAAAAGGAAAATAAGAGAAATAATGTAAAAAGAATATTCTCTCTGTCTCAATTTATGTGACACTTTTTGCTTTCCTTAAATTCAAACTTCGTAATTGGACAATGCATTTAGACATAAAAAAAATTAATTTTTGAAATAAAATTTACGTATTTGGAAATTACGTAAAAAAATATTTCAAATCATAATAATTAATAATTTAAAATATTTAAAAAAACATATAAAAATTATGGTAAAAAAAAAATTCATTTGACACTCGAAATTCGAACATTTTCACATAAATTAAGACGAAGGGAGTAATATTTAATATAATTGAAAATAAATAAAATTAGAAAAATTATATTATCTTGTAATTACGACTAATTTTGATCTCCCCTTTGAGAATTTGAGCGTGTAAATATACCGCTCAATTACACTCAATTTCATCTCAACCAAGTAAATTACTCGGCTAGACAAACATGCATAACTGTGTACTTATGTTCAATTCTACACAAACATGCTCTTAGTATTTGTATTGGTTATTGAAAAGCCCTTTTGATTTGTGTTTTTTTCTTTTAACAATTGGTTAGTATTCGTATTTGTTTTGAAAGAAAATTACTACTACTATTTTCGGTTTTAAAAATAATAGGTTAAAGCTTATAAACACAAAAAAATAACATGAAATTGAAAAATATATTTAAATAGGAAAGCAGCAAGTCTTAGTGATTGAAGGTGGCTCATTGATCCCTTATATTTGTTCGACATTAAATTGGAAAGCTCCAGTTGTACGGATTTGTGGGAAAATGGGAAAAGACTGACCGCCAATAATGTCGTTTACTGTATTTATAGTAATATTCTTTCTTCTAATATATTGGAGTACAGCACAGAAGTTCCCCAAAAAAGGTTCGGGGGAGGAGTAGATTAACCCATCACCGACACATTTCTTTTTGTGTTTTCTTTACTTTATTCTTTGCTTTCTCTATTTCTCTTTCTTTTAATAAAAAATTAAAGGTCTCTTTGGATGCCTCTCCTCTAACAAGGGAAATAACACATAATCGGTAGTCGGGGTTAAATTAACCGGACACGATGAAAAATAAATAAAAACTTTTGATATTTATGTTCTAAATATGTAATGATATTATTGTGACTATAATATCATATCATTAAGTGTAAATAAGAAGCTTAAAATGATATTATTTTTAAGTATAAGAAGAGGTAACTCATTGTAAAATAAACTAAAAATAAAATACCTGGCATAAAATGTCTAAGCTACCGAAATTAGCTTATTTTCTAAAAGTACTTCGTTTTAAATGTGTTTGTAAACATCGAAATCTTAATGGATCAACCTAAATTCTAAATTTAACATACTGCAAGACAACTCTTGAAATTCCAGAAGTCTATTAGGGTTGTTTGGACTTGGAGGCTACTTTACCTCAACCCTAGGTCACTCCTATAAAAAGAGTTACATACTCCCTTAAAGAATATCTAAAAAATAGAGATCATCTCAGCAATTCCATAAAATCCAGAATATACGATCTCCGAAATTCCATAAAACTCTTGGAATATTCATTAAGAGATCAAAGACATGTCAAGTAGTCTTGCTCAAAGTTCTAGCAACATTCAAGATGCAAATGGAGTGCTGCTACATGCTTCTGATCATTAAATACTGTTGGGTTTTTTATGTATTTAATTAATATATTAAATACTTAAAAGAGGGTGAATGGGAAATGGAGGAAAATAAAATTTTTAAGTGAAATTTTAAGTTTTCCCCCTTGGTAAATGGATATTGTCCCATATTGGAAGAGGAAAAGGTTTTTTATGGGTATATAAGCAATTGCTCTTCTTCTAGCTCTTAAAGAGTTGAGAAGAAGGCAAGCTTCGCGCCGCCGTCGTCGTCGTCATCGCTCGCTCGGCTCGGCTTCGGTCAGACGATTGATTGATTAACTTTTTGGACCAAAAGGCATAACTAGAGAGATAGTTGACTTCTCTACCTAGAAGACTAGAGATCCCAAGATCTAGGTTCAAGGAGATCAAACAAAGTCATTAATGACGGTTCAACATTGTCAACTAAATTTTTGGTCCATTCTCGTGATGAGACAATGTTCATTACCAAGGATAAAGCATTAAGGTTTTTTAATGATTTTTAATTTTGATACGGGATATATCAAATAGTGTATCTACGGGATGACACATTTAGGAATCACCTTTGTAAGTGTGAAGTGTTAGCCGCTTCAAGGAGAACTTTGTAAGGCCAGTTCTCTACGCACTTATGAAACCAGACGGTGTTCATGGCTGAAACGAACACAATGAGAACCAAAGACGGTTAAGGGTTGGTTGTGTGACTTGTGGTTGTCTAGGTATATACCAAAGTTCGACGGTTTAAAGATATCAAATCAACCGATTGATCGAGTATATCCGACATAAGTTCACTATGGAAAGTTCAAAGGGAAGCCTACTTATCCAGATGCAATTAATCCTTACTTGCGAATCACACAGTTTTTCATGCATACTTCCGTGATATAGCCATTCCCCATTTATGTGGGGGATTGTTGGGTTTCTTATGTATTTAATTAATATATTAAATATTTAAAAGAGGGTGAATGGGAAATGGAGGGAAATGGAATTTTTGAGTGAAATTTTAAGTTTCCCCCCTTGGTAAATGGACATTGTCCCATATTGAAAGAGGAAGAGGTTTTTTATGGGTATATAAGCAATTGCTCTTCTTCTAGCTCTTAAAGAGTTAAGAAGAAGGCAAGCCTCGTGCCGCCGTCGTCGTCGTCGCTCGGCTCGGCTTCAGCTTCGGATTGATTCGGATTCGGATTTGGATTTGGTCAAATGATCGATTGATTGATTAACTTTTGGACCAAATTTATTTGTTAATAGTAAAATATTAACAGAAATGTTATTAAATATTTGTTTTAATAACAGAATATTAATATTAAATATTAATATTAAATCCAATCCGTTTTTTCTGTTTTGATAACAGAAAATTAACTACCCTCTTCAATTTTCCCTCTTTATTTTCCCTATTTATTGTTGAGTAAATAGCCATTTATGTAATGGCATTTATGTTATGGCTGT
The DNA here is from genome assembly GCF_000715075.1 of Nicotiana tabacum. NCBI lineage: Eukaryota > Viridiplantae > Streptophyta > Magnoliopsida > Solanales > Solanaceae > Nicotiana > Nicotiana tabacum. The sequence continues at coordinate 116,821,789 of NC_134080.1, read as the reverse complement.
TTTGCAGAAACAGCCATTTTGAAGAGTTGCACCTCTTCAGATTTCAGCCCAACTTTGGCTATAAATACAATACTATTCTGCTCAGAATTTCACTATGATTTTCTGAGTTTTTTCTCCTACTTTTGCATACTTTTAGCATCAAACAAAGCAATAGTAAGTGTGATTTGCTACCGAACTTTGTGTTCGCTGAAATACTGGGGTTTGAAGTACCACTACACCAGTGTGTAATTCGTTCTATCCTGGGAGGAAATAATTCATAATCTTGGGTACTAGGAGGGGATTAAATTTCTTAAGGAAACATTGTGAATTCAGTGGGCTCAAACTGGTTTTCTGTTATTTCGTTGTTCACTTCTGTTTATGTTCATTTCTGTTTATGTTCATTTATATTTCCAGAATTATTTTACAAATACAGTTTGCTAACAAATACATCAACAAGATGCATATCATACTACATTCGAGAAATACGCCGCTAAGACCCTCGACTTACGGATAACAAATCAGAGGAAAGAATCAAGGGATAAACAGAGTTGTAACCCGCAATTGATCAAGAAAATCCTTTTTCTTTATAGTTGTTTGTGATTGCAGATTTATTTGCCTGCACAAAATTTGTTGCAATCAGTGTTCTCTGAAGAAGTGTGTAAAATATTTAGCAATTTGTATTTGGTTAAATCATTTGAAAAGTGCTTTTGTTAGTTGTTTGTGTTTGACCAATATTTTCAAAAAGTATTTTTACATATCAAATTATGAAAAAGAAAATTACTATTACTTTTAATTTGGTAGATATGAATTCTTTATATGGGTAATCTTATCCCAAAAACAATTAAAAACACTTACTTTTAGGAGAAATTACTTTTTTCAAACCTTTGCTATTAACCAAAAGCATTTATTTCTTCACCAAAAAGCTTGAAGCAAACACCTTCATTCTCTAAAATGAGTACTATAATAGTTTTTAAAAAATAAATAGGCCGTACAGGCAGTAAATAATTTTCAAAAGCAAGAATTTACAATTTTTGTTTTACAATCCCGACAAAACTAACAGCAGGAATTAAATGAAAATTTTGACGTGCACGTAAACGTAATACTCCGACCCCCACCCGAAAAGAAAAGAGAGATTCCACAGAGAGATAATAACATATACTCCCTCCATATCATATAATCAATTGTGGTTATTAAAAATAATTATCTTAAATTATTTATCATTTTAGAAGTTTAAGATAAAAATAATTTTTTTTCATATTTAATAATAATTATCTTTGAAGACGAATAAAAGTAAAGTAGTCAAAATCTCATCCTAATTAATTTTTCTTAAAGAACGTATACAAGAGAATCATTACACATAATATGAGACGGAGGGGGTACTGCTCCAAAAGAGTATCATTCTGTCTTGTGTGCATCTTTATTTTTCCATCATGAAAATATTATTAATAACCAATTATCTTGGGAGTAAATATGAATAAATACCACTGTCGTGCAGACTGCAAAGGGACCAAATACGTATCGGAAAAGGGTCATAAATATCCTTCTACTATGTAAAATAGATTATTTATACCCTTCGTCATATTATCTGTCTATAATTACCCCTAACGTTATAGAATTAGTACAAAAGTACCCCTCTGTCGTTAGGGCCCTCCATCATGGCCAATACCATCTCACATGGCCTAACATTTTGCTAAGGTGCCACATGGGAATTTTTTTGCTTAATTTTCAAGATTGCATTTTGAAGCATTTTGGCAGTGAAATTTAATTGCAAATACTTATGATTGATACCCATTAGCTATTTTACTTTTTAGTCTCTTAGTTAGATGAGAATAGAACTTTTTATGATGATTCCATAAAGTTATATGTTTATACTTACTCGGTGTTCATCCAAAGAAAAGAATTATCAAAAGGTCTGCGGTATGGTGTATCAACTGAGCACCTGTATGCCGTATTCTGAAGTTTGCCTAAACTACGACCCACTTCTTTTTGATCCAAGTTATTGATCTGAATCAGAAATGACCATTCTCGCTTTACGTTCAACTCCTCTTGGAGGTTCATTTTCTCATTCTCTACTGGAAACTCGAGCTGGCAAAACAAATGAGTATGCATTCTCTTCTCAGATTGTGCCCCAAATTTGATATATCCAATTAGGTGAAGGGGGAGGTGGTATTGGAGGAAAAATTGGGGGAAGGGGGTAAAATTGGGGTGGTGCGCTGAGGTGGCATCTCATGTGGCTTCCACCTTAGCAAAATATCAGGTCATGTGGGATGTTATTGGCCATGATGGAGGGTCCTAACGGCGGAGGGGTATTTTTGTACTAATTCTATAACGTCAGGGGCAATTGTGGACAAATACTATAACAAAGAGTATAAATGATCCTTTTCGCATAGTAGAAGAATATTTTTGGCCATTTTCCGAATACATATTCGTCGGTGATATACATTATGGCCACCTCTCCTTCCTTCAACCAGCTTTCTCGGGCAAAACTTATTTATTTTACCCAAAAGAATATTAAAACTTCATATTACTCCTGGTCCACTTTAATTGATTTTTTGACTTTTTTTATGGTTCATAATATTTAATTTTTTATATATCAAGAAGGAATTAACCTTTTTTTTCAAAGTTGCCTTAGAGTAAAGAGCTTTGGAGTATTTTTTATTTTTTATTTTTGAAAATAACATTGCTTTCGCGACGACCACATCATGATAATATCTTATTGTTTTACATAAACAAACTTTTGGGAGACTAAGGGGTCGTTTGGTTGGAATACAATTTATACTTGTATAAGTTATGCCGGTATATGTTATATTAGGATAAGTTATGCTAGGATTAGTTATGCTGGGATTGTTGTTTATTCATTGTTTGGTATGTTGTATTAAGAATGACAATTGCATAATTTCTAAGAAGAAGATATAAGTTATACTGGTACTAATTACCCCACCTTCTATAAGGTATAAGTTATCCCATGTGTTAAAATTAACACCGAAATAACTTATACCTGGTTTTCTAACCAAACAGAGTATTAAGGTTGTATTAATTTTTATACTATCTGTATACCTTCTTACATCTCATACCAAACGATCTCATGCCAAACGATCCCTAAAGGTAGAAGAGGACAGAAAAAGACAAAACATACTATGAGAAAATGAAATTCAAACAGCGTTTTGCAACATTAATTTGCCCACTAATTTTCATGCGACAAGTATTTGATGGAAATTTAACTTAAATTAGATTAAGGATAGAAGTAGCAAATGGACAAGTAATCACATCATTAATATTGACAAACAGCTGTATAAGTCTGCACTCATATTTTATGCTACTTCAATCTCAATTTGAAAGTCAGATTTTTTTGCCAACCAAATCACATGTTGTATTCGTACTACTCGAAAACGATAATAAAATCTGAAAACGAAAGAACTATATTTTTCGTAAACAAGTTACTTGTGTAACAGTACAATTATTAAAAAGCAAGTGTTACTTGCATGATAAAGTACGTACACGATAAATGATCTCAATCAATTTCAATTCGGCTTCATAGGACCACACCAAAATACAAATAATTCTGTTTTCTCCTTTCTTTTATTCTATAATTTTCTTTTTGCTTTTTCAACTTCGTTCCCTTTTGATTGATTGGGGGTTAATTAAGCGGAAAAGGGCCAAAAATGTTCTTGAACTATTCGAAATAGCTCAAAAATATCTTCCATTTATTTTTGGTGCCAAAAATATCCCTGCCGTCTATGTTTTGGACCACAAATGCCCCTAAACCGTTAGTTTTGCCATTGAAGCTGACATGACAGTCCAACTAGGTTAGATTTGCTTACATGGCCATCCATCTAAGCAATCCAACATGACAAAAATAAAAATTCGAAAAAATTATTTTTCCGATTTTTTTTATTAAAATACAAAATCAACATTTATTCCCAAAAAAGTAAAAAATATTTGGAAAAATTATTTATTTTGGATTTTTTTTATTAAAATACAAAATAAACAATTATTCCGAAAATAGTAAAAAAAATTTAGAAAAATTATTTATTTATTAAAATATTATATATAATATACAAAATAAATTATTTTGGAGCGTGCTTTAATATATTATTCCGGAAATTTGTTACTTTTTTCGGAATAAGTGTTCGACCGTGAAAATTTTAAATTTCACTTAAAGTTAAATTTTGGAATTTTTGAAAATTTGAAAACTTCAAAAATTATAAGAACTTCGGATGAACCAATTGATACTTATAGTAGAAGTGTGCCTTTTGTGAAGCTATAACTGATAAGTATCTAAAATTTTAGATCAAACTAATCATAAATTCACAAAAGAGAACAATGGAGTTTTTTAATCAAATCATAAAGCCAATCAAGAATAATTTTTCCGGAATCTTTTTACTATTTTCGGAATAAGTGTTGATTTTGTATTTTAATAAAAAAATTCCAAAATAAATAATTTTTCTGAATATTTTTTACTTTTTTCGAAATAAATGTTGATTTTGTATTTTAATAAAAAATTCCGGAAAAATACTTTTTCCGAAAAAATAGTTTTGCCATGCTAGATTGCTTAGGTGGATGGCCATGTAAGCAAATCTAACTTAGTTGGACTATCATGTCAGCTTCAATGGCAAGACTAACGATTTAGGGGCATTTGTGGTCCAAAACATAGACGGCAGGGATATTTTTGGCACCAAAAACAAACAGAGGATATTTTTGAGTTATTTTGAATAGTTTAAGGACATTTTTGGCCCTTTTCCGTTAATTAAGCATAATAGAGGAAAATTTATTATTTAAAAGTAAAATTTGGACGATATTAATCTAATTATACATTTTCAGAAGCTACATTTATTCCTTTTTTGGTTGATATATATTTTTCTAGTATGTTGCAGGGGTTTTTACTTTTTCCTTGCAAGTATTTTATAACCAGATTATCTTGAGGTTTCTTTAATTTAAAAAATTAATTTTATTATTCACTCAACTAATGAAAATTATTTTAAAAAGTCACTTTTTTTTGTTTTGTAATAATTTACTTTATTTTTGCCATTTCACCTATAAAGTCACTTTTCCTTATTATGTGACAGAAAAATCACTTTGTTTTTGTTAATTCACCTACAAAGTCAGTCTAACATTCAAGTGATATTTCAGGTGGTTTTAGCTGATGTGATAATTCTTTTAGAGTTTAACATTATCCACCGACTGTGTACATAATTTTAACATTTTTTAGATTACTTTTATGTATTGTAACAAGTAACTTGCCTCCTTTAAGATTATAAATCTCACTTTTTATGAAAAATTGCCTTGTAGCTCTCTTTTAGATGACCTAAAAGTGTAAAAATTTCTTTGTAGTATCGGCGTATATATATAATCTCTTTTTTAAGCCAAAGTTTAAAATATAAAAAACCACCATTATTACATTTTTTGATCAGCTCCAATGATCCGACCCGCTAGCTCCCCCCCCCCTTTTTTACGTAACAAAAGCCCCATCTTGATAATTTTACATACCTATATACTATTGAAAACTTTATTACCCTCCCTACTCAAGTTTTACTTCAATTACCTCCTATATACAAAATTACCAATTATGTACATTTTTTGGATTTAAGGATAATTAATCAATTCCTACAATCACTCCCACTCCCCCACGTTTCTCTCTCCACATCCCTCCCCCCCACCACGTATCTTGCACAAGAGAGCAACAATTCCACCATTGACAATCATTAAAAAGCTTTGAAGCTTTGAATTCGAATTTGGGTTTTCAAAAAACATTATTTGTTTGAATTGGGTGTTGTTGCAAAGAATTGGGATTCTCTCTACGTCTCTCTCTATCTCTCAATCCCTAATTTCAATAATGTAAAGCAAAGGAAAAGAGAGCAGCAATTCCGCCATTGACAACCATTAAAAAGCTTTGAAGCTTTGAATTCAAATTTGGATTTTTAAAAACCATTATTTGTTTGGATTGGGTGTTATTACAAACAATTGAAAATATAGTTTGGAATTTATATCTCAATTTTGATGGTGTTTTGGTGAAAATTAGACTTGATTTTGGCTGAATTTCAGATTGAAACTCGAAGAAGAAGAAGAAGAAGAAGAAGAAGAAGAAGAAGAAGAAGAAGAAGAAGAAGAAGAAGAAGACATGACATACATTATACTGCAGAAATTGTAGTAAAGTTATAGTAAAATTGTAGACAAATTGTATTCTGTTGTTTATATATATATATTTTTATTTAAATATTATATGAAAGTTGAACAATATTGTATAAAAATTATATTTAAGTCGTGTGATATTGTAGTTGTATATAACTGGGTAGAAATAATGTGTGAAAATTATGGATAAATTATAGATAAGTTGTATAATAATTAATTAGTTGTATGAAATTTGTTTTTACAATATATATAAATCGGATGCAAAATATACAAAAGACATATTGTATAAAATTTGTATTTAAGTGGTATGATATTGTAGTTGTATATAACTTGGTATAAATAATGTATGAAAGTTGTAGATAAATTGTAGATAAATTGTATAATATATAATTATTACGTATATATTATACTTTTATACTTTTATTTTTTCCATTAACTTCAACAAAATATTGTCCAAATGCCTGAGTATCCTTGCACCATTAATCTTTGACTAACCTATTTCCATCCGATTTCATGACATCCAAGCCTCCAAGATTTTGGATTATTTAAGCGACACTTTAGATTATTGTGAAAGGAGTCTGAATGTGTTTACAGGAAATTTCTTAGTATTACATAACTTCTCTGTATTTGATATGTAAGGATCCCCTGGTTTAGTGGTTATGTATTGTAACGACTTGGCCGGTTGTTTTGAGAATTTAAGCTCCGTTCGGCGGCATAAGGTCTTGAACATCTTCACAATATGTGTAGCGACTTGCGTGCATGGTTGAATTCAGTTAGAGGATGATTCAGAGCCAAATTGGAAGAAAGAAACTGATTTTAGAAGTTTAAACGGTGAGAATTTGACTGGAATTAGAATTTTGAGTAAACGGCCCTGGAATGGGTTTTGGGTGATCTCAACAGCTTCGTACGATGATTTTGGACTTAGGCGCATGTCCGGATTCAGATTTGGAGGTCCGTAGGATAATTTGAGGCGTTTCGACAAGAGTTGGAAAAAGTTGAAGTTTGGAAAATGGAGAAGTTTGACCCATAATTGACTTTTGTGATATCAGGGTTGAAATGCGATTTCGAGAGCTGGAACAGCTCCATTATGTTATTTTGGACTTGTCTGTAAAATTTGGCGTCATTCCGGATTGATTTGATAGGTTTCAGCGCGAGTTTTGGAAGTTGGAAGATTTGAAAGTTCCTAAGTTCGATTCATGGTGTGATTCGTTGTTTCGGCGTTGTTTGATGTGATTTGAGACCTCGAGCAAGTCCGTGATAGGTTATATGACTTGTTTGTGTGTTTAGACGGGGTCCTAGAGGCCACCGGTGTGTTCCGGGTTATTTTTCCCATTTTTGGAACTGCTGTTTTCTGCTTCTGGTATCCTCCTTCGCGATCGTGAATAGCCTTTCGCGTTTGCGATGCTTTGTTGCTGACCACCTCGAAATCCTTCTTCGCGTTCGCGTTCAACACTTTGCATTCGCGAAGCCCTACATTTTCCTTCTTCGCGTTCGCGTCCTTCCCTACGCGTTCGCGTAGGTTCCTGCCTCTCTTCTCCGCGTTCGCGATGAGCAACCAGGGCAGCCTTCATTTTTCTTCTTCTTGAACGCGATCCTTCCTTCGCGTTTGCGATGCACAAATGCCTGGGCAGTCAGAATATATCCCAAAATCGAGGGTTAGACGATTTTATTCATATCTTGACTTATGGAGCTCGATTTTGAGTGATTCTTTGAGGGTTTTTCACACAAACCAATTGGGTAAGTGTTCTTCACGTAGAATCTAACATATTCCATTATTTTATCTTCATTTCATCGTTTAATTTGTTTTTGTTGGGTTGGGAAAAATATTGGTTTTTGAAGAAAATTTCTAAAATAAAAAATCGAGATTTGAGGGACCAAATTGTATCGGAAATTTGATAATTTTTGTGGTTATGACTATCTTCCCGCTACTCACCCTTAATTGAAATTGTTATATATCCTTCGTAATTTGTCCAACCTTAAAAAGAAGTTTAGATATCTTATATTTAGTTGACATTTCCTTATTTGGAATTATTTGACTAGTGCTAGCTTCCTTGTTGTTGAACTACATATTGTGGGGTCATTCCTACATATTATTTTCTCCCTTGTTGAGTTGTTCTTATTACTCTTAGTGTTCTCTATTGTGGTTATTCCTTGTGAGCTATTTTTGTCATTACCTTGTGATAGAAAGTTCTTGAGTTGACTTACTTGTCGTGTTCTTGCATATAATATCATTTGTTGCTGTTGTACTTGTTGTGGTGGTGCACGAGGTTTCTGCCGTGCGGTTTTTATTATTGTGATGCACGAGGTTTCTGCCGCGTAGTTGTTGTTGTGGGGTTGCACGAGATTCCTGCCCTGCTATTGCTACTATTGATATATTGTACATGCGGCGTGACAAGGCGGGATATGTATATATGCTTATATGTGGGTTGCCCATGTGGCGAGACAAGGTGGGAACATTATGATGCACGTGTGGTGAAACAAGGCGGGCACTTATTAAGTTATTAATTGCACACGTGGCGAGACAAGGCCCTATGTCAGGGATTGATTGTGATGATTTGTGATGGCTTGGGGGCATTCTTGCTATTTGATATTGTGTTGTGGTACGCTTACCTGTATGAGTTTTATATTGTGGAAGTTGTGAGAAAACATCTTGTATGTTGTCCGTTCTTTTCCTTATGCTTATTAGCTGGTAGGAACTATGTTAGAGCACTTGCACAAGCATACACGTAGTTGAGCACTCCCCTTTGGATATGAAGTTCTCCTGATATAGCTGAGTATAGATGTACACCCTCGTTTACTTGTCATATATATGAGAGTAGCTCTAATTTGCAAGTGAGTTGTCAGCGTAACCATAAAATGTGATGAGGGCATAGGATGCCAAGTATTAGGGTTCATGCATTGAGACCCAGGAGTTGCAATTTGTTTGAGATTCGATATTTCATGGAGTTTGTTGGCTAAGACCTGATGTGAACATTGTCATAGGTTCTGAGTTATTGCTTACCTTTATTGTAATTATGATTTAGGATTTGGGTTTGTGATTTCGCTCGCTCTTCTATGTCATTAATATGGTATTTCCGCTGTTACTTGCTGTTTTTCTTTCCTTATTGTGTTTGTTGTATTGTTAGCTATATCGTGTAGTTTATATGTATACATCATGTTCCGTTTTTCCTATGCCTATAATTGTACAGTTTATCAGACCGGTAGGTATCTTAACTGTTCCTCGTCACTACTCCACCAAGGTTAGTCTTGATACTTACGGGGCACCGCCGTGGTGTGCTCATGCTACTCTTCTGCATATTTTTGTTGTGCAGATCCCAGGTATCGATCGCTAGTAACTGTGCGGATCATTGCCGAGGAGACTCGAGGTAGACCTGCTGCTGCGTTCGCAGGCTTCGGAGTCACCTTCTTACTTGTATTGAACTATTTTCACTCTTTTCAAACCGTTTATATAGAAGTGGTAGTTAACTCTGTAGAGCTTGTGACTTGTACCACCGGATTTTGGGAATATGTTCATTGTATAAAGGATTCATTCCAGAAGAATTTTAAGATATTGTTCATTATTGTTGTTCTTCCATAAATGTTAGGCTTACCTAGTCCTTAAGACTAGGTGCCGTCATGAAACCCAACGGAGGGGAAATTGGGTCGTGACATGTATTTTCCGTATTGATCATATACACAGCTTGTTTAACCTGTTCCTTTTCGTTCAGAATTCCTAAAATAGTTGGTATAGTTATTCCGTTGAAGGCTACTTTCTTCATTATCTACATAATGGTTGATGGTTGGGCTGGAATTGTGAGGTTAAGGAAAATTAATAAGAACTGGATTTTGTGCTCGGAATTTCATCAAATCTGTAACGAAACCTGTTCCGACATTGATCAAGGCCTAGAGTTTGCTAAGATGCTGGATGAGTCGAGAGATGTGATTGTTTTGGGGAACGTAGTTTTTCTTCGGCCTTATAGGAAGGGGGAGAGGAAGGGAGAGAGAAGAGAAAAAAGGAAAGAGTATAACTAAATCTCTGGATTGAAGCCACAAATAATGAATTGGGAGCCTTTTAAGGTGAATTGTATATATTTTGTAAACAAAACTTGTTTATGCCAAGTAATTAGCTAAACAACATTAATGGTAATAAAATTCTCTAAAGCAAAATAATGACGGCTTCCTCTTCTTTTCTCCCCATTTAGGCAAAATTAAGGCTTTGCTCAGTCTAGTCCAAAATTTCACTTTTAAGAAAAGAATCTGGCAGTGGATCACAGAGGGAAATCAAGTATCTCAAACAAACTCTAACCCCATATGTCGTTCTTTGATTCAAGCAATAAATAGTCAAAAGATAAAAATAAACCCTAGATGAGAGTGAGTTTTGTTGTGTAAAAATTTAAAAAGGCTAATTGATTGGATCATTAATAAAGCGGGTCAATAAAACAGTATGAGGGTGACTTTTTATTTTTTAAAACTTAACTTTAGGGGGAAAAATCACATCAGCTAAAGCCCCACATGAAATATCACTTGAATGTATAGAGTGACTTTGTAGGTGAAATAATAAAAATATAATGACTTCTTTATTATATAAAAAAAGTAACTTTGTAGCTAAAATGACAAAAGTAGAGATTTTTTTTGTTACAAAATAAAATAGGCAAAATATCTCAAAACCCCCTTAAACTTAACATGAATTATTAGTTACAGTCTTAAACTATTCGTGGTTTTAATTACCCTCCTCAACTTGGATTTTTGAGAGTCATTACCTCCTGGACGCTAATGTGGCAAAGAGTGTGGGTGCACTCGCCTGCCACGTGGATTTTTCCTGTATATGTGAAATTTTTTTGAAAAATAAAATATATTTTTACCTTTTTAAGTATGTTACTTCTTTAGATAATTTTTTTTGGAATACAATTTATGATAAAACTTGAATACATTATTTAGGCTAAATTGTTTTATTTGGCTAAAAATAATAAAGTTTTAGTGAATTTTTTTTTTGAATTTGACGTGAAAATAAAGATTTATACAAGTGAAATAAATAGTCAAGGCATTTAAAAAGTTATAAAAAATACATAGTTTGAAATTAATTATTTTGGCAATAATTTTTTATATAGATCTAAATTATGGTACTCTAAAAATATATTTTTTTACAGATTTTACTTGAAAAGGTAAAAATACACTGTTGAAATAAATAGTCATTGCATCAAAAGAAGAAATAAAAAGAGTACACTCTTTTTATAGTTGAAGAAATAAAAATACACAGTTGAAGAAATTGTACACTCTTTTTATTTCTTCTTTTGATACAATGACTATTTATTTCAACCGTATATTTTTACTTTTTCAGGTAAAATCTGTAAAAAAAATATATATTTGGAGCACCATAATTTAGAGCTATATAAAAAGTTATAGCCAAAATAATTAATTTCAAATTATGTATTTTTTTATAACTTTTTAGATATCTTGAAATTTATTTAAATTGTATAAATCTTTATTTTCAGGTCAAATTCAAAAAAAAAATTAACTAAAACTTTATTAATTTTAGCCAAAAAAAAAAAAAAATTAGCCTAAATAATGTAGTTTTATCCAAGTTTTATCATAAATTGTATTCGAAAAAAATTATCTAAAGAAGCAACATACTTAAAAAGGTAAAAATATATTTTATTTTAAAAACAGGCCACACATACTTGAAAAATTCACGTGGCAAGAGAGTGCACCCACACTCTTTGCCATATCAGCATCCATGGGGGTAATGGCTCCTAAAAGGCCAAGTTGAGGGGGGTAATTAAGACCACAAATAGTTTAAGGCTGTAACTAATAATCCGTGTAAAGTTTAGGGGATTTTAAGGTATTTTGCTAATAAAATACAATAATTTTCTTGCATAATTTCCATTAGTTGAGTGACCTCCTAAGAAATCTAACTCTGATTTTATTCCACTCATGTAATTAGGCAATATCAATTTATAGCATTCAAATGTAGGGGTAAGTTGTAACTGTATAGGTCCAAATTTGGACGACCACGACCACTGACGAATACGACAAGGGACGAGATCCTTACGACACAACGTCCTGTGGTCGTTGAAGACGGCGACGATTGACAGCGATTAGAAGACGCACGACGCTTGTAGTAGTGTAGGCGCAACATGAGGCAGTAGGAATATACTTTCGAATATTCTCTATGTTACATCTTTTAGGGTTCAAGAGGGGGTTGTCCCTTATAAATAGGAGGGGAAGACTTTGTAAAAAGGGGGATTCAGATATCTTACTGATTCTTGGCTAAGAGCATCCATTACAATATCTTTCTACATTCAAAGTTGTCATATTTATGCTTAATCATTCGGTTTCATGATATTAAGAAACATTATTCATCTTGTTCATCCCTTGCATATTTCAATCTAGAGTTTATTATACTTGAGTGAGATTTACCTCTTCATCTTCTTTAATTGATTTAATCAAAAAGGTTTCAATATCTTTTGGGTCAAACAATTTGGCGTCGTCTGTGGGGATTTCTTTAGCCAAGATTTTAGTTTCATCTAGACTCCTGAAAGTGATAATCACCTCTTCCTAGCTTGGTACAAACCAACAATGGCAGGAAAAGGAGATACAAGGCAAAAAGCAATAGTAGGCGTCACAACCAACCCCCTGGACATGATCAACCAAGATAGCAGAGAGGATAACGAAAATGAAACACCAAACACCACACCCGGGGGAGACGCTTCACCTCCCCCGCACGAAAGTGTGACTGCTTCGCGCGAGAGGGAAGCCTCCACATCTGCAATAGGAGAGGCACCACCGGCAGTAAGAAGATTGCTGGAAGAATGGCTAACAAATACTTTGAACACCATACTTGATAAACCTGCCCAAAGGGATAACAGGAATGTTGCATATGCAGATGTCACGATAAATGCTGATGAGCAAGACGCCCTCCATAGAGGTAACACTTATGTTGCTAATGACGTAGGAGATAATACGCTTGCAGCCGTTTAAAAGAAAATGGATGAGATGAAAAATGAGAATAAGGCACTCCCTGACCAAATGAAGGAACACCAAGAGAGGGTTGACAAAATACCAGGCGCTCCAAAGTTGCTGCCAAAACGCGACGTTGGTCGATTCATCGAGCAACCATACATTGAAGAAGCGCCCCATACACCATTCCAAAGACCTTCAAAATGTTGCCCTACTTAAAGATATATGACGGTACTACCGATCCAGAAGACCATATATCCACTACGCTACAACCGTAAAAGGTAACGATCTTTCAAAAGAGCAAGTACCATCGGTGCTATTGAAAAAGTTCGGCGAAACCCTAACAGGGGGAGCCTTGACATGGTACTCTCAACTATCGGCACGCTCGATAGCAACGTTCGAGGAAACGGCAGACAAATTTGTCACCGCCCATACAGGAGCCAAAAATACAGAAGCTACGGTAAGTGATATATTTGCCGTAAGACAAATGCATAGCAAGGGACTCAGGGACTTCTTAGCTCGGTTCAACAGGGTGAGAATGAGGTTATCGAATGTGTTAGAAGGAATGGCAGTAGCAGCCTTCCAGAATGGATTAAACAGAAACGGGCCGAGAGCGACCAGAAAATTGCTAAGCAGGCTCATGAAATACCCTCCAACTACTTGGGAAGAAATCCATAATGCCTATTGCACCGAGGTACGAGTCGACGAGGACGACCTCAACAGTCCGACCCAACGGTTGACGTCACTTCAAACTGAAGCAAGGAAGATCGTTGCAACGACGGTTGAAGAGATCAGTTGGGGCCTCGCCTCGATCGGGAAAGGCATTAGCCCTACGTCAGGATGTCTGCCCCGCCTCTGCCGCAGCACACAGATGCTCCTCCTCGACATACAGTACCATATCGACACAAGAAAGGTATGCCTCCACTCCTATCTGCTCACAATTTTTGTGTTTCTCTTTCAGAAATAGTGTATGCCCTAGAGAAACTCGGTCTAAAGATGCAATGGCCGCAAAAGATGAGGTTAGACCCCGACACTTGGAAGTCGAGCGCTTTCTGCGAATTTTACCAAGAAAGGGGTCACAAAACCGAAGATTGCATAGGACTGCAATAAGAAGTAGTACGAATGCTAAGCCAAGGGACACCTGAAAGAGTTGCTGAGTGATCAAGGACGGGCTAACTTCGCCCGCGGACGCGAATAGCCCTAGGGACCTCCAAAACGCCTTTTCCCGCTCGCACTATACAAATGATCATCGGCAAGGGAGATGGCACAACAATCAATCATGTCAAGTTCACCACCACACATAAACTCAAACGATCAATCACCCATGAATGATATGATGACCTCGAAGACAGTATCATCTTCGATAAGTTAGATATCGACGGTTTGTCTTTCCCTCACTATGATGCTCTTGTTATCACTTTACTATTGTATATACTGATGTAAAAAGAATAATGGTAGATGATGGGAGTGGCATATGTATTATCCATCCTCGAGTCCTCGTGCAGATGAGACTCGAAGACAAAATAATACCGTGCTACATAATGCTAACAGGTTTTAATAATGCAGTTGAACGAACTTCTGGAGAGATAGTGCTACCCATCCTAGCCAGAGGAGTCACCTTGGAACCGACGTTTCATGTCATGAACCAGGAAACAACTTACAACACCATCATAGGGCCCCCGTGGATACATGCCATGCGAGCGATCCTTTCCAGTCTCTATCAGGTGATCAAGTTTCCTACCCCATGGGGAATATTTAGCATTCGAGAAGAGCACCACATCGCACAAGAATGCTATCACATCGCCCAAGATTGCGCACACACCTAACAACTCAAAGGAGCAAATGCGGAAGAATAGAAATCAGCGATGTTGGGAGCCAAACTTGACATACGGACAGACATTATCAAGGACCCCGGCATCGTGGAAGCATCTGAATCAACGATAGAAAATCTTGATCCCATCCTGCTAGACGACAATGACAACACAAAAAAGGCTTATATCGGGCACAACCTCTCGGAACGAGGTAAGTTTCATAAGTTCTTGACTGATCATGCCGATCTATTTGCCTTCTCCCATGCAGATATACCAGGTATTCCAAAGGATATCACCACACACAAGTTAAATGTCGACCCCCTTTACCCGCCGGTACGACAAATAAGAAGGAAGTTCAACACCGCAATCAACGAAGCCGTCAGCGAAGAAGTCGATAAGCTGCTCATAAATGGCTCCATCCCAGAGTCGAAATACCCTCAATAGGTCGCCAATGTGGTCATTGTGAAAAAGAAAAACGGAAAGTGGCAGATGTGTGTAGATTTCACGGACCTAAACAAGGCATGTCCAAAAGATTCTTTACCATTGCCACACATCGACCAACTCATCGATGCAACAGCAGGACACGAGTTGCTAAGTTTCTTGGATGCCTACTCGGGTTACAACCAGATCCTCATGGTAGAAGAAGACTAGGATAAAACCACTTTCATCACTCACCAAGGAACATACTGCTATAAAGTGATGTCATTCGAACTGAAGAATGTAGGGGCGACATATCAGAGATTGGTCACCAAAATGTTCAAAAACCAACTCGGTAAAACAATGGAAGTCTACATCGACGACATGCTGGTTAAGTCGAAAAGGAAAAAAGATCATATCGATCATCTGAAGGAAGCCTTCGACATATTAAGACGGTACGACATAAAACTGAACCCCGAAAAATGCGCCTTCGGCGTAAGCTCGGGAAAGTTCCTTGGTTTTCTGGTATCACAAAGACGCATCGAGGTCAACTCGGAACAGATTAAGGCCATCGAAGGAATACCTGAAACACTGACCAGCAAAAAGTAGGTACAAAAATTGACGGGACGGATAGCCTCCCTATCGAGGTTTATCTCACGGTTATTAGATAGATGCCATAAATTCTTTAATGTATTAAGGAAAGACAATGGACTTCAGTGGAATTCAGAATGTGTCGACGCCCTAAGGAAACTAAAAGCATACTTATCTTCGCCATCCTTACTAGCCAAAGCAGATCCAAGCGAGTGCCTCATGGTCTACCTAGCCGTATCCGAAGTCGCGGTAAGTGCAGTTCAAGTCCGAGAAACAAAGGTACACAATCTCCAATTTACTATATCAGTAAAACCTTAATTGACGCCGAAACAAGGTACCCCCACCTTGAAAAACTGGCTCTAGTGCTAGTCGTAGCTTCACAAAAGCTTAGACCATATTTTCAGTACCACCCCATAAAGGTGGTGACAACCTTTCCTCTCAGGAGTATCCTGCACAAACCCGAATTATCGGGTCGGCTGGCCAAATGGGCCATAGAACTGAGGGAGAACGATATAACATATCAACCTCGAACCGTAATAAAGTTGCAAGTGCTCGCCAATTTCAGCGCAGAGATACTGCCCGAAGTCGAGCAAGAAGAGCTTCGCACTTCATCTGAACAACCCGACCTCTGGGTCCTCTACACCGATGGTGCATCCAATACGTCGGGATCGGGACTGGGTCTCGTACTCGAAGTCCCAATGGGCGAAGTAATTCGCCAATCTGTACGATACCCTGAAATGACTAACAATGAGGCCGAGTTTGAGGCCGTAATTGCAGGATTGAAATTGGCCCTCAAGTATGGTGCTCGGCGGGTCATCCTCCACTGTGACTCTCAACTTGTTGTAAATCAAGTTAATAGGACTTTCCAGATTAAGGAGCAGAGGTTGTAGAAATACCAAAACGAAATCCACAAACTGTTGCCAGAATTCGATAAATGCCGATTCGACCAAATACCCCGAGCACAAAACATCGAAGCAGACGGTCTCGCCAAGCTGGCAGCAATAACTAAAACAACACCAAGGAGAACGTGGTCACCTTCCTCCACTCATCAATAGACCAAGCTAAGGTACATTCTATAAATTTAACTTAGGACTAGCATAATCGTATCATATCATATCTACAGGAAGGAACACTCCCACAAGATAAAAAAGAAGCCAAAAAGCTCCGAATACAAGCGGCCAGATATAGTCTCATAAACCACGACTTTACAAAAGGACGTTCGGCGGCCTGTTAGCCAAATGCCTTGGACCAAATCAGACAAGGCGTGTGCTCGAAGAGGTACACGAAGGCCACTGTGGTGCCCATACAGGCAATCGAGCCCTCGTTAGGTGTTTTATTCATGCAGGATACTAATGGCCCACTATGAAAAAAAAGGCCGCGGAGTACGTCAAGAAATGCGAGAAATGCCAAAAATACGCCCCTATGATACACCAGGCGGGGGAACTCCTACATTCTATCACCTCTCTATGGCCATTTATAAAATGGGGGATGGATATCGTCGGGCCCCTCCCAGCAAGGCGAGGTAAGATACGTTTCCTCTTGGTTTTAATTGATTACTTTTCCAAATGGGTGGAAGCAGGTGCGCTCGCTCAAATACGCGAACAAAAAGTCATCGCGTTCATCTGGAAAAACATCATATTTCGCTTCAACATCCCCAAAGAAATCAGTTGCGACAACGGACCCCAGTTCATCAGAAAAAAGACGATTGAGTTCTTCGAAAAATGGCATATCACGCGGATACTCTCCACGCCATATCATCCTGCCAGTAACGGTCAAGAGGAATCCTCTAATAAAACAATATTAAACATATTAAAGAAAAAGCTTGAGGACGCCAAAGGGCTATGGCCAGAACTGCTACCGGAGGTACTATAGGCCTACCGCACAACGCCGAAGACCAGAAATGGGGAGACGTCGTATTCACTGGTCTACGGCACTGACGCAGTCATACCCATTGAGGTCGGGGAACCTAGCCTGAGATACTCCAATGAGAGTGTATCAAGCAACGATGAAAGTAGGTTACAAGACCTGGGTGAGGTCGAAGAACGAAGGGATATGGCACACATAAGGATGGTGGCCTAAAAACAACAAGCAGAAAGGTACTATAACAAGAAGGCCAAAGTACGACCACTCAGAGTCGGGGAATACATACTAAAGGCCAAAATGCAAGCAGCGAAGGACCAGATGAATGGAAATTGGGAACAAACTGGGACGGACCGTATAAAATCACAGCAGCAGCAAGCAAAGGAGCATTCCAATTATAAACAATGGAAGGAAAACTACTACAAAATAACTGGAATGTCGCTCACCTCAAGTACTTCCACTTCTGAAAAGAGATGCCACCCAAGTCGTACTCTTTTTTCCTTGCTGGGGTTTTGTCCTAATCGGGTTTTCTCAGGGAGGTTTTTAATAAGGCGGCGAGGGGGATGTCTCGAGGTTTGAAGTATTGTTCATTGCCCCACCTACTGATTACATCTCTAGGCCGAGCAATGAAGGGACTAGATATAAAAAATCTCCATTATATGTACGAAATCGACATGTATATCCAACATATGAATAAAATCACTCCATTATGTATACGAAATCAACACGCGTCTCTAATGTATGAATGAAACTGGCATCTACGATACTCCAACAAATAAAATAGAATGCCACCCTCACAACGGGATACTACTTCGGCGCCAGCTCGAAAGTAACATCCCAATGGCTAAGGCCATCAACAAAAAATGAGTTCGACATCACTCGAACCACGACGGGATACTACTTCGATACCAGCTCGAAAGTAACATCCCAGTGGCTAAGGCCATCAACAAAAAATGAGTTCGATATCATTCGAACCACGACGGGATACTACTTCGGCACTAGCTCGAAAGTAACATCCCAATGGCTAAGGCCATCAACGAAAAATGAGTTCGATATTACTCGAACCACGACGGGATACTACTTCGGCACCAGCTCGAAAGTAACATTCCAATGACTAAGGCCATCAACGAAAAATGAGTTCGACATCACTCAAACCACGACGGGATACTACTTCGGCACCAGCTCGAAAGCAACATCCCAATGGCCAAGGCCATCGTAAAAGAAAATAGTTCGACTTCATTCGAACCACGACGAGATATTACTTCGGCCCCAGCTCGAAAGTAATATTCCTACGGCTAAGGCTGTTGCTATCGAAAAAAGTTCAACTAAACTCACAACACAATGAGTTTAACATTTCAACAAAGCTTCGGAGTGACGTGATTGCGGCAAAAGTCATTGTCAAACAAACCGAAGAAAGGAAACAACATCTCAGAGATACACGACCAAAATGACTTTAATTACAGCAAATATATTACAAATATTTGTTTTTAGAAAAGGCTCAAAAACGCCCTTACAAAAATTGCGAAGCAAAAAATAAGTACAAACCAAATACTACACATCATTTCCGGTGGCATACATGTCTTCATACCAAGAGTTGGAGGCAAGTTTGTTTGCATCATTAGTATTAATATCATCTCTGTCAGGCGTGAGAGGATCGTATCCGCATGTCTCACGAGCTGCACGGGCCTTGACACACACATCCCGAAGCTCTACTTCAGACACCCTCTCGTCAATATGAAGAGCCATGTACACATCGAGCTGGGCTTCGACGTGAACCCATAACTCATACAAATGTTGAGGCACGACAGGATCAGCTGAAGCATGAGATGTAGAAGGCTGCGACCGTCGTCGTACGTCCTCCATTTTCAAAGAATCCACTTGCTCATTTAACGTGGACAGTTCCGCCTCCAACCCTTGAATATGCCCCTTAAGTCCCCCTATCATAAGTGCAGACGTCTCCATCTCCTTAGTCCGCTCCAACCTACAAACGCGGAGGGAGTCTTCCAAAATCGTTGCCTCAGAGATGGCAGTCGCCCTCTCCCTTTCGGTGTGGGCCAATCTATCAGCATTCACACTCAATTCACCATTAAGCTCATCGACCTCCACTGTCTTCATATCCAGTTCGGCAGTTAAACTGGCCACCTTCGCTTGGAGGTCGGCATTTTCGGCCACTACTCCCCTACTTAGCTCAAGATCATCTTCCCTGACTTTAAGGACTACCTCGAGCTCACTACTGTGGACAACGGCCTTCATAAGGTCCTCATCTCATTCCTTCAACTCCTTGACCTTACGCGCTAATTGATCCTTCCTCTGCTTGAGCCCTTCGCGGAACAGTTGGAAGTCGCGATCCTGATTGTAGATGTCGACCAACGCACGATGCTTGGTGCAATATTCTTGACACTTGGAAGACATCTTTCCATAGATGGTCGTCCTCTTCCTTTCCCGACGCTCACGCTCAATCTCCATGATGAGGGTCTAGCACGAAAATTAAAGTTAAAACAAAAGATGGGCCAAAAATAGTAACACAGATCCAAAGGCGAAATAATAAAAAAAGACATTTACCCGCAGATCCATGCCAGAAACGCTCTGAGACAACTCCGCATCACTCATCGCTCTAAGTGCCTCGCTCTTAGGGGCAACACACAAAGGGGCAAAAATAGATGCCACCAGATCACAGTTCGACAACAAGTCGTAGTCCCTAGGAACAACTATGTGTCGATCAGAACCCTCCATTTTAACCTCTATTTGAGTGTGACGCTCTAAAAACTCGCGAACAGCCCTTGGGTCGACGTCCGAGTCCAAGCCGTCGCTCTCGGCGCGTAAGCCCCCTCCGATAGTAGATGATGCGCCACCCTCGGCGGAGCGCACAAACCCCCTCCTTGGTAAACCTCTTCTGTTTTGGGAGACCTCCCCGCCAAGATAGCATTGGCCATAAATATGGGCACCGGTGCCGTCTCCGACGCACTCGTCCCACTCTTACCAGTATCAACGGCCAGGCTCTTCCCTAGCTCTATCCTCCTATTTTTTCTCAACGAAGATTCGTCCCCATTAGAGGACTCATCTACAAGGTGGTGAACTGGTAAAGAAGAGATCTCTCCCCTCACAACCATATCGCGAGAGGAGTCTCTCGCCTGTACCGATTGAGCACGACCCTCTCGGGCAGACTCATCCAAAGTGAATTGCATTCCTGCGGAGGCGACGGCCTGGTGAAATGTAGGGACTAGGGCCCTCCGCTTAGAAGCTCCATGACCTGTCATCACAAAGAGTCGTATCAGTAGACAATGGTAAACAACCGAAGAGTGATATAGAGGAAGACACTTACCAGATGAAACTTTCGGCCCAAAGTGTTTTACAAAAGCGGGCCAGTCTCGAGTCTCCACTGTATGAAGTAGCAAACGGGCTACCCAATCCCTTATACCTACAATGGGATGGGGTGGACGCCCCATAGCTGCAAAAGAGAGCCGCAAATAAACACTAAGTTGGACAAAGAAAAAAGAGAGAGTAAACAAGTTGCGACACCTACGATTCTCATTCCACCGCTTCGAGAATCTAGCGGGATCAGACACGATGTGTTCAGTTCTAACGAAGAAGTACTTATGCCAAAATTTGCGACTCGCCCGTTCGTCAGTTCCAACCACAAGCCCTTTTGTCCCACGGTGCCTTAGATGCACCATATTACCCCTGTGAAAGCTAGGAGAAAACAAGTGTAGGTGGTGGTGAACGGTAACTTCGCACCCCGCCAACTCCACGTATTTTGTCAACACCATGAGTATTTGCACGTGTATGGGGAAAGCTGCGCCAGGCAAACCTGATAGAATCGACATAATTCTTCTGCTAATGGGAGAAGGGGGAAGGAATAACCAATCATAAAGGGGTATTCATAAAAAGCACAGTACCCCGGTCTATGGACTTCCACGAAGTCCCTTCCCGCTAGAACCATCTCAATATGAGAGGGAATGTTGTATTTAGCACGGAGGGCATCGATATGGACCTGCTCAGTTTCAGAAAATACTGAGGCGGGAGTAGGAGGAGGTTCTTTAAGAAAGTCACTTCGAAACATGGGGGGTCTCGGCAGTAACTCTTCCACGATGGGAAAACTATCCCCTTCCTCCACTGTCATGTCCTCACCACCAGAGGGGAGCACCATGGACAACGGGGTGGCATCAGAAATCCCCTTACAAGATCGATGTCTTCTAGGCATATCTATGGCGGGAGATGTGTTAATATAACAAAAAAATCTAAGAACGAAGAACGGAGGAGAGAAATCAAGAAATCGCTAGAGCAAATGTGGAATGGATGAGAAGGAATAACCAGAGAAGAAATGGCCAAGAGTTTTTGAAAAAACAAACCCTCCACCTATTGATAGGATTAGATGGCGCCAGAATCAAAGCAGAAGGCTGCAAAATGGCACCAAAATTGAAGCGACAAACCATCAGCCTCTGTCTCGGAAACACGCATAATGATGACACACGTGGAAGTGACGTCATTTCCCGACAAGACACACCACTCCGGATATCGTTGAACACGCTAACCTTCCGTTGTTGGCCAAACCATTACGATTCGTAAACCAAATTTCTCCGCATGTGTGGGCAATGTCCGCTTATCGAGGACGCATCAAGCCGCAACCTCGACAAGCAGAGGGACTAACTGTATAGGTCCAAATTTGGACGACCACGGCCACTGATGAATACGACAAGGGACGAGATCCTTACGACACAACGTCATGTGGTCGTTGAAGACGGCGATGACTGACAACGGTTAGAAGACGCACGACATTTGTAGTAGTGTAGGCGCAACAGGAGGCAGTAGGAATATACTTTCGAATATTCTCTATGTTACATCTTTTAGGGTTCAAGAGGGGGTTGTCCCTTATAAATAGGAGGGGAAGACTTTGTAAAAAGGGGGATTCAGATATCTTACTGATTCTTGGCTAAGAGCATCCATTACAATATCTTTCTACATTCAAAGTTGTCATATTTATGCTTAATCATTCGGTTTCATGATATTAAGAAACATTATTCATCTTGTTCATCCCTTGCATCTTTCAATCTAGAGTTTATTATACTTGGCTGAGATTTACCTCTTCATCTTCTTTAATTGATTTAATCAAAAAGGTTTCAATATCTTTTGGGTCAAACATTAACGTGTACTCAAATAGAGGAAAAGCTAGAGAGCTTCGTACTGGAACTGATACTAACTTTGAAACATATATATATATATATATACTCTTCCCTTTACAGTTTATTTAATTTGAAGTTCCATTGGGAGTATATATGAATTAGATCACATGATAAGGTGGCCCCTCCAGATGGTGCGAACAGGACGAATATTGAACAGTTCATGGAATGGCGGTGGTAAAAATAGCATTTTTGTTCTAATGTGGCATCTTGCTTGCGATGAGATCAACGCGTTTTTGTAGTTTTGTTTGATAACGAAACAATTGTTAGAACCTCTCACCCTTAATTTGATGTTTTAAATTCAAGTGACGGAAATAAGTAATTTCTTAATAGAAAACGTCTTTTGTCAGATCAATAAATTTCAAATATCAACTAAAATTAAGCCGTTCGTTCCGGTCTTCTGATTATAATATTCAGTTTTAGTTTTGTATTTTTGTATTTTTGCTTTGGTTTTCTAATTAGTGTGTTTATTCTGCCCTTCTTTTTATTTTTTCTAAGACGGGAGTCTTCCAAAAACAATCCCTCTACCTTCTTGAAAGTAGGATTAAAGTCTACGTCTATGCTACGCTGTTAAGACCCCACTTATAAAATTGCATTGGGTCTATTATTATTGTTGCATCAAATAGTATTAAATAAAACAGTATTGCATGAAAAGAATGGCGAAGGACAATATTATGCCACGTTCTGTGATGTCACTATTTTGAAATTAAAACTAGTTGTTCTTTTATGTACTCGTAGAGAATTAATACAAAGTGTGATTCTCCATAGGGGCATATGGCATGTTTCCAATCTTTCCCCAAGTCCCATGTGAGATGACACCCTGCCTCTTCTCGTACCGTCGGGCTGCGATATGAGGGCGACTCTTATCTTAATAGTGTTATGGAAGAGGTGTGCTAAACTTTGAAATATTATATTTAGAAGCGAATTTAGGTTTTTTATAATAGGAGTACTAAAAAAATAGTACCAAGTAGGAATCTATTTTTACTCCTTTGGATAAAAAAATTATTATTCAATCAAATGAATTATTTAACTTTTTTTGAACTATGGGCCGTGTATAGGGTAAAATATGCTATGACACGTGGCCGTTCAAAAGAGGGACGCGTGGAACCCAAAACGGGGAGGGGGGAAGGCAAGACCGAAGGCAACTGTTCCATTTATCACCGGAAAGAATAACGATCATAAAGATGTGATAAATACTCTTCGTCCGGTAGCATTTAATAGAGAATATTCCATGGCATTAAGAACGATTGTCTCTTACAGGAAATTTTGCATTTATGTCCACCGTTACATCTTCATCAATGATCCTCATAATTGACATTAAAGAGGGGCACGATCCTAGGACCTTCTTCCCTGGATGTAGCTATAAATAATGAGCTCAGTTATCATTGGACACGAATTTTCTGGCAAACTTATGCTACATTCTATTCAAAGCTTAATATAATCTTATTTCCTTTCTTTTCGATTTCATTGTTGTCGTGCCTGGAAACCCTATTTCCGGAACTGTTGTTTCCGCTAGTTCGTCTCATCCTAAGGCTAAGTATTTCATAATTCTTCAATTATTTTATTATTTTAGGATCAAATTAATTTACATGTCTAGAAACCACGCATAAATTCAACTGTACCGTTTTACGAGTAAATAGTTTGGTGCCCACCGTGGGGCCTAGACAGCCTTGTAATTAAATTGATCTTTGCCTTTTTTACTAACGTGTTTTGATTATTTTGTCTTAGAAAAAATCATAAGAAATGGCAGATAACACTGTTAACAACACGCACAACCCCGAGATTCGAGTAGATCAGCCCCATTTCGATGAATCAATCAGTGACACCCATAATGAGAGGAATGATGCCACACCGGTGCATGACAAACAATATCCTCGACATGGTTGGGAGACAACTCCCTATGATGCTGATGAGGAACATGTCATTGACGCGATAAGGGTCTTGCAAGAGCAACAAGTGATCATTCTAGGCCACCTCACGCGACATGATAAGGTTATGATGGAGTTGAAGCAAGCTCTGTTGGGGGATTCTAATAATGCAAACAGATGAGATCCAATTCCCCTCGGCGGTCGCGCAAATCAAATAATGCAGAGGGTCGACAACAACATTCTTAGGGGTGAAATTGGCTCCGATAGGGCTGGGGGGAGCGGATCCAGCGTCAATAACGAGAACGATCCTTTCAAGAATGAACTTTTATGGTTTAAGAGGGAGTGAACGCCCGCATAGACCAAATCCTGGGCGCACCATCGGTGTTGAAAGGTCCAAACTCAAACAAGTACACCCAATTGCCATACAAGCCAAGTGCGACGCCAGAATTAATCCTGAAGCGTTTGAAAACGCCTGATGTGCCAAATATGACGTGACTTCAGACCCTCAAGAGCATATTACCAACTACACAACATAAGTAAAGGGAAATAATTTAGCTCCTCACGAAATTGAATCTGTTTTGCTGAAGAAATTTGGAGAGACCCTCACGAGGGGAGACTTGACATGGTATTCATTGTTACCCGAACATTCTATAGACTCCTTTGAGATGCTCGCAGACTCTTTCATCAAGGCTCATGCCAGAGCTAGAAAAGTACTGGCCCAAAAGGCCGACATATTTTGGATTGCACAAGGAGAATCCGAGTTACTACGAGAATTCATTACCCGATTCCAGAAGGAGAGAATGTTGCTTCCGGCTGTCCCAGATGAATGGGTGGCTGAAGCATTCACCATGGGACTGAACCAAGAAGTTCAGTCGCTTCACGAATATTGAAGGAAAGCCTTTTTGAGTTTCAAGCAAAGACTTAGGCAGATGTCCACAACCGGTACGAATCAAAGATAAGGATCGAAAATGATCAGGTTGGCTTTCCATCGTCGATTAAAGGAGGGGAAAAGAAGAGAGAAAAGTCAAAAGATGATTTTGACATGGACAGACGACCCTCGAGGGGCCTCTTTTTGCCCTACCAACGGACCGAAGGCCCAGCATAAGCTCCCAAACAGCGGACATGTTCGCTATTGACAGAAGGAATGATCGCGGACAGAACAATAAATCACTACAGGATAAAGAAACGTCAGGTTCACGGGATCCTTCTTACCCTAAGCTATCGGAATACAATTTTAACGTCAGTATAGTGGAGTTAGAATCAACCATGAGAAATATATATAAAAAAAAGCACGGTTCCCGAAAACAATAAGATCTGATTCTAGCCAGAGGGATCCCAACTTATGTTGTGAATACCATGGGACGAATGGCCACCGGATAGGTGACTGCCGACACCTCCAGGAAGAAGTGGCAACATTATTGAAGAACGGTCATCTCAAGGAATTCTTGAGTGACCAAGCTAAGAACAATTACGGTCGTAACAGAGACAACGTTAAATCCTCGAAAGCAGGAGAAGATCCCCCGTGCAAAACGATCAACATGATCTTTGGAGGGAACGAGATCAACGGGGTCACCTTTTCGACAGCAAAAAAGACGAAAGCATCAATAACCCATAGAAAAAGACTCTGGAAAGATTATATCACTTTTACGGAGGAGGACGCAGACGGATTGCTACTACCACACAGCGATGCACTGTAATTTCTTTAAAGTGCTATATTTTAAGATTAAACGTGTTCTAGTAGATCCAAGAAGTTTGGCTAATATCATACAATAGAGAGTATTGGAGCAAGCTAAACTCACCGAAAGTATTATTCTGGCCACAAAGCTCCTCTCTGGATTCAACCTCGCGAGCGTAACAACCCAAGGAGAAATTTTATTACTCACAAATGCCGAAGGAGTAATGAGAACAACTCTTTTCGAGGTGGTAGATGGTGATATGGGATATAACATCATTTTGGAAAGGCCATGGCTGCACGAGATGAAAGCTATACCATCAACATATCATCAATTGCTAAAATTTCCAATTCCCGAAGGAGTTAAACAGATAAGGGGCGACCAATTGACGACAAGGAAGATGAATGCAATTTCAGTCTCTAGTAACAAAGGAAATAAACGTACAACATAGCGATTATAGGAACCGGGCGCCTGCTCCCTAACTAGATGAAGTTAGCCCGGGGGTAGAAATGTTTGGAATATTATCAGGTGCCAAGGTACTTCCAGGTTCTAGAAGAGATGGATGCAATGAAATTCACAGCGGAAGAGCTTGAGCAAGTTGTATTGTTCAAACAATTCCTAAAAAGGAAATTCCACTTGGGGACAGGACTGCACCCGTAGCTCAGGTCTGGCTTTATTGAATTCCTTAAATTTAATGACGATTGTTTTGCTTGGTCGCATGCGGGTATGACAGGTATCCTGATGGAGATAGCCATACACAATTTAAGTTTGGATCCAAACGTACTCCTAGTAAGGCAAAATAAATGACCTATTGCCGAAGCCAAGAATAAATTCGTCAACGAAGAGGTAACTCACTTACTTAATATCGGTTCAATCCGAGAGGTAAAGTATACAGACTGGCTAGCTAATGTAGTAGTATTTCCTAAGAAGAAGAATAAATTTTGCATGTGTGTAGATTATAAAGATTTGAATAAGGCATGCCCGAAAGACTCGTTGCCACTGCCAAACATCGATCAAATAATTGAGCTACAACCGGGCATGAGTTAATGAGTTTCTTCGATGCTTATTCCGGGTACAACCAAATTAAGATGAACCTGGAGGATCAGGAAAAAACTTCGTTTATAACGAATTTCGTAACATATTGCTATAATATGATGCCTTTCGGGTTGAAAAACGCCGGAGCCACTTATTAACGGGTCGTAAACATGATGTTTGAAAATCAAATAGGAAACACTATGGAAGTTTATATAGACGATATGTTTGTTAAGTCTGTGAACGCAGGTGATCACCTTAAACATCTGCAAGAAACTTTTGACATCCTAAGGAAGCATAATATGAAACTTAGCCCCGAGAAATGCGCGTTTAGAATCAGTAATGGAAAGATTTTGGGATTTCTGGTATCGCAGAGGGGAATTGAGTTAAACCCCAATAAGATCAAGTCCATAGAAGACATCCCAGCCAGCTATCACACATGAAGGAAGTCCAAAGGCTTATGGGGAGATTGGCAACTTTGAGCAGGTTCATTTCCCGGTCATCAAAAAAATATCATCGCTTCTTCACACTGCTTAAAAAAAATTCGAATGGACCCCACAGTGCCAGCAGGCTTTGAGGGATTTGAAGAAGTACTTATCAAGCCCTCCGTTTCTTTCAAAACCAAATGAAGGTGAAACGTTTCTAGTCTACCTCGCGGTCTTAGAAGTTGTGGTAAGTGCAGTTTTAGTCTGTGAGGACGAAGGTATGCAATCTCTCATTTATTATGTTAGTAAAATTTTAACGGGAACATAAACTCGCTACCACATTTGGAGAGATTGGCCTTAGCTTTTGTAGTCGCCGCTCGAAAGCTGAGGCCCTACTTCTAATGCCACCCAATAGCCATGATAACTACTTTCCCTTTGCGGAACATCCTACATAAACCCGAGCTCTCAGGTAGATTGTCCAAATGAACCGTCGAAATGAGTGAGTTCGACCTAGAATATAAACCAAGGACTGCAATTAAGTCACAAGTCTTGGCTGACTTCGTGGCCGATTTTAGTCCGGGACTACTACCTCTGGCAACCAAAGAGGCAGTAATAGTGTCAGAATCAACATCAAGGGTTTGGACCTTATTTATGGACGGATCTTCCAACGTAAAAGGGTCTGGGCTCGGTATAGTATTAATCACCCCTTTGGAGGAAAACCTAAGGCAAGCCATCACAACGGTCGCTTTAACTAACAATGAAGTAGAATATGAAGCTTTGATTGCAGGGACCGAACTGGCCCGAGGACTCGACTTCGAGGTCATCAAAATCAAATGCGATTCATAGCTTGTGGTAAATCAGGTTTACGAAAATTTTGAAACCAAAGAGGAGCGTATGCAACAATATGTGGTAGAGGTCCAGGCTCTATTGGCACGATTTCGGGAGTGGTAAATTACTCATATCCCCAGGGAAGAAAACGCAGAAGCAGACGCATTGGCTAACCTCGGATCATCGACGAAAATAAAGGGATCAGAGTCCGAAACGATAGTATTACTGATGAACTAAATACTGGATACAAATGGTTACTATAAGGTAAATGAAACTAATTTGGTCTGGGACTGGAGGAATGAGATCATCGATTATCTCGAGCACGGGAAGCTACCCAAAGATCCCAAAGCATCCCGGGTGTTGCGCGCCAAAGCAACGCAATATAGCTTCAGGAAAGGCCAATTGTATAGAAAATCTTTTCAAGGCCCGCTGGCCCGATGCTTAGAGGCATCCGAAGCTAACTATGTCATGAGAGAGGTCCATGAAGGGATATGCGGTAACCATTCGGGCGCAGATTCCTTAGTGTTGAATTTGGTAAGGGAAGGATATTATTGGCCCTGCATGGAATAAGATGCCAAAGACTTTATGCAAAAGTGTGATAAGTGTCAACACTACGCGCTAGTGCATCATCCGGCAGAACCATTACATTTAGTTCTATCCCCATGGTCGTTCATGAAGTGGGGGGTAGACATCGTCGGACCACTGCCACCGGCCCCCAAAAAGGTAAGATTTCTTTTAATTTTGACTGACTATTTTTCTAAGTGGGTGGAAGCATGTCCTTATCGGAAGATCGGAGAACGCAAAGTGGTGGATTTCTTGTGGGAAAATATAATTGATAGGTTCGGAATACCAAAAGAAATAGCATGCGACAATGGGCCACAACTTATCAGTGCAAAAGTTACAAAGTTCCCCGAAGATTTAAAAATAAAGAGGATCACATCTTCACCCTATCATCCGAGCGCAAACGGTCAAGCAAAGTCAACGAACAAAGTGATTATTCAAAGCCTCAAGAAAAGGTTGGAAGCGACTAAAGGTAATTGGCCCGAGGAATTACCCGAAGTTCCATGGGCATATCGAATAACGGCCAAGTCGAGCACAGGGGAAACCCCCTTTTCCCTTGTGTACGGTGTAGAAGCTTTAATCTCAATAGAAGTAGGGGAACCCACCTTGAGATATTTCCAAGTAGATGAAGAATCAAACAACAAAGCAATGTTAGTCAACTTGGAGCTGCTCAATGAACGCATAGACTAGACGCATGTAAGAATGGCAGCTCAAAAGCAGAGAATGGAGCATTGTTATAATCGAAGAGCCAACCTCCGTTATTTCAAAGCAGGAAACTTGGTCCTAAGGAAAGTGACTCAAAATACCTGGGAGCTCAATGCAGAGAAGCTAGGTCCAACATGGGAAGGCCCCTACCGGGTCTCAGCTGTCACCGGGAAAGGTTCATATGAATTGGAGAACCAAAATGGAGAAAAGTTGTCCAACTACTGGAACATGGCACACCTCAAAAGATATTATTGCTGATGAACATCATCCGAGTGGAAAGTATGTGCTCCATTCTTTTTTCCTTCGTTCCGTTTTTGTCCCAATTGGGTTTTTTGGCAAGGTTTTCAATGAGGCAGCAATAGAAAGCATACTACGAAGATAACAACAATAAGACCTTTAATCACAAGGCACTCAAGCAAAAATTCACTCCGAAACGGTCAGATAGTCTTTGGATCTATAGCAAAATTCCCAACGATAAATTAATTTTTCTATAGCACAAAGTCTACCCGACCGTTCATAAGTTCAAATCATTAAAGGACTATTAGATAGTCTTTTCCTCGATAGCAAAAACTTCTAAGGAAAAGTGAAGTTTGTTACCAAGCATAAGATTGTCTAGCAATTCATTAATGGGGTCCTCGAAGATACAAGACTTCCAGTGTCCAATTCGCATTCTTCACATTCGAACACTAGGGGGTTGATATGAGGATAAGGCAATAATGACTGCCACATCAACCGAAATCAAAAAATCGGAAACATATTTGCATCATCAGGACCGTGGACTACGGCCAACCCCGTAAAAATAAGTTGTACAAGTTAGCCACAGTAATGGCAATTTCTCTTTAGCATAGCAAATGCTTATGTACTTTTCTTTTTGAAAATAGAAGGAATAAAATGAAATCCTTTTGTTTTTATCTTGTTTCTTGCTCAAACGATGAATTAACATTTTTATTTGAAAGTTAAACAAGTACTTCAAATGCTAGTGTCATAATGAAAATGAGACGTCCTCTTCAAGAGCACCGTAAACATAAGAGGCCCTCTCTTATAAAAATCCTCATGTTAAAGGGTTGATTTCAGAAGAGCTTATGTCCGAAATCAAAATGCCTTCGGGAAATATACACCCGAGGCCGTATATGAAAGGACGCATAAAGTAAACTTACACAAATACTCATAGAAGCCCTCGTGTAAATGGGTTGACTTCGGAAGAACTTATGCCTAAAATGCAAATACTTGCGGGAGAAATACACCCAAGGCTTCACATAATAAGGCGCAAACAATAAAACTTGCGTGAAACTTTTAAGCAAAAAGAAGAGAATGCAAAGATTAAAACTTGCATAACGAAAGAAAGACTCAAACAATACTTGAGCAAAAAGACGTTTTTATTTACAGTCACACGCCAAAATGGCGCATATACAGGAATTGGAAAAAGAAAAAAAAGCTAAAATGCAGCATCTCCGGAACCCGGAGAAAGAGAAATGTTCGCGACCCCGGGAGAAGTAGAGGGATCCGCCGATGGCTCAACACTTTGGTCTTCACCAGTTTTCCCCTCAACATCATCATCTGATTCTTCTTCAATTCTCGAGAACTGGGAACTGGAACTAGAAGAACCAGGAGCATCAGGCCCCACCGGGAGACCATTTTTAGCAGCCAACTCAAGCTTACAGGCCTTAGCAATTTCAGCATCAAAATCAATGATACCAACAAGGGGACTATCTGTATAAGGTAATATATGCTATGACATATGGCCGTCCAAAAGAGGGACGCGTGGAACCCAAAATGGGGGGATGGCCAAGATCGAATGCAACTGTTCTGTTTCTCACCGAAAAGAATAACGCTCATAAAGATGTGATAAATACTCTTTGCCTGGCAGCATTTAATAGAGAATATTACATGGCATTAAGAATGACTATCCGTTACAGAGAATTTAGCATTTATGTCCACAGTTACATCTTCATCAATAATTCTTATAATTGATATTAAAAAAGGGCACGACCCTAGGACTAGATGTAGCTATAAATAATGAGCTCAGTTATCATTGTAAGGGACACGAATTTTCTGGCAAACTTATGCTACATTCTATTCAATGCTTAATATAATCTTATTTCCTTGCCTTTTGATTTCATTGTTGTCATGCCCGAAAACCCTATTCCCAAAACTGTTGTTTCTGCTAGTTCGTCTACATCCTAAGGCTAGTATTGCATAATTCTTCAATTATTTTATTATTTAAGGATCAAATTAATTCACTTGTCTAGAAACTACGTATAAATTCAACTGTACCGTTTTACGGTAAACAGACATTTAACTACCCAAGCAGTGTATTAAAACATAACTTTTATTTTCATTACTTCAAAACACATGAAAAAACCGAAGATATCTGAGAAGCATCTTTACGCTTTAGAACTTTTCTTTTTTCTTCTACATGTTTATGTGTTTCAAAAACTCCAAAGAAGTTTGGTCAGCTACATCCCATATTATTTTAGGTTAATGGATGATATTTATGACCCCTACTAACATTATCATTCTTTCAGTATGTTTAACTAGAAAATACAAATTTTGGTCAAAGCTTAATTTTAGAAGAACTCAGGTTACTTAAGCAAATAAGGAAACAATAAAAAAGAAGAATTGAATTGAAATGTAGTTGAGTAAGAAAAATAAAGCAAAGTAAATCAGTATATTCCAATAATAATTCGTCTCCCAATATAAATATTATTTTTCTCCTTTTATAGCTATTTCTAAGTACTACATTTCTTTCCTCTCATAGTAGAGCCATTATGAGTAATTAATGGCATTAATGTAGCGTTATAATTGGCAATCGTAACTGTTTCGTGAAGATTCAATAACGTTCCCATCATTGATGCTCATTAATTACAGATAATACGTATTGGTACTTTTTGCTAACTAGAATCTTTCCTTCAATGTCTCTTCAAATCATCAAGAGATTCGAGTAACCGATCCTTTTTATTTTCTTGAATCTTTGTCCGTGCTTGTGAAGGCTCGCGGCTCTTTGAATACTCTTTACTAGCTGTCATTCTTCCATTGACCCACGTGTCTTGGCATGTTAGAACATAATTAATTCCAAAGGTTAACTTAATTTTCTCCAATAGAGATAGTCCCCCCACTTGCCATTTATTCAGCAATTGAATATTTGGGAAGTGGATCTCATTAAAGCGGGAATTTTTTCCGCCATTCTCATGCATCATTGCACCTTTTCCAAAACTAATGATTCGCATGTCCCTTCCATTTAATATATGTGACACGTGGTGGTTTTTGATTGGTTATGCAGTCCTTCAGCATCTTTTAACGCTTTTTTACGGCTTTATCAATCACGAAGTGGCAGTTTTCATTATGACATTCTCATCATTACTTTTTTGTTTGACGGTTGCTTTTGAGTATAAATATATCCTTTGTCTCTTCTTTCATAGAAAAGTTTTCCATTTTTAACTTATTCAATCTCCTTCTCTTCTTCATATAGCTATGTCTTCTTCAAACCCCGATCCTCAAAAAGTTCTTATCGTAGATGAACTTCCCCTTTCTCCTACTAGGAGTAGGAGAGGGGGTAGGCTACGTAGCTTAGGGTCAGTTTGAATTCGAGGTTCTTCTTCTTCGCTACCTAGTTCTACTCCTTCTTCATCTTCTAGAACTAGGTCTTCTCTTACACATTGGTCTTCTGCTAGAAGCAGGGATTCCAATGAACCAATACGCGAACCTACAGTAGATGAAATTGTCCCTTCTGAACTTTCTTTTTATACTAACAGAGAATCAATTAGAAACCAGGTTTCTTCTATGTCTTCTCATGATCGTGCCGATGTCTATCCTTCACAGATTACTGAAGATTTGATCTCTGTTGTCCGTAGGGATTATCATTGGAGGTTTGATTTCCTAATTCTAATTCCTAATGCAAATAAAAGGATTACTTCTTTCAAGGCTGGTTTTTATTACGTGTACACATACCCTTTTACATTGGACTTTAGACCCCACATTGATCCAGTTATC
This sequence comes from Nicotiana tabacum, assembly GCF_000715075.1. Lineage (NCBI taxonomy): Eukaryota > Viridiplantae > Streptophyta > Magnoliopsida > Solanales > Solanaceae > Nicotiana > Nicotiana tabacum. The sequence continues at coordinate 116,787,807 of NC_134080.1, read as the reverse complement.
ATTGAATTCTGCCGCTTCTTCAATGTATGTTTAGGACAAATTGGCCCTATTGTATGGAGGGCAGATGCATGTTTAAGGTATTTGGCTAATTTAGCTCAATTGCCTTTCACCTTCTTTAATCTAATCCACCTCTACTCCCCTAAATTATTCCGTCATGGGATTTTTACTTTGGTGGCGAGGAGTAAGAGGGTATTAATCAACCCTGAGGATGATAAGGATCGTGGCTGGTATGCTCGATTTTTTGCTGCTCCTACGTCAGGGTTAGTAGGTGAAGAAAATATGTCATTCCCTGAAAAGTGAAATTTTGCACGTAAGTTTTCTATACAACTTTCTCTCTTCTCTTTTCTCTTTTTTTTTAAAAAAAATAGGGTCTACATTCTTGTGACTATTTCGCTTTTCTTTTTTGAGCAACCATGGGAACTGTAGAAGAGATTACCAATTTTCGTGGTTTGGTAGAGAAATTGTTGGCCATCGCTCCGATGGAAGTTAGATCTTGGAAATACCTCTCAAACAGGTTTGGATGGAAGGTTAAAACTCACGGTAAAATTTTATTCTTTTCCTTCTCTTTTTATTCATTCTTTCTTTATAATGTATTTAACCCTTCTTTTTATCAGGGTTTCCTATTCGTGGTGTAAGTGCTAAGTCGATTGCAGCTTCTAAACTTTCTTTGGCAAGAGCTATAGAGATAATCTTGAGTTCTTCATTGAAAAGGAAAGCTGACAAACCCCAGGATTCCGAAGAGGAGGAGGAACGGGATGGAAATTCTTTGGTTAAAAGGCCGCGGGCTAGAAGATGCGTCATTTCGGATGACGAAGTTACTCCTCCCCGTTCTGTTCCCATGATCGAGCCTGTTGAAGCCACTTTAGTGAGTTTTGATGAAGATACTCCTATGGCAGCTCGTGACTCTAATGAACAACTTTTTTCACGTGGGTTTGATAGTGAAGGCTTTGATTTGGTGTCTGATGAAGTACCTCTTGCCTCTTTCCCCGTATCTGTCCCAATGGAACGCTTTTTGCCTGGTCTTACTGCTGCTGTTTCTGCTTCGCCTCAAGCCATTATGACTTCCTCTACAGTCCCCGCTACTAATATTTCTCGAATTGAAGTTGGTTCTTCAAGTGGAAATTGAGTGATGAAACAAATTACCATTGAGGTTCCTGCCGATGGTAATCTTCTGAAGAAGTCAGGCTAAGCTGACGTATGGTTGAAACCCTTGATTGGTCCGGTTGAAAAGTCCAAACTGGAAAGTCATAGTTCTTTGACTTGGATGAATGACATCGTGCAATCATCATTGAAGGTATTAACTTCTTTTCATGTTCTATTCCATTTTCCTTTTACTAAGATTCTTATCTTTTTTTTTTGTAGATCAATCTCATCGGTACGGAGATGATGAAAAGAGTTTGCCATACAGAGAAATTGATGCATGATTACCAGATTGAGGCAGATAATTGGAAAGAATAGTATGAAAGTCTTCAGCTTGAGATGGAAGTTTTAGAAGAAAACAAATGTACCTTAGAGCAGCAGCTAAGAGTCATGACATCAGAGCTAGCAGTTGAGAAAGTTTCTTCCAACCAGGCGGGCAAGGATAAAAACCTCCCCGAGTCATCTTTTGCTGAACAACTCTCAAAAGCCACTGAACAGATTAGAGGTCTGAAGGCCTTGTTGAATGAGAAAGAGGTTTATGCTGGTGAGATTGTTCAAATACTCACCCAGACCCAAGAAGATATCCGAGTGTCTTCTGATAAGTTTAAGTTTTTGGAGAGTTCACTTGCCCCTTTACAATCTTCTTACGATGCTGCTTTGACTGAGAGGGAGGAGCTCAAGAGTGAAATTGATCACTGGGAAAGAGACTACGAGGATCTTGAGGACAAAGCTACTGTTGAAGTAAGTTGGGCCATTTTGAATACGCGCCATGATACCCTTGTGGAGGTTAGCCAAGAAGGTTTTAACTTGAATGTTGAGTTATCAAAGATTAAAGAGACCATTGAAAAAACACAGCAAGGCCAAAGTTTCTGTTCACCCATGGTTGATACTCCCGACAATGTTGAATCTAATCCTGGTGTGGTGGATGTCCCAACTCCTTTTGACTAAATCGAGCCATCTGTTGCTGATGATGCCGTCTTGAATTCTTTTTCAGAACCTGCTCCACAGTGAAATTTTATTTGTGAAGTTTGACTTTTTTTTTCTTTTTAGTGGAATGTTTGGTGGTTGATGGTTTTACCCCTGGTCCCATTTTAGGGGTAATATTTTTGGTAACAACGTATCCCCAAGTCTTTTCGGGGATTTTGTAATGACAATTAAGTTAGTACTAAGTTTATACTTAGTTTAACTGAATATTATAAAGTTTTTGTTTCAACTTATTATACCTTCGACTTGAGTTTCTGTTATACTCTTTTAATGATTTGTCCTTGTCTTGTTTTTTTTATAAGTTCTGGGTCTTGCTTCTATTTAATTTTAATGTGCGGGTTTTTGTTTTACCTTTTTAACTTTTTGCATTTTTAGAAATGCTTAGTTAACTTCATGGATTTTTGAATCAAACATGAATTATAAAAGAGGGCCCTTTTATATACGACACTTAATGAAGAAGACGTTTCAACTTCATAATAGTGTGAACATACGAAAAAAGAAATAGGAACACACATGTTTCTTGGAATAACTTTGATAAAAGTTTTCGTTCGAACTTTGTCAAGCTTAAATAACACCTTACATGTATTTAAATATCTTCTATAACTCCTCCATAAATATTTTCTTTACAACAGATTTGCAAAAAAAATTCAAGGGTTTCTTTACGACCCATGGCTAAATACTGCCTTTAACCTAAACATTCGTAGAAGTTTGAAATTTGTATCCACGAGTGTATTCATCATAGGTTTTTAGATCAGGCTTGCATTTTTTTGCTCGTGACTTTGCTCCAAACTTGATATTTGTTGAGTAGACTTCAGGTTTGACTTGAAATTTAATTGTTTCAGCCTTCTTTGCCTTCTTTATACATATATCATATGTATATTATATAGTCCCCCAAGTATTTGAGCTTTGAAGTATGAAATCTCTAGCACTTGATTATTCCTTCCATGCGGTCCTTTTCCTGAAAAGGAAAAACAAACAGGGCTCGGAGGTACAATTTTAGATGAAGACCGCTTAACCCATTAAATTTCCATCAGAATAGTTGTAACCCTAGACCGAAAATTATGTTCTTTCCACGTGTCTTTCAGGTCGTAATTCATCATTTAGTGTGGGCTAGCTTTTTGCCTATCATCTAAAATCATTAGTAAAATTTTAACAATTTAAAAATAAATATCGTGAATGGGGATACCTGACCGTTAGTATTTCCTTTCCTTAGAAATAGTATTTCTTCAAATGAACAGTACTCCAATTTGAAGGTAGAATCTTACCATCCAAAGTTTCAAGCTTGTATGCTCCTTTTCCTGGCCCTTCATAATTTGGACTCAACTTTCCTGCATTGCCTGCCCTCGTGGATTAGAAAACTTTCTTGAGTACGTAGTCCCCAATCTTGAAGTATCTGAGATGATATTTCCGATTGTAATACCACTCAATAACTTGTTTTTGCGCTGCCATCCTTATTAATGCAGTTTCCCTCCTTTCTTCAAGTAAATCCAGGTTTACCTACATCTCTTCTTCGTTCGATTCTTCGGTAGCTTGAGTATATCTTGTACTTGGCTCCCCAATTTCGACTGGAATTAAGGCTTCAACACCGTATACAAGTGAAAACGATGTTTCTCCCGTAGTTGTTTTTGTTGTTGTTCGGTAAGCCCACAAGACTCCAGGTAGTACCTCTGGCCAATTGCCCTTTGATTCTTCCAGTCTTTTCTTCAAATTGTTGATAATGACTTTATTCGCTGATTCAGCTTGTCCATTACCCACCGGATGGTAAGTGTCGAGGTAATTCTTTTAATTTGCCCGCTTTGGAAGAATTCAGTGATTTGTGCACCTATGAATTGCTGGCCGTTATCACATATGATATTCTTTGGCACCCTAAATCGGCTGATGTTTCTCCAGATGAAGACTCTGACCTCTTTTTCTCGTACCTGTTTGAAGGCTCCTGCATCTACCCACTCAGTAAAATAGTCAGTTAGTACTAACAAAAATCTTACCTTGCCTTTTGCTTGTGGTAGTGGACCTATGATATTCATCCCCCACTTCATAAAAGGCCATGGTGCTATAACTAGATGTAACAATTCAGCTGATCGATGCATGTTGTTGCCATATCTTTGACACTTGTCATATTTAGCCACAAAACTTTCCGCTTCTTCTATTTTTGGCCAGTAATAGCCAGCTCTAATTATGGTTTTTACTAAAGATCTCCCTCTAATGTGATTTCCACAATGTCCCTCGTGTATTTCTTTCATCACATATTCTGTTTAGGAAGGCCCAAGACATCTTGCTAGAGGGATACCGAATATTTTTCGATATAAATTAGCTCAAATTAAATAGTAACGAGCAGCTTTTTGGCGAAGTGCTTGAGCCTTTTTTTATCTTCAGGTAGTATTCCATACTGCAAAAAATTGACAATCTTGTTTCTCCAATCCCAAGTTAGATTATTGTAAAAAAAAATTGACAATCTCGTTTCTCCAATCCCAAGTTAGATTACTGCAAAAAAAATTACCTTGTTTTTGTCTTGATCGAGCACTGAATGAAACAAATGTATCACGGAAGCGTTTTCTTCATTTGTTACTTTTGCAGCGGATGCAAGATTAACTAGAGCGTCTGTCTCAGTATTATCTTCAGGTAGTATTCCATACTGCAAAAAATTGACAATCTCGTTTCTCCAATCCCAAGTTAGATTACTGCAAAAAAATTTACCTTGTTTTTGTCTTGATCGAGCACTGAATGAAACAAATGTATCACGGAAGCATTTTCTTCATTTGTTACTTTTGCAGCGGATGGAAGATTAGCTAGAGCGTCTGTCTCAGTATTTTCTTCCCTTGGTATCTGCGTGATTTTCCATGTTTGGAATTGTCTAACTAAATCTCGTGCCTTTTCCAAGTATTGTTGCATCCTTGCCTCTCTAGCCGTATAAGTCCCCTGCATTTGGTTAACTACGAGCTGCGAATCACTTTTGATTATGACCTGCTCTATTTCGAGCTCTCGTGCCAATTCTAAACCTACAATCACAGTTTCATATTCTGCCTCATTATTAGTGATTGGATGTCATTTTATTGCTTGTCATATGGTTTTACCCGCAGGTGGTACCAGGACAACGCCTAGGCCTGTTCCTTATACATTTGATGAACCGTCAGTAAATAAGGTCCAAGTACCTGGATTAGATCCATTAAATACCTGCAGTTCTTTTTCTGCCTCCAATTGTATCCCCTGGCTAAAATCTGCCATGAAATCTGCTAAAACTTGTGACTTTATTGCAGTTCTAGGTTGATATGTAATGTCATATTCTCTTAGTTATATAGCCCACTTGGCTAATCTACTGATAACTCTTGTTTATGCAATATATTACGTAAGGGGTAGGTGGTTACCATAGAGATAGGATGACATTGGAAATAAGGTCTTAATTTTCTAGATGCCATAATTAAGGCTAATGAAAGTTTCTCTAAATGAGGATATCGAGTCTCAGCATCTAGCAAAGATTTGCTAACATTGTAAATCAGAGATTGTTTACCTTGGTCTTCTTGAACTAATACGGCACTTACCGCTACTTCTGAAACTGCAAGGTAGATAAGTAATTTCTCCCCACCATTTTTTTGTTTGGCTAGCAATGGTGGATTTGACAGGTACGCCTTTAAATTTTTAAGCGCTTGTTGACATTCTTCAGACCATTGAAATTGATTTTGCTTTTTCAAAGCTAAAAAGAATTTGAAACACTTTTCTGATGATTTGGAAATAAACCTTCCCAAGGCTGTTATTCTTCATGTCAGCCTTTGTACTTCTTTTTTTCTCGTGAGTATAAATTTCTTCAATAGCTTTAATCTGCGTGGGATTTACTTCAATGCCACAGTTAGAAACAAGAAATCCCAAGAACCTACCTGATGACACGCTAAATGCACATTTCTCAGGATTTAACTTCATGTAAAATTTACGAAGAATCTGAAATGTATCAGTCAAGTGTTGAATATGATCCCCTGCTTGTTGTGATTTGACCAACATATCATCTATATACACTTCCATGATTTTTCATAGGTGTTCTTGAAATATTTTGGTCACTAGCCTTTGGTATGTGGCCCTAGCATTCTTTAATCCAAACGGCATAACTTTGTAACAGTAAATCCCCCTGTCCGTGATAAAAGAAGTTTTTTCTTCATCTAGAGGATCCATTTTAATCTGATTATATCCTGAATAGGCATCTAAAAAACTTAATAATTCAATTAATTAGTTGATCTATGCGCGGTAATGAAAAAGAATCTTTAGGGCAAGCTTTATTTAGATCAGTATAATCTACACAAATTCATCACTTACCATTTTTTTTGGGTACTACTACAGAATTAGCCAACTAATCTGGATACTTTAGCTCGCGGATGGACCCAATTTTTAAAAGTTTTTGCATCTCGTCTTGAATCACCTGATTCTTGAAGGAGCCTTACTTCCTTTTCTTTTGTTTGACAGGTGGGTATGATGGGTCTTCATTTAATTTGTGGGTTATTACCTCTGGTGGTATACCTGTCATATCTGAATGGGACCAAGCAAAACAATCTGCGTTAGCCTTTAAAAATTCAATCAACTTACGTTTCATCTCTGGACTAAGGTTGGTTCCAATATAGACTTTTCTGTCCGGCCAATGTACAAATAGTACCACAGTTTCCAGTTCATCGATCGTTGTTTTGATATTTTCATTTTCTTCTGTTTCTTGAATAGTATCGGGCCTCGAGTCTACATCTATTTGCCCATCTTCAGTTGAGGTTCGTGTTGCTGCGTCCTCAACTGAATTCTATAATTTCTATTTTTCATCACTTTTTGTGTTTGAATCTGCCACGGAATTAATGCTTCGTGAAGCTTGTTGGTCACTACGGATTTGTCGTATTCCCCATTGTGATGGAAACTTGATAACTTGATGTAAGGTAGATGGCACAACGTTCATTTCGTGAATCTATGATCTGTCGAGAATCATATTGTAAGCCATATCCATTTCAACTACCTGAAATTTGGTATCTTTGACTACTCCTTCTGCCAATATGGTGAGTATTATCTCCCCTTTTGTTACGACGCTCGAGTTGTCAAAACCAGACAAGGTGTGTGCCTTGGGTATCAGCTTATCATCGGCTTGCATCTCGTTTAACACTCTTAATAGAATGATATTCACGGAACTACCTGGATCAATCAAAACTCATTTTACATTAGTTTCATATACAAGTAAAGATATTACCAGTGCATCATTATG